>NC_079198.1:81936057-82278112 GCF_029499605.1 Hyla sarda
CTGCCTAATGTGGGGGAACACTGCCTGTCTAATGTGGGGGAACTCTGTCTGCCTAATGTGGGCGAACTCTGTCTGTCTAATGTGGGAGAACTCTGTCTGTCTAATGTGGGGGAACACTGACTGCCTAATGTGGGGGAACTCTGCCTAATGTGGGTGAACTCTGTCTGCCTAATGTGGGGGAACACTGCCTGTCTAATGTGGGGGAACTCTGTCTGCCTAATGTGGGGGAACTCTGTCTGCCTAATGTGGGGGAACTTTGTCTAATGTGGGTGAACTCTGTCTGTCTAATGTGGGGGAACTCTGTCTGCCTAATGTGGGGGAACTCTGTCTGCCTAATGTGGGGGAACTCTGTCTGCCTAATGTGGGGGAACTCTGTCTGCCTAATGTGGGGGAACACCGCATGCCTAATGTGGGGGAACACCGCATGCCTAATGTGGGGGAACACCGCCTGCCTAATGTGGGGGAATTATACTGCCAACCTTGTGGGGGGGAAGTATACTGCCAACCTTATGGGGGGGGAACTATACTGCCAACCTTGTGGAGGGAACTATGCTGCCAACCCTAATGTGGGGGGACTATACTGCACCTAATGTGGAGAACTATACTGCACCCAATGTGGGGGAACTATACTGCACCTAATGTGGGGGAACTATACTGCCAAGCTAATGTGTATTCTGATTTAATTGCTGTGCTGGCCCTTTGAGGGGAAAAAAGTTGGCGTGCATTATGGTTCGGGCACTCTGGCTCAAAAAGGTTCGCCATCACTGCTCTAGAGTATCTATATCCTTTTGGAGACACGGTCTCCAGTACTGTGCACAATACTCCAAGTGAGGTCTCACCAGTGTTCTGTACAGTGGCATGAGCACTTCTCTCTTTCTACTGCTTATACCTCTCCCTATACATCCATTCCTCTATCTCTTGCTCCTCACACATCCAATAGGATGGCTCATTTTTACACTTTTTTCTCTGACTGAACCCTAATACCTGGCAAAAGATGTCCACCTATCAGGACACCTCATGTGCAAAATGTAGTTGTGAATGGACAATATCTTCTGTCTCCAGTACGAGCTTCATGTTTACCATGGGAAATGTGCCCTGAATGGTGCAGAAAATCATTCTCATGCAGCTCCTCGCCCACTTGATGATGTAGTGTATCAAGTGACCCAGAGCCCACCACGTGGAGGTGGCTGCATTTCGGGCTCCTCCCCACCCCCACCCCCAACCATATGTAGAGCTTATGTGGCCTAATCCAACTCTTCAGTAGGAAAGATGGTAGTAAATTGGCCCTTATTGATCATCATCAGCTTCTGGTCTTATACTTCCTAGATGACTATACAAATAGTAAAAGGGCATCTTGAAAGCGGCCATCATGCTGGATACTGATCTGTTGGCCATAGTCCATGCTCCTGCCCACATATCCAATACAGAATTGGCCCCCCACAGTTTGCTCTTAGCATACATCCATGTCTGCTGCAGCCAAGACACTTTAGGCTCCAAGGCATCTTCAGAGGTTGATGGTGTTTCCTTCTGATTATCTGGGATGTTGATGATGACATGCTCGCTCTGTGAATTGTCACCTAAAGGAATGTCACTATCCACTTCAGCTAGCTGTCCACTCTGCTTCTTCATCCCATGTATTCTTGGCCTTTTGATCTTGATTTGATAGTAAGGAGCAGTGTCTTTATAATAGAAGCTGGTGTACCTCCATAAGAAACTTGTCACATAATGTAAGAGACAAATCACAGGCACCGAGAGAACTGGAATATCTGCAAAATATACAATATACAATACCTATTATTCCTCTAATATCAGAATAGTTTCCCATGTTTACAGAAGGGAAAATATTTATAACATCGATTCACAGAGTAAAATCATTTCTTATCACACGAGTAACCCTTTCCCCAATGTCTGTAAGAGACTTAAAGCCCCCAGGATAGACTGTACAAGAGAACATCACTAACTTTCCTGCACTCTACTATATTACCGTCACATTTACTGCATGTTACATCCATTATTAAACTGTCATTTTGGAAGTTTTCATTATTCCTACCTCTTAGCTTCATTGTGGCTGGCCCTACAGGATCCTTTTGCCTTAGAAAGACAAAATCTTCTTTAAATTTGCAAAAATGCGCAGGTCTAGTGGGAAAACAAGTTCACCGCCGAACCGAGGAAATAAGTGTTAGGGATTGGATTGTATCCTGGGGAAAGTCTCCTTGATGTATGATGTCACAGCAGATGACATCACGTGTATGTGCATCCATGGTATTGGCTGTGTACTGGACTTTACTTACACTATGCAGAGTTATATACTGGGGGTTTTGCTAACAATTTGAAGATCACAGTTTTGATTAACCCCTTAAGGGCACAGCCTATTTGGTCCATTTTTGCATTTTCGTTTTTTCCTTCTCGCCTTCTAACAGCTACACACCCATATGAAGTCTTGTTCTTTGCGCGACCAATTGTACTTTGTAATGACATCACTTATTTTACCAGTGAGAGATCGCGATGCGCATTTGAGGCCTAAATTAGGGATTTGCATAGGGGCAGACTCTGATGCAAGCATGGCGATTGCCTTCTCCACCAAAAATACCCTACTGCAATATTTCCCAAACAGGGAGCCTCCAGCTGTCGCAGAACTACAACTCCCAGCATGCCTGGACAGTCAATACAAGTAGTTTTTAATTTGTAGGGGGGGGGGGGGGTTGGAAGGGGAGTAAGTGTGTAAGGGTGTATGTATATATGTATATGTAGTGTTTCACTCTTTATTTTGTGTAAGTGTGGTGTAGTGTAGATGTTTTTACTGTATGTACACATGGTCAGGTTTACGAGTTTCCCACTACAAGTTTGAGCCATGGCAGATTTTCCGCAACTCAAACTCTGAGCGGGAAATTTACTGTAAAACTGCCTATGTGCTCTAGCTGTTGCATAACTACAACTCCCAGCATGCCCTGACAGCCAAGAGCATGTTTGGAGTTGTAGTTATGCAGTAGGTGGCGGTACCAAACTACAACTTCCAGCTTGCTCTTTGACTTTCCATGCATGCTGGAAGTTGTAGTTATGCAACAGCTGGAGGCACATAACTACAACTCCCAGCATGTCCTTTGGCTCTTTGTGCATGCTGGGAGTTATAGTTATGCAAAAGCTGGAGCCACTTTTTGATAGAAAAAAAAAGTGTGCCTCCTGCTGTTGCATTACTATAACTCCCAGCATGCACGGACAGCCAAAGGGCGTGCTGGTAATTGTAGTTATGTTCCACCAGCTTTTTCATAACTACAACTCCCAGCATACCCTTTGACTGTGCATGCTGGGAGTTGTACTAATACAACAGCAGGAAGCACAGAGCCCTCAACTCAAGTTGCTGCCTCCGGATCCCGAAGACGACGACGCTCTGACCTGGACTCGCCACCTACAGGTGATCACCACCGCCCTTACATGCATCTGCTCTACCCTCCGGACTAGAGACAGAACGGGTGCAGTCACACACCTCCCTGCAGGAGCTACGATTTGTTGGGGGGGGGGCCTTGGCGATTTGCCGGGATGGCTGATGATAGGTATCAGCAGTCATCCTGTTCCGATCACTTAAAAGTTTTAATCATAGATTGTAAGACTGAAAAAAGACATATGTCTGTGGTGAAGCACTATGTGGAAAGCCTTTTTGGGGTGTAGGGTAGTTGGGGTGTTGCTGTTCAATATAATAAAGGGCGCTGTTAACCCTTGTCACTCGTGACGCCAGGGTGAGGGTTAAAACTCCGTAGTGATGCTGGGCCTATCGCCACCCTTCCCAAGAGCAATAGGTGAGTATAAAATAAATGGATTGTCCACAGCAGTGCTGAACTTAAAACTTGCAGGAACTTTACTGAAGATTTTCTGTACATGCAGTTTTGGCAACAGTCCAGATAACAGAGTTTATATAGACAGCACGTATTAGTCAATCAATATAGAAGGACAAACCTTACATTCGGCACTGGGGTATAAGTGTGGGAAAAACCAAGGCTCAAACTTCGTTGCTATAGGCAACACCAATAAAAATCACACTTGGCAACAATGTGTTTTCCTTTCAATGCTTTTTAGTTTTCCATTGTAGTAGTACAAACACGGAGAATTCTCCACTTTTCAAAATACAAACAAGTACAAAAAATGTTTCACCCACAGCGCTCTCTTAAACGTCCGACAGTCCTCATACAGCTTCCGACATAACTTCACCCTTCAGCGGGCATTACGGAGCTGACTTTTCCTTCCTTCCTCTCACGAAGGGGATAGATGATAGACCTGTGCGCATCAAAAATGTTCGTTTCTTTTAGTTTCGTTTTACACCTATATTCGTAGGTTTTCAGTTCGGCAGCCATTTTCGGATGATATTTTCGGACAGATTCATTATTCTCCAAGATGGCGGACAAAATTTTCGAACGCATTCGTTATCGGATTCATTCGTCAACAGAATCATTCGTTTTCATTGGCAGTCGTTATAAGGGACTTTCGTTATAGGATTCGTTATCGTTTGTTCGGTATTCTGATATATTCGTCATCTCTTTCGTTATCGGGTGCTTTCGTTATTCAGATACATTCGTTATTCGGCTACATGCGTTATTCATTATTCGGATACATTCGTTATTTGGCTACATTCATTAATCGCTATTCAGATACATTCATTATTGAATAACGAATACATCCGCAATTTTGCCAATAAAGTTTATTGAAATTACAAAAAAAATCGAATCCGTTCCAGCATCTTCCACTTCCACCTGGGCTGAGCTGCATGCAGTACTGTGTTGGTTGTTGGGAGCTGTGATACTGTGATACTAAGTGAATAAAATGTCTGGAGGAGAGCATGAAAGTGTGGCTGGGAGAGAGGAAGGTGAGAGTATGAGAGTGAGTGAGAGTGCAGGTGTCAGTGTGAATGTTGGTGGAAGAGGAGACGCCCTTATCAGGGCGACATTAGCACTGGCAGTGGCACCACTAGTAGACAACGCGGACTTGGGTGGTCAGTGTCCCCATCACCAAGTTCGGAAAGTGGAGGGGAGGAGTCGGCACCTGTTGGCAAAAAAAATCGTGGCCCCAGGTTCACCACAGATAAAATCTAGCTCTGGTGGCGGCTGTCACCAGACATAAAGCCACACTGTTCACCACCACCGTGGGCAGCGAGGAGAAATTTGCGGCCTGGAAGTGGGTCAGAGACGCTGTGGTCCATGTTGGAGCAAAGGACTGATCAGTCGAATGTATCCGCAAAAGGTGAGTACTATATGTAAATGTTATGTGTGTGTATATATATATATATATATATATATATATATATATATATATATGTGTGTGTGTTTCCCAACCAGGGTGCCTCCAGATGTCCCAGCATGCCCGGAGACATCCGTTGGCATGCTGGGGATTGTAGTTTTGCAACAGCTGGAGGCACCCTGGTTGGGGAACATGGATTTATTACATATATATAATTATATTCAAATATTTTATTCCACCCAATGTGAAAAGGGTGATAACTTAGGTAGCATAGCATAATGATCAGTGTTATCTATGCTCTGTTGCTCCATCCAGGATCTCAAGTATGTAGCAGAGGAGTTAAAGGGGTACTCTGGTGGAAAACCTTTTTTTATTTAAAATCAACTGGTGCAAGGAAATTAAACAGAAACTAAACAGAAAAGTGCCAGGCAGAAAGTACCCACCTACTGAGTGGTGTGAGCATGCATCATACCTCAGCAAATGCAGAATTAATGTCCAATTGCAGCAAGGGGTTAAACCCATCCTTCACTGAGGGTTTAACCCCTTGCTGCAATTGGGCATTCATTCTGGGTACCAGATGCCATGATCATTCAATACAGATCATGTCATCTGCAGCAGTTTGGCAATTTAGATTTCATATATGATCACATGGACTGTGTGCTGCTGTCCTTTATGGGTTAAAGGGGTACTCCATAGAGAGGAAACATATACGTTTGTATAACCATGCCCTGGAGAGTTTAGTTAATATTTTTCCTTACTGCCTTTCACTAGAGTACCCCTTTAATGTAAGAGAAGTCTATGGGGAATTTATATATTATTACACTGTGTGTGGCACTTGTAATGATGTATATTCTACTAAATAAGTAATTAATCACAGATGGAAACATTAAAACCACACAGAGGTACAGACAGTATAATTAGGTGCATTATTGAAAATAATCGAATACCCCTTTAACATACCAGTCATTTTGGTAACACTGGCTATATCTGTTTATGAATTTGGGAATGTGGTTATGTGCATATAAGTAAAATCAAAAAGTTGTAACATTTGTCAACAAACTTTTTATTGATTTTAAATGTATGATAAACTCTTTAATAATCTATATCTCATGCAGGTATTATGACTGCAAAGCAACTGTCCTGCGGAAAATAAAATAAAACAAGGAATTCAGGAAGTGGGAGCAGGAGTTCCGGAACCATCTCCTGCCAGAGGGTCGGAGTGAGACAGGCCTTGGTGGTCCTCATATGTCGCCTGAGTCCGAGAGTGCTGGCGGTGAGTAAAAAAAAAAAAAATTAGTATTATTAATAATGACTTGTTCAAAAAATATAAAACAATCATACTAATCCCAAACATACCCATATATATATATATATATATATATATATATATAATCAAAGTAATGAGACACACTGTAATGTAAACTTTCTTATTGCTTCAGTCAAAATATTACTAATTAATTATTATTTTTATATATTTTTTTCAGATCAACCAGGTCCATCTGCAGGGAGGATGGTCCGCCATCAGAACTTGCCCCAATCGCCAGTGCTGTCCTCAGCACCGGCTGAGATAGATGAGGAGGAGGAGGTGTCCCCAGGTGAACAACACCAACCATTCTCCCCAACCCTCGCTCCTGGCTCTGTCCCAAGGGATACTTACATGCAGCTTGATAAAGAAATCACAAGGCTGGCCAAGGAGAACAGGAACATGTCGCGCGAATTGCGCCGGATGAATCGCACCATGCTTGAACTCCACCGGTCGCAAAAACAAGAGTTCCAAGCCCTGTTGGCCAAACAAATGGGAGAATTTCGGGCCATGTTGTCCCACCATATCCAACAGATGCAGGCGATGCATGATTTGAGGGTGGACGCTATGTCTGCTATTGCCAGCTCTCAGAGGTTGCCTGACACCATAAGCAGCAGCAGCAATACCCCAAAAAACCCCTGAAATATACGGGACTAAATTAGTTTGCCTTGTTGATATGTTTCAGTTGTTGTTATGTTTAAGATATGTTATTATTACTACAGCAGCATTGAAGGCCTTGGCCATTCAAGAAAAAAAATAGATTTTTTCTTTATCCTGTGTGGTGTCTAAATTATTACTAACATTACATTATTTTTATTTCGGCTTTTTTTTGTGTGTGTTGTCCACTAGTGTTGCTCGCGAATATTCTCAATTCGAATATTATTCGCGAATATCGCATATTCACGAATTCGCGAATTTTGTGAATATAGCGTTATATATTCGTAATTACGAATATTCGCTTTTTTTTCTACAGTACACATTAGTGTTGCTTGCGAATATTCATAATGCGAATTTTATTTGCAAATATCGCATATTTGCGAATATAGCACTATATATTCGCAATTACGAATATTCTTTTTTTTTTTCCACAGTACACATCACAGTGACCATCCCTCTCTGCTTCCAGCTTCCGCTGGGCGAATTTTCGTATATGCGAAAATCTGCATATACGAATTTTCGCATATGCAAATGTTTCGCATAAGCGAATTTTCGCCTATGCTAATTTGTTATATGCAAATTTTCGCATATGCGAAAATAAATCGCGAGTATTACGAATATGCAAATTTAGCGAATACATGACGAATATTCGTCCATATAATCGCAAAATATCGCAAATTCGAATATGGCCTATGCCGCTCAACACTAGTAAGCCCTTTAATAATTAAAATTATTCAAATTCTAATTGTCTATATTCATATAAAGTGTACTTACCTTGTTGTTAGTGTCGCAGGACCTGCGGGTCACGTGATGCGTTCCTGAACTTTATGGTTTTTACTCAAAGACCTTTGGAGGTAGTCAGGTGATCACCCACCATGCTTTGTAACGGTGAGTGACAGCTGACATGGATCAATCCAAAACGGCCCTGCCCCTGCCCATATAAGGGAGCGGCGGCCATTAATCTTTCTCTTTATTCCTCGTGGGCTGCTGATGAGGACGGATCTGCGCAGCTGTCATCGGCAACCACTAGGCCAAAGGCTTGCGGCAACGGCCATCATTCCAAAACTGTCAGTTACTTCAACTCCCTATTACTCCGCAAGATCACTAGACCTAAACAGACCCCTAAATCCAGCGGATCTCTGCAAAACCTAATTCTACTAATCTCAGGATAACTTATCGGTCCTAAGCAACTGTCAGTCACTGCCGTGCTGATAAAAGACTCTGTCACTAAGACTGTTACCGTTACTGCATGTACTGCAATTCATCAGTAAAGTTCCTGCAAGTTCAAGTTCAGCACTGCCGTGGACAATCATTTGTTTCTGCACGCACCTATCGCTTCTGGGAAGGTGTGGCGATAGGCCTAGCAACTACCTCAGCGTATTAACCCACACCCTGGCATCACGAGTGACAAGGGTTAAATTAACCCCTCATATTCCAACACAGCAACACCCCAACTACACCATACCCCCCCCCCCCCCCCCCCCAAGGGCTCCCACAGTGCTATTTATTGATAGGAAGGATTGTTGATGTGGTATGCACCAAACGCTATATACTTTTCCCATTGAAAAGTTACTTTTGTCACACTTTTTGGTTACTTTATTTCCTGTATTTCTTTTACAGGAGGCTTTTTCATCCAGCAAGGATGGATTTTCGGACCAGGGAGGCTTCCTGGCTAGAACAGGCCAGTGCATTATTTTCAAGATCAGCAACAGCCAGTTTGGAAACAGAACAGAATAATAACAGAGAAACCAAGAATATATTAAAGAATCTTATGCATCATCAAATCAAAACATGGTGGAACCGAGCATCACTTGACAACTAGAAACAGCTTATACCATGTGGGCTGAGAATCCAGACCTTCCCCTCTTTTAGTCTGGAAAACTAATTGTTTATAAAAAATAATGGGAAGAAGCATGTGACTTATGCTCCAGGACATTCATGACGATTATCATGGAACATAATAGTCAGACACTAAGTGAGCTGTCATCACAGATAACCACTATGGAGGAAGAGATCTCCAAGGTGTTGAAGGGGGATGAGTTTACCAACTAGAAACAAGAACTTGACGACTCCCTAAAATTATGGGAGAAACAAATTAAAGGAACTAAATCAAAGAAATCCTCCAGAGACTTAAATGATTACTCTATGAATAAAATCTACAAATGGAAACAACCGCCAAAGGAGGGTCGTACCAGATTAGCCTCAGTGTCCTCAACTGTATCAATGGGAATGGAGTCAACTGCATCATCCCAGACTTCTAGTAACACCAGCAGATACTAAAACAAGAGAAAGACACAGCGAAGCAAGGGCAACCAAAGATGGAAGCCTGATGATCGCATGGGTACTAGAAGCACCAACGCTACACGCAAGGTAATTAACCTTTCAAATGTAGTCTTGACTGAGGCACAGCATGAGGTTTTATGCTTGGGTATGACATTTTCACCTTCCTCCCCGTTTAATACATTTACAGCAGTAAAAGATCTTCACCTCTTCGCCAGAAAATTGATATTTAAGAAACTCTTTCATTCAGCACCGGATACCAATATTTTCCAGACCCCAGGAGAAGTTGAGGCAATTAATGCTTTAAATGATCTTCTGGAAGAACAACAGACTCCAAACCCAGGTAAGTTCCCTAAAGAGGTCTTATTGCCTTCTAAGAATTTTCCACCATTATCCCTCAATCCAAATGTGGACATGTTTGTCCAATTGGTCACAAAGGAATTTGAAAAGATTCTGATTACTAAATCACATAATAATCTTTCATATGCTCAACGCAGGGCCCTCATGGATCTGGGCCGCATGGATGACATTGTGATTAAACGATCTGATAAAGGTGGATATGTCATCCTGTGGCCCAGATCCATGTAGGAAAAAGAGGCGCAGAGACAACTGAGGGACGGCGATTGTTTTTAACGATTGACATTCAACCCCCTTATTAAATTCAAACTTGAACTAGATGGGATATTGGAAAATGCAGTAGAAAGTGGCCTTATTACCAGGAAGCAATATCATAGTCTCTTACCAGAGTACCCTACAATAGCCACTTTATACCTACTCCTAAAGGTGCATAAGGGACTTGATCTACCTGCAGCTCCAGGGAACAGAAATGGGGGCGTCTTGTGCACCCTCATATGCTAGCCTGTTCCTGGGGCTGTGGGAGAGGAGGATCTTTATGTTGGACCCAGTTGACCCACTTGAAATTGAGAGGGTCTCATGGATAGGGGATAAGTTGTTTTCACTGCACATTTCCTTTAAGTGTCACCACTGATTATATAGTGTAAAATTTTGTGACCGGCTCTAACTTGTGAAATCATGTGGACATAATAAGGTGAGATACTAAGTTTTTCAAGAAGACAGTATGGTTTGGCAGCCATATTGGCTTGCACAATATTCTACATATATAGCTTTCTCTAAAATTGTTGGTCGAGAAAATGTGAAAAACAGCGCACATGTCCACAATCTCTCTCTACCATGAAAAGTCAAAGCAATCATGGCTAAAAACAGGCTCTGCTATTTGGCCACCTGTATTGCTGCTTGCAGCTATATTTGTAATTGTGTTTAGTGCTGTAGTTAGGTATTAGAAAAATTAAGAGATTGCAGTGACCTCTAGTGGTAACAAACATGTTAAACAGAAGTTTGAGAATTATGGCCCAGCTTTATCAATCTGTCTGCAGACATTGCTAAGCTGACCATATTTTCTTATGACAAAAATTGGACATTGGGATAGCAAGAACAGCACTGGGTTTGCATAGTTGTAGGCCCCCATATATAGATTTAGTTTCCTATACTGCCCCCCTATATAGTTGTAGGCCCCTGTACTGCCCACAAATATATTTGTAGCCCTCCCCATATATATATATACACATATATATGTAGTCCACTACACTGCCCCATATATAGTTATAGACCCCTGTACTTCCCCATATATACTTGTAGCCCCCCATATATATAGATGTAGGCCCCTACACTGCCCCATATAAAGTTGTAGGCCCCTGTACTGCCCTCATATATAGTTGTAGGCCCCTACACTGCCCCATATATAGTTGTAGGCCCCTGTACTGCCCTCATATATAGTTGTAGGCCCCTGTACTGCCCTCATATATAGTTGTAGGCCCCTGTACTGCCCTCATATATAGTTGTAGGCCCCTGTACTGCCCTCATATATAGTTGTAGGCCCCTGTACTGCCCTCATATATAGTTGTAGGCCCCTGTACTGTCCCCATATATAGTTGTAGGCCCCTGTACTGCCCTCATATATAGTTGTAGGCCCCTGTACTGTCCCCATATATAGTTGTAGGCCCCTGTACTGCCCTCATATATAGTTGTAGGCCCCTGTACTGCCCTCATATATAGTTGTAGGCCCCTGTACTGCCCTCATATATAGTTGTAGGCCCCTGTACTGCCCTCATATATAGTTGTAGGCCCCTGTACTGCCCTCATATATAGTTGTAGGCCCCTGTACTGCCCTCATATATAGTTGTAGGCCCCTGTACTGCCCTCATATATAGTTGTAGGCCCCGGTACTGCCCTCATATATAGTTGTAGGCCCCGGTACTGCCCTCATATATAGTTGTAGGCCCCGGTACTGCCCCCATATATAGTTGTAGACCCATGTACTTCCCCATATATATTTGTAGCCCCCCATATGTATAGATGTAGGCCCCTGTACTGCCCTCATATATAGTTGTAGGCCCCTGTACTGCCCTCATATATAGTTGTAGGCCCCGGTACTGCCCCCATATATAGTTGTAGGCACCTGTACTGTCCCCATATATAGTTGTAGGCCCCTGTACTGTCCCCATATATAGTTGTAGGGCCCAATATATAATTGTAGGCCCTATAAAACATCAACTAGCAGCTGATGAGGCACAAAAATTGCAGAAATGTAAATTTTGTCTGTAATGTTTAACCCCTTAAAGGGGTACTCCGCTGCCGGGTGAGTTTGTGCACAACGGTTTCTTCCCTTATGTATTGCTAGACTGTGCTGTGAGTGCTTTAGGATTCTGTCTGTAAAAGTTTTTTTTTTTTTATCACTGTTGTTGTATGGAGGAAGTGTTGTCGTTTTTTTGCCATCCCCGTGACTGGCAACCACAGTTTTTTTTCTATCTCGTCGGCCATGTTGTGATCGTGATGTCAGCGGCTGACAAGCATTTCACCTCTTCTGTCGCTACTTTACGCGTACTTCTGTTCATCTACTGAATATTCAAATGATTGTGAAGGGATCCACCTTCTTGGGCTGCTGCCATGCCCTTTCTGCTGCTCCTGTACCAATTACTTTCCCTGCTGCTGTGGTTGGAGCCGCAGTTTACTGAGAATGTTCTGCTCAGCTCAAAGTGTCCTTCGCTACGGTAAGGGCATACATTGCGCAGGCGCTGTTTTTGGTTTCCTTGGCTGCACTTTCGGCACTAGCTACCGTATATACTCGAGCATAAGCCGAGTTTTTCAGCACGATTTTTCGTGCTGAAACCAGCCCCCTCGGCTTATACTCGAGTGAACTCTCCGCCCTCAGTGGTCTTCAACCTGCGGACCTCCAGATGTTTCCATTGGCTGTCCGGGCATGCTGGGAGTTGTAGTTTTGAAATATCTGGAGGTCCGCAGGTTGAAGACCACTGCCCGGGACTTTGTCATCATCCAGCCCCCCATCCCCCCTTTAGTTTTGTACTCACCTCCACTCAGCGGGACGTTCGGGTGAGCTGGTCCGGGCCATCTGTGCTGCAGGACCGTCCGGGATAGTCGTTCCGGGCTGTCCATCTTCACAGGGGGGGCCTCTTCTCCGCGCTTCGGGCCTAGCCCTGGAATAATGACGTTGCCTTGACGACGACGCACAGGGACGTTGCGTCCCTGTGCTTCGTCGTCAAGGCAACGTCATTATCCCGGGGCCGGACGCGAAGCGCGGAGAAGAGGCCCGTGAAGATGGACAGCTCGGAACGACTATCCCGGACGGTCCTGCAGCATAGATGGCCCGGACCAGCTCACCCGAACGTCCCGCCGAGCGGAGGTGAGTACAAAACTAAAGGGGGGATGGGGGGCTGGATGATGACGAAGGCCCGGGCAGTGGTCTTCAACCTGTGGACCTCCAGATGTTTCAAAACTACAACTCCCAGCATGCCCGGACAGCCGATGGCTATCCGGGCATGCTGGGAGTTGTAGTTTTGGAACATCTGGAGGTCCGCAGGTTGAAGACCACTGTTAAATCAGACATTGACAAGCGGTGATGATGACAGGGTAAAGATGACAGGGTAATGATGAAGGGGGGGATGATGACAGGGTAATGCTGAAGGGGGGATGATGACAGGGTAATGATGAAGGGGGGGATGATGAAGGGGGGGATGACAACAGAGTAATGATGAAGGGGGGGATGATGACAGGGTAATGATGAAGGGGGGGATGATGACAGGGTAATGATGACAGGGTAATGATGACAGGGTGATGATGAAGGGGGGGATGATGACAGGGTGATGATGATGGCGGTGTTAATGATGGGGGTCTGGATGATGACAGGGGGGGGATGATGACATGGGGGGATGATGTATTTCCCACCCTAGGCTTATAGTCGAGTCAATAACTTTTCCTGGGTTTTTGGGGTGAAATTAGGGGCCTCGGCTTATATTCGGGTCGGCTTATACTCGAGTATATACGGTACATGCCCTGAGCTATTTAGTGCCTTTTTTTTTTTTGGGAATAAGATGACAACACACAACCAATCTGCAGAAGGCGGAAAAGGAGCTAAATACAATAGGAGAAGGGGCAGACACGGACAAAGCTGAAAACAGGGTGTACATTAAAGGGGGTACTCCACCCCTGGCATCTTATCCCCTATCCAAAGGATAGGGGATAAGATGTTAGATCGCCGCGGTCCCGCTGCTGGGGACCCCGGGGATCGCCGCTGCGGCACCGCGCTATCATTACTGCACAGAGCGAGTTCGCTCTGTGCGTAATGACGGGCGATACAGGGGCCGGAGCAGCGTGACGTCATGGCTCCGCCCCTCATGACATCACGGCCCATCCCCTTAATGCAAGTCTATGGCAGGGGGCGTGACGACCGCCACGCCCCCTCCCATAGACTTGTATTGACGGGGGCGGGCCATGACATCATGAGGGGCTGAGCCGTGACGTAACGATGCTCCGGCCCCTGTATTGCAAGTCATTACGTGCAGAGCGATCTCGCTCTGCGCAGTAATGATAGCGGGGTGCCGCAGCAGCGATCCCCGGGGTCCCCAGCAGCGGGACCGCGGCGATCTAACATCTTATCCCCTATCCTTTGGATAGGGGATAAGATGTCTAGGGGCGGAGTACCCCTTTAAAAGGCAAAAGAAGCCGCAGGGTAGTGCTGGGAACTGTAGTGTTATCTACGACCGCAACTGGAATGACTAAAGAGAAAATACGCAGGACGGCAAGTCAACAGACAACAAAAGAAGCAGGACAGGGATTAAAAATAACGCTGAAGTGATGGTAAAACACCAGAACCTGACAGGATGTTTACCTCATAAACACATTGCCAATGGATTAAGGACTCACATTTTTGCCTTAAAGGGGTACTCCGCTGCTCAGCATTTGGAACAAACTGTTCCGAACGCTGGAGCCGATGCTGGGAGCTTGTGATGTCACAGCTCCGCCCCCTCATGACATCAAGCCACGCCCCCTCGATGCAAGTCTATGGGAGGAAGCATGACAGGCGTCACACTCCCATAGACTTGCATTGAGGAGCTGGGGCGTGACATCATGAGGGGCGGGGCTATGATGTCACGAGCTCCCGACGCCAGTTCCAGCATTCGGAACAGTTTGTTCCAAACGCTGAGCAGAGGAGTACCCCTTTAACCCCTTAAGGACACCCCCATTTTAAAGTCCTTAAGGACTGAGGGCATATGGATACCCCCGTGGGAATTCTGGTCCCCGCCGCTCGCCGGGCGGGGACCGGACCGGGGTGACTGCTGGGGTGACGGCGATCCCCATGTCGGCAATCGCCGCAAATCGTCGGTCAATTCAGACCAACGATTTGCGGCTTTTCCGGGTCAATCGGGTCTCTGTTGACCCGGAAAAAAAGGGTGAATGGGGCTGTCTGAGATCCTTACCCAGCAGGAGGGAGGTGGCACTGGTGCCGCCTCATGAACACGTGATTGATCGGTCGGAACGAGCGATCAATCACGACCCTGCTGGGCGGCGATCGGGACGGCGAAGATGGCGGAGATGGGCGTCGGCGGGGTCTCTTACCTTGCCCTGGTCCGGCGGGGTCCCCTCGGGATCGGTGGCGGTGACAGGAGCAGCAGGATCGGCGGTGGCGTCCCAGCGGAAGGATCCAGCAGAAGGTGAGTCCTGACCACTTCCTGCTGTTGCTCAGCAACAAATCGTAGCATGCACAGGCAAAGGGCATGCTGGGAGTTGTAGTTTTGCAACAGCTGAAGTTCCAAATACAACTCCCAGCATGCCCTTTTGTAGTCTGTGCATGCTGGGGGTTGTAGTTTTGCAACAGCTGGAGGCACTTTTTTTCTATGAAAAAGTGTGCAGCCAGCTGTTGCAAAACTACAACTCCCGGCATGCAGAGACTACCAAAGGGCATGCTGGGAGTTGTAGCAGTGTGCCTCCAGCTGTTGCAAAACTACAACTCCCAGCATGCCCTTCGGCTGTCAATGCATGCTGATTGTTGCAGTTTTGCAACAGCTGGACACACATTGGTTGTGAAACTGAGTTTGTTAGCTAACTCAGTGTTTTGCAACCAGTGTGCCTCCAGCTGTTACAAAAATACAACTCCAAGCAGAGAGACTGTACATGCTGGGAGTTCTAGTTTTGCAACAGCTGGAGGCACACTGGTTGCGAAACACTGAGTTAAGTAACAAACTCTGTATTTTGCAACCAATGTGCCTCCATCTGTTGCAGACCTACAACTCCCAGCATGTATGGTCTGTCAGTGCATGCTGGGAGTTGTAGTTTTGCAACAGCTGGAGGTTTGCAGCGAGTTCTGCTGCAAGATTGAGATGCGGCAAATTTTCCGCCGCAGCTCAAACTCCCAGCGAGAAACTCATTGTAAACCTGCGCCCGTGTGAATGTATGCTAAAAACACTACACTAACACATAATAAAGGGTAAAACACTACATATACATGTGGTGTCCCGGTACCGTATTGTATACGTTACCTGTATAGAGGTCCCCATAGTCAGAGTCCCTAGGACGTCGGGGTCCCTCTTTTGTAGTTTTCCCCTTGTCACCTCTCACTTAGTTGATGACTATATAGCAGTTCTATTTAATATTAATATAAGTATAGGAATAAATATGTATATATTTAGTTATCTACCTGTTCGGAGCGTAGCAGGACCTGCGGGTCACGTGATTAGGTTGAAACTCTATGGTTTTGCTACAGGACCTTTGGAGGTTCCAGTGACGTGTTCACCCACAATGCACTGTAACGGTGAGTGACAGTCGTTACGGACCAATCCAAAATGGCCGGCCCCTGCCCATATAAGGGACCTGCACCATCTTGATCCCTCTCTTGGGTTGCTGACTCTGGAAGAGGTAGGACCTCCGCAGCTTACAAGACAATTTACTAGGCCAAAGCCTTGCGGCCTAGGCCTCTAACATAGCGGATAGACTAAGTAATTCCCCGCTACTCATCGCAAGATCACTGGACCTAATTACTCACCTAAATCCAGCGGATCTCTGCTATACAATCCTTCAGAAGCTAAATTGGGCCTATTTGATCCCAACCGACTGTCAATCGCTGCTCAGCTATATGTAAAGAGACTTTGCTATCTGGACTGTTACCATTACTACATGTACAGAAATTCCTCAGTAAAAGTTCCTGCAAGTTTTCAGTTAACAGCGGTTGTGGACAATCCTTTATTCCTTCATCACCTATTGCTCTTGGGAAGGGTGGCAATAGGCCTATCAAGAAACACAGCATTTAACCCACACCCTGGCGTCACGAGTGACAAGGGTTAACAGCGCCCTTAACTATCCTGAACAGCAACACCCAAAATACCCTACACTCCCACAAGACAGTATCCTCTCATCCGCCACCACATACACATACCCCTAGTCCCCCCCCCCCCCCCCATCACTCCAATAAAATTTTCCAAAACTGAGCCTCCAGCTGTTGAAAAACAACAACTCACAGTATTGCCGACAGCCACTGACTGTCAAGGCATGCTGGGAGTTTTGCAACAGCTGGAGACACCCTGTTTGGGAAACACTGACGTAGGGTATTTTTGTGGCAGATTCAAATACCCTATTTAGTCCTCAAATGCGCATGGAGCCCTGTCGTATTTCAAGGAAAGAGTTTAGGGCCACATATGGGGTATCTCCGCACTCGGGAGAAATTGCGTTACAAATTTTTAATTTTTTTTCTCCTTTTACCCCTTATGAAAAGGAAAAGTTGGGGTCTACACCAGCATGTTAGTGTAAAAATTTTTTTTTACTACATGTACAGAAATTCCTCAGTAAAAGTTCCTGAAAGTTTTCAGTTAACAGCGGTTGTGGACAATCCTTTATTTCTTCATCACCTATTGCTCTTGGGAAGGCTGGCAATAGGCCTATCAAGAAACACAGCATTTAACCCTCACCATGGCGTCACGAGTGAGAAGGGTTAACAGCGCCCTTAACTATTCTGAACAGCAACACCCTAACTACCCTACACTACCACAAGACAGTATCCTCTCATCAGCCACCACAACTCTATTTGGCATCGCACGAACAGGATTCGGGTGTGTGCCTACTGCTGTTGCCACTAGTGAAGTTGTACTCCCCCCAGAAAGTAACAGACTTTATTCATGTGTCGCAGACCACATTATCGTGTACAAGAGCGGTGCGTGTGGTGCAACTTGCAAGGGGGCCACGCGAAAAGTAAGGGGGAAGGCGAAAATTCATGCACAGCAAGAATGTGTAAACTGCGAAACGAATTCATGCTACGATCCTCTGGTCCAGTCAGCATGGGAGGAGTTAACCTGCTACCAGAGAAGCGTGCGAAAAGGCCCGCGCTGCGCCACGTCCCGCCCCTGAGCGTGGCTGCCAAGTTGCTGTGTCGCAACCGAAAGGGAACTTGGAGACACAGGAGTTGTTTCTGAGAGGACAGGAAGTCGGGGCTGCACCGATGACGTCCTTCCTACCGGCCGCCATTTTGGGGAAGCCCACTATACAAGACACCACGCACAGCAACCTCTTCAGTCTGCACAGGGAGCCTGAGAGTACAGACATGGCGGAGAGCAGCGTTCCACGTGGTGAAGATAGCAAAATAGCGCCAGAACAGCGGAAAGTTGTGGCTGTCGCAGCCCGACTTTTCCAAGAGCTTGCTGACCGTCTGCAGCGGTTGTCCTTGGATGAAGAGGGGGCCTGCAATCTTCCCCCACTGCCTGATGATGACGACGATTGGCCAGAGACACCTCCAGCGGAGAGCGCAGGGACACCTGGAGGTGCATCGCCGGTGAGATTGTCCCCTCACCGCAGAACTTGGGGCTCGTGGGCCGAAATCCCATCGGAGGAGTCTGCAGTGAGTACCCCGCCAGAGGCGGCCTATTCTTCCTCCTCCAGCCCTGAAGCTAAAATACCTCTATCTACTTTGCCAAGTGCATGACCGTGCTCACCAGATTTGCCCCAGTGGATCTTTGGGGACGAGCCGGGACTTATCGGGTATATGCACGTGGTTCTACAACCTATACCTGGGAAGCCACTCCCACAAATTCCAGCTGCACAAAGGGAAAGGGCCCGTGAAGAAGCCGAGCTGGCTGAACTGATGGATAAATTAAAGGCCCGACACAGAGAACTGTACGCCCCTAAGCATGTGCATTTGTCTCCTGAAGAAAGAATTCCCTACCAGGAGAATACTAAAGAAATGGAAGCATTATTCATCCGCAAATGGGACCATCCGCGAGAAGGGGAGGAGCCTCTAGAACGACGAAGAGCAACTGTGCCCAAGTTCGACAAGGTCAGAGGTTATGGGACACTCCTAGATTGCCATACAGGGCAAACCATCCTCGTAAACCGGCGAGCAGTACAGAGGCCATATCTTCATAAGAAGTTCTACTCCTTGGAGGTGGGTGAAATTGTGGAGTACACCCCCGTCCAGAGCCTGCGTGGAGAATGGGCTCCAGCGGTCACAAGACCAACAGCCCCAACACAGCTTCCCTTCAAATACTTTCAGTCTATAGATTGGAAATCGGATCCCTTCAACTTGAGGCCGAAACGGTCTGCTCCTGATGCCTCCACCACCGTACTCAAGGAGGAGGAGCCTCTACAACATCAATCATCTTCTGTGTACAGTAAAGTGCCAAGTCCTGCTCAAAATCAAGAAAGTAAGCCTAAATTGCGGGCACCAAAGACCGTACCTAGACCCTCTCGGAGCAATGAGAGTTTGCCTCCTGCACAGGTACCAACCTATGTACCAAGGCCCTCTTCTGACATGGAGAGTTTGCCTGCTTCCAGGGTACCGACAATAGTGTTTTACCCCATTCCTGATATGGCATTGGTGCTAAAACACTATGCACCAACTGTGATCCCGGCCAGTAAGCCTCTGGTCACCTTGAATCCTACTGTTGCCCATTCTACTCTCACCAATGTGGTGTGGGAGAGTTACATTAACTCCTCGCCTGCTCCAGATGTTGGCAGTTATAGGGGATCTACAAGAGGCACAAGAAGATTCAGAAGAAATGTCTTTTGAAGGAATGTAAAGTAATGTTTATTGCTTTTCTATGCTAACCACTTTTGTTTTTCAGTAACCAAATACAAGACATGTGCCTAGCAGGACTGTGCTAAGATTGTTCCAGTTTCAAGTTCAGCAACGTTACCATCAAGCTTTGTGCCTGACCATCAGGTCAAGAGACTCCTAGCCAGTAGGAGATTCGTAAGTTTTGTGCCCGGCTGATTGTGGTAAAGCCGTGTTTCCCATAGACTCCTAGTGTAGGTGGACTGCAGATCCTTACACGTCCGTTCTATGTACATAACCCTATATTTATAGGACTCTCTTGCTAAAATGTGCAATTATCAGGTGTATGCGCCTGAACCTTGTTGGAGTGTTAATACATGAGTAAGTATGTATAATAAGAATGTATATGGTTCCTGTACACAGAAAAATAGCTTTGTGTCTGTGTACATAAAAAGTAAGTAAAGGTTGTACACGGAAAATTGTCCGCTATATGCACGTGTACACCAAAAGCAAAAATGTCAATAATACTTGTACACATGTACATATAAAATTAAATTTTTCATTTGCACAGCCCACTGTTCCAAAGATCTGTCAAATGCCAGTGGGGTGTAAATGTTCACTGCAAATTCTGTGAGGGGTGTAGTTTCCAAAATAGGGTCCTATGTGGGGGGGGGGTCCACTGTTCTGGCACCATGGGGGGGCTTTGTAAACGCACATGGCCCCCGACTTCCATTTCAAACAAATTCTCTCGTCATAAGTTCAATGGCGCTCCTTCTCTTCTGAGCATTGTAGTTCGCCAGCAGAGCACTTGACGTCAACACATGGGTTATTTCCATACTCAGAAGAAATGGGGTTACAAATTTTGGGGGGCTTTTTCTCCTTTTACCCCTTGTAAAATTTGAAAAACTGGGCCTACAAGAACATGCGAGTGTAAAAAATGAACATTTTGAATTTTCTCTTTTACCTTGCTGCTATTCCTGTGAAATACCTAAAGGGTTAACACACTTTCTGAATGTCATTTTGAATACTTGGAGGGGTGCAGTTTTTATAATGGGGTCATTTGTGGGGTATTTCTAATATGAAGACCCCTCAAATCCACTTCTAAACTGAACTGGTTCCTGAAAAATTCCGATTTTGAAAATTTTGTGAAAAATTGGAAAATTGCTGCTGAACTTTGAAGCCCTCTGATGTCTTCCAAAAGTAAAACATGTCAACTTTATGATGCCAACATAAAGTAGACATATTGTATTTGTGAATCAATATATAATGTATGTGTAATATTCATTTTCTTTACAAGCAGAGAGTTTCAAAGTTCGAAAAATGCTATATTTTCAAAATTTTCATGAAATTTGGGGATTTTTCACCAAGAAAGGATGCAAGTAATAATGAAATTTACCACTGTGTTAAAGTAGAATATGTCACGAAAAAACAGTCTCGGAATCAAAACAATCGGTGAAAGCATCCCAGAGTTATTAATGCTTAAAGTGACAGTGGTCAGGATTGCAAAAAAGGGCTCAGTCCTTAAGGTGAAAAAGGGCTCAGTCCTTAAGGGGTTAAGGACGTTTTCCATTTTTTTCTCCTTTCCTTTGAAATCCATAACTTTTTTATTTTTCTTCCTACAGACCCATATGAGGGCTTGTTTTTTGTGCGACCATTTGTACTTTGTAATAATAAATATTAAAATGTACCACAAAACCAAAAGATTATTATTTGTTGGTGGAGATTTATCAGAAAACTGCCATTATTTTGCAACTTATGGGGGCTTTGGTCTCTACACAGTGCACTTTATGGTAAAATATACACATTATAATCTTTTTTTTTTTTTTTTTTTTTTTTTAAATCACTTTTCAGAACTTTTTTTCTAATATATGATGTGATTAAAAATCAGTGTTTCTGGTATTTGGTAATTTTTTTACGTTTTTGCCGTTTACCGTGCGGGATCATGAACATTATATTTTAGTAGTTTGGACACATTTATGCATGAGGCAATACCAAATCTGTTAATTTTATTTATTTATTTATTTTGTAAAATGTGAAAATAAGGGTAATTAAATTTTTTATTAGGGAAGGGAGTTTTGCATAATTTTCAAGACTTTTTTTCTATCTTTAACACTTTTTAAGATCCCATAGGGGACTTTTATATGCAATCATTAGATTGCATTCACGGTATGATGCTATATACAGTATGATCAGGCTACATCAGTGAATCAGCGATTGGCAGCAGGAGGCAGGTAAGGGGACCCTATTCCACCCATTTAGCTCACGGAACCTCCAACGTGATTGGGTTCCGTGAACTCCACTGAGCTACCGGCAACTTTCATTTTCACTTTAGACACCATGATCGCCATTGATCATAGTGCCTAAAGCGTTAAATGACGGGCTGCGGCGGGAACGTCTCTGCCCGGCCTAAGCAGTGAGTGGTGGTAGCCAACACTCACTGCTCTAAAGCGAGCTTGCATATCACTGAATAGTATTACCAGTCTAATTATTGCATTAAATGGGCACTGTCACCAACTTTATTTTTTGATATGTTGTAGTACTTATGTACTATAACATATCTCTAATATACTTTTATAAAAAAAAATTTCATTAAAAAGGTTTAATTTACATTTAAAAACCGGCAACTGAAAAAGGACTGATTTTGGAGTGGCAATCAGTCCTTTTTCAGTTAGGGTGCACTCGCTCCCTGCCTGTCAATCAGACAGGCGGGAGCGAGCGCATTGGCTCCCCGGCCACTGGCTGGGAGGCCACTCCTTCCGCACGTCGCCGCCGCCGCCTCATTGCCGCTGCTGTCCCTGCACACCCGCTGCCGGACTCTGCAGTAACTGCAAGTGTAATGAGGGAACGGGGTATGCGGGGCGGGGGGGAGGAGGGAACGGGCTAGTCCCATAGCAAGGGGGGGGGGGGAACGGGCTAGCAAAAAAAAAATAGGATTGTGGGAGCTACCCTTTAAATATTCCCCTATGGGAACATGAAGCGTGTAAAATAAATAAATAAATGTGAAAAAGCCCCTCCACTAATAAAAAATATAGATCACCTTTTTTCCCATTTTACCCTAAACGCGTAAAAAAAAATAATTAATTAAAATATTTGGCATCCCCCGTAGGTAAATGTCCGAACTATCAAAATAATGTAAATTATCCCGTTACGGTGAATGGCGTAAATGTAAAAAAAAAAAGTCTAGAAATGTAGAAATGCTGTGTTTTGGTCACATTACATTCCAAGAAAAATAAATAAAATGCGATCAAATACCGTATTTATCGGGGTATACCACGCACCGGCCTATAACACGCACCCTCATTTTACCAAGGATATTTGGGTAAAAAAAGTTTTTTACCCAAATATCCTTGGTAAAATGAGGGTGCGTGTGTGTGCATGCATATACCCCGATACACTGTTTCTGACCCCGCAGAAGCCCCCAGGAAAGGCAGGGGGAGAGAGGCCGTCGCTGCCCGCTTCTCTCCCCCTGCCTTTCCTGGGGTCTAGAGCCCTGCTGCCGCTGCTTCTCTCCCGCTGGCTATCTGCGCCGCTGCCCGTTCTCTCCCCCTGACTATCGGTGCCGGCGCCGCTGCCCCCGTTGCCTCCCCCATCCCCGGTTGTATAATTACCTGTTGCCGGGGTCGGGTCCATGCTGCTTCAGGCCTCCAGTGTGCGTCCCCTGCGTTGTTGCTATGCGCTGCGCGGCACAATGACGAGTGACGTCATTGCGTCTCACAGCGCATAGCAACGACGCAGGGGACGCACACCGGAGGCCTGAAGCAGCGCGGACCCGACCCCGGCAACAGGTAATTATACAACCGGGGATGGGGGAAGCAACGGGGCAGGGGCGCCGGCAATGGGTGCACCTGCCCCTTCTCTCCCCCTGTTTGTCGGCGCCGCTGCCCCATTGCCGGCGCCGCTTCTCTCCCCCTGGCTATCGGCACCGGCAATGGGGCAGCTGCACCGATAGCCAGGGGGAGAGAACGGGCAGCGGCACCGATATCCAGGGGGAGAGAAGGGCCGGCAGCAGGGCTCTAGACCCCAGGACAGGCAGGGGCAGAGAGGTCTCTGCACCTGTAAAGCCGCTGCAGTTCATTGATTTAAAGCGCCCACCAGATAGACTTTAGGCTAAAAATTTTAGCCTAAAAAGTGCGTGTTATGCGCCGATAAATACGGTAGTTACATATATGCAAACATGGTACCAAAAAAAAAAATACAGATGATGGCTCAAAAAATGAGCCCTCACACAGACCCATTTTTTTAAATACTAATGAATCACAGCATTCACCTTGAATATTTTTCTTATCACTTCTTCACTCCTGACAGCATTGTACAGTATGGTAACTCAGTCCTATTCACCAAACCTATTTAAATAGGCCCTGACATTACAAAAAAAAAATGAGGAGTGATGTCCCTGACGCCGCGCAGAGGAGCAGCAGGAGACGTCACTCGTCACAGCCCACAAGACCCGACGCATTACCTGAGCCTGCCGAGCGCAGCCAGGTAAGGAAATATGAAAAATGGAAAAAGCAGGAGGAGGGGGGGAGAATGATGAGGCAGAGGGGGGGTAATGATTGGCAGGGGGGGAATGATGAGAGGGGGGGAATGATGAATAATGGGGGAATGATGAGGAGGGGGAATGATGAGCAGGGGGGAATGATGAGCAGGGGGGGAATGATGAGCAGGGGGGGAAAGATGAGCAGGGGGGAATGATGAGCGGGGGGGATGATGAGCAGGGGGGTGGAATGATGAGCAGGGGGGTGGAATGATGAGCAGGGGGGTAGAATGATGAGCAGGGGGGGAATGATGAGCAGGGGGGGGGGGGTGATGAGCAGGGGAAAACACGGGAAAGGAGCCGGGGGGGGGGGGGTAAATGTGGCACAGGGGCTAATAAAATGGGCTCGTCCACACTACGAACTTCCGCCAGCAGAATTTTGCTTGTTTTCAATGGGATGCTGCTGCTCTGTGTACACTACGGAAGACACAGAGTGTGGTAGTATTATTTTTAGAGGGCATGATGTTTGGCAGTATAATATACAGGGTACACATGGTTTGGCAGTATTATATTTAGGAAGCACAATCTCTTGTAGGGTTATAATGATTGTTGTCTTTATACAGAGGATGAGGATCGGCTGGCAAAGTGAGGAACCAATGATGTCTAGGCATCGAACTTTACAGAGGAAGATGGAGCTGGAAGAAGACATGGCGTCTGGACCAGATGAAGAAGAAAAGGAAAGACAACAGAGAAGACGTCTCCTGTGAGTCATTTTACCTTTGTGTATCCTCCTGACTTTCCCATTAGATCTCTCGTCACTTCTAAATTTTGCAGTAATAATGGATGAAACTGTACCCCAATTTGAGGCTCTAGCTGTTACAAAATTACAACTCCTATAATGCCTGGAGCTCTCCAGACATAATGGCCCTCATTTACTATTGCAAACCTGACATGTTTTGTGGGGTTGTGCACCAGATTCTGTCGCATTATGCCAGAAATTCTGTCCGCGCCAGATTGTGCGCCAGAATATGCGCCAGAATTGAAAAAACCCCGACTAACTCTCCATTTTGCTAAGAAACCCCCCCAAAAGGGGGTGTGGCTGTCGGGGAGGGGGCGTGGTCTCAGAAAAGGGGGCGTGTTCCCAACATTTTCACAAAAACCCAACATATTTACTAAGGTTTCCACATAAAATGTGGTGGATTTGAGCTGAGGAAAATCATACAGATCAGAGCATGTGTGAAAAAAAAGCAAAGTGTAGGGAAAGTGGAAAATGTAGGGAAACCTTAGTAATTACTGTGGAAAATAAATTGTTGGGAATTAAAACCAGGGCCGGACTGGGGATTAAAACCAGCCCTGGAAATAATTGCAGACCAGCCCCACAGCATCGCATCAGCCATCGGTAGCCACGCCTAGAATTATCCCTTTACAGTACACTAATATATATATATATATATATATATATATATATATATATATATATATTTTTTTTTTTATTATTTATTTATTTATTTTTTGTTTATTTCCTCGATATATATTTTGAAGAAATAAATTGCTACTGTATTTCACTATGCTGGAGCAATTTATATATGTGTCAATTTTCCATGCATTATAATACTGAATATGTCTATATAAGTCATACATTTACCAAGTAACAATAGTATGGGAGGAAAGGAAATATTACCATCACACTGTAACTGACCAAGTCCTCTATACTTAGACTTATATTAACAATAATGGCACTATAAAAGGAGGATTATTATCACCATACGGTTACTGGCCAAATCCTGTACACTGAGACCAATATTACCAATAATACCAGTATACAAGGAGGAATATTAGCACCATTTATATTACCATCATACTGTGACTGACCAAATCCTGTATACCAGTGTTTCCCAACCTTTTTCGGCTCAGGGCACCCCTCCGAAAAAAAAATATTCACGGGGCACCCTGACCGAAGTTGACGAGCAAAAAATAAAATAAAATAATTTTTTTTTAAAAGCCGCAATGCACACAAATTCCAATATCTATTTATCAGTGGGTATGTAGTTTAAAGTGCTGCTTTATACAGCAACTCACCAATGACATCTTCTCTGATCAGCGTCGTTTGTCTGGCCCGGACCGTCCTGACCATTTCTTCCAGCTACAACTCTTCACCGTTAAACCTGCAAAACAAATCTATTAGGCTCCGCACTTTACCAGCATTTTACAAGTGAAGAGGAATACGGGGGAGACAGAGGGCTGTACATGGGTGACAAAGGGGTGTTCATGGGAGACAGGTGTGTAGAGGAGTATATGGGGGTGAAAGAGAGGTGTAGGGGGTGATAGAGGGGTTTACAGTGGTGACAGATGGGTGTAGAGGAGCATACATGGGTGACAGAGGAGTGTACAACGGTGACAGAGGGGTGTAGAGGAGTGGTAGAGGGGTAAAGAGGAGATTACATGGGTGGCAGAGGGGTGTAAATGGGTGTACATGGGTGACGAGGTGTGTACATGGGTGACAGAGGGGTGTAGAGCAGTGTACATGGGTGGCAGAGCGGTGTACATGGGTGACAGAGGGGTGTAGAGGAGTGGCAGAGGGGTTTAGAGGAGATTACATGGGTGGCAGAGGGGTGTAAAGGGGTGTACATGTGTTGCAGAGGGGTGTAAATGGGTGACAGAGGGGTGTAGAGGAGTGTACATGGATGACAGAGGGGTGTAGAGGAGTGGCAGAGGGGTGTAGAGCAGTGTACATGGGTGGCAGAGGGGTGTACATGGGTGACAGAGGGGTGTAGAGGAGTGTACATGGGTGACAGAGGAGTGTACATGGGTGACAGAGTGGTGTAGAGGAGTGTACATGTGTGGCAGAGGGGTGTACATGCGTGACAGAGGGTGTAGAGGAGTGTAAATGGGTGACAGAGGGGTGTAGAGGAGTAACAGAGGGGGGTAGAGTAGTGATAGAGGGGTTTAGAGGAGTGTACATGGGTGGTAGAGGGGTATAAAGGGGTGTACATGGGTGGCAGAGGGGTATAAAGGGGTGTACATGGGTGACAGAGGGGTATAAAGGGGTGTACATGGGTTGCAGAGGGGTGTAGAGGAGTGTACATGGGTGACAGAGGGGTGTAGAGGGGTGTACATGGGTGACAGAGGGGTGTAGAGGAGTGTACATGGGTGACAGAGGGGTGTACATGGGTGACAGGGGTGTAGAGGAGTGTACATGGGTGACAGAGGGGTGTAGAGGAGTGTACATGGGTGATAGAGGGGTGTAGAGGAGTGTACATGGGTGGCAGAGGGGTGTAGAGGAGTGTACATGGGTGGCAGAGGGGTGTACATGGGTGGCAGAGGGGTGTAAAGGGGTGTACATGGGTGGCAGAGGGGTGTAGAAGACTGTACATGGGTGACAGGGGGCATCAGGGGTGACAGGGGTGGACAGGAGTGACAAGGTGGTAACAGGGGGGACAGAGGGGTGTACATGGGTGGCAGAGGGATGTAGAGGAGTGTACATGGGTGGCAGAGGGGTGTACATGGGTGATAGAGGGGTGTAGAGCAGTGTATATGGGTGGCAGAAGGGTGTACATGGGTGACAGAGGGGTGTAGAGGAGTGGCCGCGGGGTTTAGAGGAGATTACAT
This sequence comes from Hyla sarda, assembly GCF_029499605.1. Lineage (NCBI taxonomy): Eukaryota > Metazoa > Chordata > Amphibia > Anura > Hylidae > Hyla > Hyla sarda. The sequence continues at coordinate 81,963,955 of NC_079198.1, forward strand.
GGGTGGCAGAGGGGTGTAAAGGGGTGTACATAGGTTGCAGAGGGGTGTAAAGGGGTGTACATGGGTGACAGAGGGGTGTACATGGGTGATAGATGGGTGTAGTGCAGTGTACATGGGTGGCAGAGGGGTGTAGAGGAGTGTACATGGGTAGCAGAGGAGTGTAGAGGAGTGTACATGGGTGACAGAGGGGTGTAGAGGAGTGTACATGGGTGACAGAGGGGTGAAGAGGAGTGTACATGGATGACAGAGGGGTGTAGAGGAGTGTACATGGGTGGCAGAGGGTTGTAGAGGAGTGTACATGGGTGAAAGGGCTGTAGAGGAGTGTACATGGGTGACAGAGGGGTGTAGAGGAGTGTACATGGGTGACAGAGGGGTATAGAGAAGTGTACATGGGTGACAGGGGTGAAGAGGAGTGTACATGGGTGGCAGAGGGGTGTAGAGGAGTGTACATGGGTGACAGAGGGGTGTAGAGGAGTGTACATGGGTGACAGAGGGGTGTAAAGGAGTGTAAAAGGGTGACGGGTGTAGAGGAGTGTACATGGGTGACAGAAGGGTATAGAGAAGTGTACGTGGGTTACAGAGCGGTGTAGAGGAGTGTACATGGGTGACAGAGGGGTGTAGAGGAGTGTACGTGGGTTACAGAGTGGTGTAGAGGAGTGTACGTGGGTGACAGAGGGGTGTAGAGGAGTGTACATGGGTGACAGAGGGGTGTAGAGGAGTGTACATGGGTGACATAGGGGTGTAGAGGAGTGTACATGGGTGACAGAGGGGTGTAGAGGAGTGTACATGGGTGACAGAGGAGTGTACATGGGTGACAGAGGGGTGTAGAGGAGTGTACGTGGGTTACAGAGCGGTGTAGAGGAGTGTACGTGGGTGACAGAGGGGTGTAGAGGAGTGTACATGGGTGACAGAGGGGTGTAGAGGAGTGTACATGGGTGACATAGGGGTGTAGAGAAGTGTACATGGGTGACAGAGGGGTGTAGAGGAGTGTACATGGGTGACAGAGGGGTGTAGAGGAGTGTACATGGGTGACAGAGGAGTGTACATGGGTGACAGAGGGGTGTAGAGGAGTGTACATGGGTGACAGAGGGGTATAGAGGAGTGTACATGGGTGACAGAGGGGTGTAGAGGAGTGTGCATGGGTGGCAGAGGGGTGTACAGGAGTGTACATGGGTGACAGAGGGGTGTAGAGGAGTGTACATGGGTGACAGGGGTGTAGAGGAGTGTACATGGGTGACAGAGGGGTGTAGAGGAGTGTACATGGGTGGCAGAGGGTTGTAGAGGAGTGTACATGGGTGAAAGGGCTGTAGAGGAGTGTACATGGGTGACAGAGGGGTGTAGAGGAGTGTACATGGGTGACAGAGGGGTGTAAAGGAGTGTAAAAGGGTGACGGGTGTAGAGGAGTGTACATGGGTGACAGAAGGGTATAGAGAAGTGTACGTGGGTTACAGAGCGGTGTAGAGGAGTGTACATGGGTGACAGAGGGGTGTAGAGGAGTGTACGTGGGTTACAGAGCGGTGTTGAGGAGTATACGTGGGTGACAGAGGGGTGTAGAGGAGTGTACATGGGTGACAGAGGGGTGTAGAGGAGTGTACATGGGTGACATAGGGGTGTAGAGGAGTGTACATGGGTGACAGAGGGGTGTAGAGGAGTGTACATGGGTGACAGAGGAGTGTACATGGGTGACAGAGGGGTGTTGAGGAGTGTACGTGGGTTACAGAGCGGTGTAGAGGAGTGTACGTGGGTGACGGAGGGGTGTAGAGGAGTGTACATGGGTGACAGAGGGGTGTAGAGGAGTGTACATGGGTGACATAGGGGTGTAGAGGAGTGTACATGGGTGACAGAGGGGTGTAGAGGAGTGTACATGGGTGACAGAGGGGTGTAGAGGAGTGTACATGGGTGACAGAGGAGTGTACATGGGTGACAGGGGGGTGTAGAGGAGTGTACATGGGTGACAGAGGGGTATAGAGGAGTGTACATGGGTGACAGAGGGGTGTAGAGGAGTGTGCATGGGTGGCAGAGGGGTGTACAGGAGTGTACATGGGTGACAGAGGGGTGTAGAGGAGTGTACATGGGTGACAGGGGTGTAGAGGAGTGTACATGGGTGACAGAGGGGTGTAGAGGAGTGTACATGGGTGACAGAGGGGTATAGAGGAGTGTACATGGGTTACAGAGGAGTGTACATGGGTGACAGAGGGGTGTAGAGGAGTGTACATGGGTAGCAGAGGAGTGTAGAGGAGTGTACATGGGTGACAGAGGGGTGTAGAGGAGTGTACATGGGTGACAGAGGGGTGAAGAGGAGTGTACATGGATGACAGAGGGGTGTAGAGGAGTGTACATGGGTGGCAGAGGGTTGTAGAGGAGTGTACATGGGTGAAAGGGCTGTAGAGGAGTGTACATGGGTGACAGAGGGGTGTAGAGGAGTGTACATGGGTGACAGAGGGGTATAGAGAAGTGTACATGGGTGACAGGGGTGTAGAGGAGTGTACATGGGTGGCAGAGGGGTGTAGAGGAGTGTACATTGGTGACAGAGGGGTGTAGAGGAGTGTACATGGGTGACAGAGGGGTGTAAAGGAGTGTAAAAGGGTGACGGTGTAGAGGAGTGTGCATGGGTGACAGAAGGGTATAGAGAAGTGTACGTGGGTTACAGAGCGGTGTAGAGGAGTGTACATGGGTGACAGAGGGGTGTAGAGGAGTGTACGTGGGTTACAGAGCGGTGTAGAGGAGTGTACGTGGGTGACAGAGGGGTGTAGAGGAGTGTACATGGGTGACAGAGGGGTGTAGAGGAGTGTACATGGGTGACATAGGGGTGTAGAGGAGTGTACATGGGTGACAGAGGGGTGTAGAGGAGTGTACATGGGTGACAGAGGAGTGTACATGGGTGACAGAGGGGTGTAGAGGAGTGTACGTGGGTTACAGAGCGGTGTAGAGGAGTGTACGTGGGTGACAGAGGGGTGTAGAGGAGTGTACATGGGTGACAGAGGGGTGTAGAGGAGTGTACATGGGTGACATAGGGGTGTAGAGAAGTGTACATGGGTGACAGAGGGGTGTAGATGAGTGTACATGGGTGACAGAGGGGTGTAGAGGAGTGTACATGGGTGACAGAGGAGTGTACATGGGTGACAGAGGGGTGTAGAGGAGTGTACATGGGTGACAGAGGGGTATAGAGGAGTGTACATGGGTGACAGAGGGGTGTAGAGGAGTGTGCATGGGTGGCAGAGGGGTGTACAGGAGTGTACATGGGTGACAGAGGGGTGTAGACGAGTGTACATGGGTGACAGGGGTGTAGAGGAGTGTACATGGGTGACAGAGGGGTGTAGAGGAGTGTACATGGGTGACAGAGGGGTATAGAGGAGTGTACATGGGTTACAGAGGAGTGTACATGGGTGACAGAGGGGTGTAGAGGAGTGTACATGGGTGACAGAGGAGTGTACATGGGTGACAGAGGGTTGTAGAGGAGTGTACATGGGTGACAGAGGGGTGTAGAAGACTGTACATGGGTGACAGGGGGGCTTCAGGGGTGACAGGGGTGGACAGGAGTGACAAGGTGGTAACAGGGGTGACAAAGGGACAGAGGGGTGTACATGGGTGACAAGTATGTGGTCAGAGGGGTGGACAATGGGGGGTGAACATGGCTGACACGAGGATGGACAGGGATAACAGAGGGGCGGACAAGGGTGACAAGCAGTTAAAAGAGGGGTGGACAGGAGTGGCAAAGAATGGTGGACTGGAGTGACAGAGGGGTGAATGGGGGGGTGGACATAGGTGACAGATGTAGACTGGGGGGTGGTCAGAGGGATGGACGGGGGGGGTGAACATGGGTGACAGGGGGATGGACAGAGGGTGGACAAGGTGGACATGAATGACAGGAGGATAGATATGGGTACGGGGGGGAGGATGGACATGGGTGAGGGAGGGGGGGATGGACATGGGTGAGGGAGGGGGGGATGGACATGGGTGAGGGAGGGGGGATGGAAATGGGTGAGGGAGGGGGGATGGAAATGGGTGAGGGAGGGGGGATGGACATGGGTGAGGGAGGGGGGATGGACATGGGTGAGGGAGGGGGGATGGACATGGGTGAGGGAGGGGATGGACATGGGTGAGAGAGGGGGAATGGACATGGGTGAGGGAGGGGGGATGGACATGGGTGAGGGAGGGGGGGATGGACATGGGTGAGGGGGGGATGGACATGGGTGAGGGAGGGGGGGGTGGACATGGGTGAGGGAGGAGGGGGATGGACATGGGTGAGGGAGGGGGGGGATGGACATGGGTGAGGGTGGGGGGGATGGACATGGGTGAGGGAGGGGGGATGGACATGGGTGAGGGAGGGGGGGATGGACATGGTACAGTTCCTTAAGCAAGCCATTTTTCTTCCCCATTCTTCCCCTCTCCGGCAGGGCACTGACTCAGGGCTCCAGCAGGGCAATCATTCACTGCGCCGCAGGGGGAATGGGACGCTGCGGCACGGGTCACTACACTGGCCCAGAGCAGCTTCCGCATACTTCCCATCTCTGGGCCGCAGGGGGGAGGGGGAAGCTAAGGGAGGCTGGAGGACGTAGGGGTATGCTGAGGCCTAGAACAGCATCCCCTGATCATGTGACTCCTCCATGTGACTGATCACATGACGGTGACATCATCGCAGGTCCTGTGACAGCGCACACAAACTTCCCTCCCCTGCGGTGCCGGGGAGGGAAATAAAAAAAAAAAAAATCACGGTTGGGAATCACTGCGCTCTGGATGCGCAGGTACTGGGTTGAGTGGCGGGGCTGGGAGCCTACAGCTCATAGCTCCGCCTCTCTGTGGCCGCTTCACACAAGGTCCTTACTTAGTGTCAGCACCTTGTGTGAGTGAGCAGCCACTGTGTGGCCGCACACAGGCCGGCCCCTGCCGGCCCACTGTGCTGTCGGCCTACCGGGGCCCTGATTAAAACCCACAAAGAAACCTACACTCCACTCTTAGTAAATAAGGGCAATGGGTGTTGTAGCTTTGCAACAGCTGGAAAGAGTGACTTGAACTGAAGTGATTTTAGACCATGCAGACCATTTTATTTTAACGGGGGCCTGACTCCTGTGACAAAAAGTACATTTAAAAAGGCGACATAGTCTAATATGCCCAGGCATATTTTTGGTCTCAGTCTGTTCCTTACTTGACAGGCCCGCAACAAGTCTCAGTGGAACGGAAGGGGGACTGTCGGGGGGGGGGGGGGGCATCATAATGAAGTGCTCCGTCTTCCAGGCAGCCTTAATCTGGCCCTGCTCATCTGTCACCCATGTATACTCCTCTACACTCCTCTGTCACCCATGTATACTCCTCCACACCCCTCTGTCACCCATGTACACTCCTCTACACCCATCTGTCACCCATGTACACTCCTCTCTACCCCTCTGTCACCCATGTACATCCATCTGTCACCCGTGTACACTCCTCTACACCCCTCTGTCACCCATGTACACTTCTCTACACCGCTCTGTCACCCATGTACAATCCTCTATACCCATCTGTCACCCATATACACTCCTCTACACCCCTCTGTCACCCATGTACACCCATCTTTCACCCATGAACACGCCTCTACACCCCTCTGTCACCCATATATACTCCTCTACACCCCTCTGTCACCCATGTACACTCCTCTACATCCGTCACCATTGTACACTCCTCTACATCCGTCACCATTGTACACTCCTCTACACCCCTCTGTCACCCATGTACACTCATCTACACCCCTCTGTCACCCATGTACACTCCTCTATACCCATCTGTCACCCATGTACACTCCTCTACACCCATCTGTCACCCATGTACACTCCTCTACACCCCTCCGTCACCCATGTTCACTCCTCTACACTCCTCTGTCACCCATGTACACACCTCTATACCCATCTGTCACCCATGTACACTCCTCTACACCCCTCTGTCACCCATGTACACTCCTCTACACCCCTCTGTCACCCATGTACACTCCTCTACACCCCTCTGTCACCCATGTACACTCTTCTAACACCCATCTGTCACCCTTGTACACTCCCTACACCCCTCTGTACACTCCTCTACACCCCTCTGTCACCCATATACACCCATCTATCACCCATGTACACTCCTCTACACCCCTTTGTCACCCATGTACACTCCACTACACCCCTCTTTCACCCATGCACACTCCTCTACACTCCTCTGTCACCCATGTACACTCCTCTACACCCATCTGTCACCTATGTACACTTCTATACACCCATCTGTCACCTATGTTCACCCATCTGTCACCCATGTACACTCCTCTACACCCCTCTGTACACTTCTCTACACCCCTATGTATACTCTACACCCCACTGTACACTCCTCTACACCCCTCTGTCACCCATGTACACTCCTCTACACCCCTCTGTCACCCATGTACACTCTTCTACACCCCTCTGTCACCCATGTACACTCCTCTACACCCCTCCGTCACCCATGTACACTCCTCTACACCCCTGTCACCAATGTACACTCTTCTACACCCCTCTGTCACCCATGTAAAAAAAAAAAGGAAAAAAAGTGCGGAGCCTAACAGGTTTGTTTTGCAGGTTTAACGTTGAAGAATTGTGTGTGGAAGAAATGAAGGCAATGATGCAAATTAGAGACGACGTAATTTGTGATATAAAACTACATACCCACTGATAAATAGATATAGTGCATTGCGTTTTTTACCGTTTTTCCCCTTTTTTTTTTTTTTTGCTCGTCTACATTCACCAACATTCAGAATGGTCATTTAAACTTCTGTTCTGTTTTCCCAAATGTAGTGTCTGCATTAAAGGAGAAAATAAACATATCCCTTATCCACAGGATAGAGAATAAGTAGCTGATCGCAGGTGTCAGAGCGCTGAGTTAGGGTCCCGTCAGGGTGGTCAGACCCCTCCTTATCGTCTATCCTGTGGATGGGGAATAAGTTTACTTTCGCTGTATATCTTATGTAAACCTACTGTACATTTGGTAGGACTGTGCTTGCCAAAGTTTATTGGAATCTCCTATCTTCCCAGAGTCTGTCTGTATTTTGGTGTCTGGTTAGATAAATGAGAAACTAGTTGATCTGTAAGTCCCACCATCAATGCCAAATAGGAAAAACAAAGGCGGATCAGTCATCTGTTTTAGCAGTACCAGGCACATAAAAGAGACTATCAACACTGGCAGGAAAACAGGCCATTTGGCCCGACACCTGCATTCCTACGATTTACAAAAGAAAAGAGGGGCTCTAGTCTGGATCTCTAACATGCTCAGTCAATTATAATTTCTGCTTAGAAAGCATGGCACGGGAACATAGAAGTCTGCCACATTGGCTCACATAATTTTCTACTTCTGATAAAAGAGTGTAATGTTAAATAACATAATTGAAGCACTATATAGAGGTAATTCTAAGCCCTAGTTTGTAAAAAAAAAAAAATGTCCTTATGGAGATCTTGCACTGTGGGCCCAATGTGTCAGAATTGTAGCTTAAAGGGGTACTCCGCTGTTCCGAACGCTGGAGCCGGCGCCCTCATGACGTCACACCCTGCCCCCTCAATGCAAGTCTATGGGAGGGGGCGTGACAGATATCACGCCTCCTCCCATAGACTTGCATCGAGGGGGCGTGGTGTGACATCATGATGTCACGAGCTCCCATTGCCAGCTCCAGCATTCGGAACAGAGCAACGGAGTACCCCATTAAGGCAGCAGACATTCATGCATCTGATTGTATGGTTGCACTGTTTTCACCTCTCAAACAATTATTGGCAAAGCAGGAGGTTACATATTGTCGGGGCTTCCATCAAGGGGTTACAGTCGACACCCCAGTGAGAGGCCCGGGCCTCCAGGGCACTAGGGCTGCCACATAGTGGGTATTAGCCATGCTGGAACCAGTTGCCAGCACGGTCCCTGAAGTGGCATAACTGGACCCTTCACCTGCGGGCCCCGTGGTGATCCTGAAACGTTGCCAATCCAGCTCACCGGCTAGTGAGCCTCTTACGCTGGTCTCAGAAGAAAGCAAGGTTCACAGCGCTAATGGATATGTTCACATGGAGCTCCTGCTGGAGCCGAAGAGGTCTGTTGTAATGCTGTGACCCCGTGTCGGCGAGTATGCACTGGGAGATTGTGCATTGTGTTCAAGTACATTATTCCTGTATGAAAATAATTGCATGAAGAAGTATTGGAAGTAAAAGTGTTGAAGTCTTGGAACACATCTGTTGTACGAGTGCTATTTATGCTGGGCCCCATGGCACCCCCTGCTGGAGGTCGAAATGTCTGTATTTTTATGAAAAACTGTGCTAATGAAAACATTTAATTGGAAAAAACGAATACTATATAATATTCTCTGGGGGCATTGTGAGGGGCATAATATTCTTTGGGGGCAATGTAAGGAGCATAATATTCTATAGAGGCAATGTGATCAGCATAAAATTCAATTAGGGCAATTTAAGAGGGCCTTATGCTCTATGGAGGCAATGTGAAGGGGCCTTATGCTCTTTTGGGGGCATTGTGATGGGGCTAATACTATATGGGGGCCATGTGAGGGGGGTCTAATACCATACAGGTTCAAAGTGAGGACTTTTACTATATGGGGCAGTGTAATACATATAGGAGGTTTGTGTAACAGTGAGGATTGTGCTGCTGCAAGCATCCTAAAACATTTGTCTGGCAGATTCGGCGAAGACGAGTTGTGATCAGGAGAAATCTTCATGATGACCCAGGACAGATGGCAAAGAAAGAAAAAAGTGAACGACCTTGATCAGAGAAGACGTCATCAGTGAGTCTTTGTGTGGTGGTTTTTATTCAATAACAATATAGATGTATTAGTCAGGGTCAGTGGTAATAGTATTGGTAATGGTGTGGCAGAATTATTGGTCCCTTATAAAGTGGTGTTATTGGTGATACTGGTCTACATATAGTGGTTTTTCTTTATTACAGTATGGTGGTATTATTTAGTCACTGGAGAAGTAATATGATGTCATGGAGTGAATAATGTATTATTTTATACCTGATAGTATTATAAAATCATGCATGTGCCACAGCGAGGGGGGGGGGGTCCAGACTTTAAGCTGTGTAAGGGGCCCCAAAATTTCTGATGGTGGCGCTGCATATTGTAGCTCTTAGGGGGCATTCTCTTAACATATTTTGCCTCCTTTAACATACTGTAGATGCAGGGAATTGCTCCTGATGTACAGTACAGGTAAAAGAGAAGCTGTAGCGGAAAACTTAAAGGGGTACTCCGGCTTTAGACATTTTATCCCCTATCCAAAGAATACGGGATAAGATGTCTGATCTCCCTTAAGCACCCGCATTATGTGCGGAGCTGCATCTCCAGGCTCAATAATAGGAAGTTTCCGGAATTGGAGACGTGATGTAACGCCACACCCTATCGTGATGTCACATCACGCCCCCTCCATAAAGCGTCAATGCAGGGGCCCCCGTTTGGGAGATCGCAGGAGGTCCCAGCAGTCGGACCCCTGCGATCAGACACTTATCCCTTATCCTGTGGATAGGGGATAAGTTGTCTTTTGATGCAGATATCCTTTAAGCTTAAATATTATAAGCCAAAGATTGGGGCTTGAGGTATACCGAAGTACATGTCCAGTGTGAGGACAAAAACACAAGATAATACCCTATCAATTCACACAGGAGACACAATTATCTTTTTGCACAGCAGCTTTTTGCCCCTTTACACCAAGCCCGCTATGTCTAAAAAATTGGGCGGGGCTTTGCAGCAAAGGTGACAGGGCTACTGCTGTGGTCTGCCGCATTTCATATAATTTGTATGGAAATCAAAGTGAACAGGCAGCACTAGAAAGAGAAAAATCTGTTTAAACTTCATCCACACATGTGACCTGACTATTCTCTTGGTTTCCGATTCTGTACCTTGCTATCTTAGTGTTGACTTGACCTGTCCAACATATTTTTATCTGTTTGTTCATTCCTTGTGTTTTGTGATTACGTTTTGGTCTCTGCCTGTTTAATCCATTGTGTCCTGACCTCCTCCCTGACTTCTGCACTGTGTTTATTTTTTATTGACATTGCTATTCCCTGCACTTTACTCAGAGTAGGGACCCTCGCCAAGTTGGGGGTTTAATTGTTTTGGACGAATCGTCAAGTAAGCAGGGTCAGGGGTTATGGAAAGCCTAGGGCTGCACTTACCCTTGCCCTACATGGCACATATTATTAAAAAAAAAAAGTCTGGAATACCCCTTAAAAACTCAGGTACTTTAAAGGGGTTGTCCAGAAGAAAAATGCTGCTTCTTTTTTTTTTCTTTCTTTTAACCCCTTAACGACGCAGGACATATATTTACGTCCTGCGCCAGCTCCCGCGATATGAAGCGGGATCGCGCCGCGATCCCGCATCATATCGCATCGGTCCCGGCGCTCATCAACGGCCAGGACCCGCGGCTAATACCACACATCGCCGATCGCGGCGATGTGCGGTATTAACCCTTTAGAAGCGGCGGTCAAAGCTGACCGCCGCTTCTAAAGTGAAAGTGACCCGGCTGCTCAGTCGGGCTTTTCGGGACCGCCGCGGTGAAATCGCGGCGTCCCGAACAGCTGACAGGACACCGGGAGGGCCCTTAGCTGCCTCCTCGGTGTCCGATCAGCGAATCACTGCTCCGTGCCTGAGATCCAGGCAGGAGCAGTCAAGCGCCGATAACACTGATTACAGGCGTGTTAATACACGCCTGTGATCTGTGTAAAAGATCAGTGTGTGCAGTGTTATAGGTCCCTATGGGACCTATAACACTGCAAAAAAAATGTAAAAAAAAGTGTTAATAAAGGTCATTTAACCCCTTCCCTAATAAAAGTTTGAATCACCCCCCTTTTCCCATAAAAAAAATAAAACAATGTAAAAATAAATAAAAATAAACATATGTGGTATCGCCGCGTGCGTAAATGTCCGAACTATAAAAATATATCATTAATTAAACCGCACGGTCAATGGCGTATGCGCAAAAAAATTCCAAAGTCCAAAAAAGCGTATTTTGGTCACTTTTTATACCATTAAAAAATGAATAAAAAGTGATCAAAAAGTCCGATCAAAACAAAAATCATACCGATAAAAACTTCAGATCCCGGCGCAAAAAATTAGTCCTCATACCGCCCTGTACGTGGAAAAATAAAAAAGTTATAGGGGTCAAAAGATTAAATTTTTAAACGTAGAAATTTTCCTGCATGTAGTTATGATCTTTTCCAGAAGTGCGACAAAATCAAACCTATATAAGTAGGGTATCATTTTAACCGTATGAACCTACAGAATAATGATAAGGTGTAATTTTTACCGAAATATGCACTGCGTAGAAACGGAAGCCCCCAAAAGTTACAAAATTGCGTTTTTTCTTCGATTTTGTCGCACAATTATTTTTTTTGCCGTTTCGCCGTGCATTTTTGGGTAAAATGACTAATGTCACTCCAAATAGAATTGGTGACGCAAAAAATAAGCCATAATATGGATTTTTAGGTGGAAAATTGAAAGGGTTATGATTTTTAAAAGGTAAGGAGGAAAAAACGAAAGCGCAAAAACGGAAAAACCCTGAGTCCTTAAGGGGTTAAACAGGCCCACCCCTGTCCACAGGTTGTGTGTAATACTGCGTCTCAGACCAGTTCACCTCAATGGAGCTGAGTTGCATTGCTAGAAATCAACACATAAATTGTCCATAGATAGGGGAAGGGTGCTACAAGAACTGATGTGCCCATAGGGTACTATTACTCTTATTGTCCTCTATCCACTAAAACATAACTTTTATTGCTCACTAAAATTACATAACGGGGATACAAAAAAGTTTAAAATCACAGCACGAATGGCACCCCGAGAATGAAGTCATAAAACACCTAATGAATTAGAAGATTTGCACACCTAAAGAGATTACCACACAAATATGCACTAGTGCCCAATCACTAAGTCTGCACCTCTAAAGAGGTTGCTTAACGTCCATGTGTACTTACAGTATCAATGTACGCTAGTGTCCGAAAATGTGACAATCTATGGTGCTATTTGGATGTCAAATCATGGCATCTTATAGAGATTATTAAGTAGTGTAGATAACCAGTAATGCTCATGCAACTGCAGTATGCACGGCCACTGTACTTCCACTAAATCGGCAAAATTGAAATAGATGTAAACACTGGGGCTGCTAATTAAAACCTTAATGTCAGCTTCGTCCTGCATGTTTCGTCACTGCAGTGTGGCTTTATCAAGGAAAAACATTATCAGATGAGTATGAATGGCTGTACAATGGACTTTTCAATCCTCTGTATGTGACCTCATCAGGATAGGTCCCTCCAATCATATCGATCTCAACAATGGGAAAAGACATGACACCTATAGGGATGTTAGGTTTTCAAAATAATTTGACAGCATAATTGTTACTGGCCAAACTGGGAAACTGGTATTTGGCTGCAGACTGGTGGGGCTGTAAGCAGTGAAATGGCTTTCAGCTGCTGTACAGAACCATGCCGACTTGCTTGTCATTGCATGTTTTTACACATCGTGGCTATAACTCGTCCACATAGAGTCTGCAACATGAAAACCCAACCTTACAGTACTGCAGTACAGAGAAGACACTGTGACCAGGTGCAACAGCGGTCTTCACTCTCCCTATAGGTACATACGTAAGTTGTCCAAGAGGCAAACTTTTACTTTTTAGGTATATAGAATTGTAAATAAAGATTGTATAAAAAATCTATGGGATGGGAGGTTTGCAGTGTACAGATACATGACTGGTCTAATGTCATTTGTGTTCTGTATGTGTCATACTAAAAGAATGCAAAGTCATCTCAATAAAATGTCATTGCCCTGGCCCTGTCTATGCCAGCACACGATCAGAGGCCAAACAGCTGCCTGACTATTTATACCCACTACACAGCAGCAGTTACCAGGTCAACTCTACAATAATCTGGTGTCTAATCTTTGTCATCTAGAATAAAATGTTTTCCAAGGAAATAATGTTTGTTTTTCCCAAAACCAAAAATAGATTGTGGCTTTCAGAAAAGAAGGCTATAATGTTATTTACAAAAAAATTATGCAGATGTTAAAAGTGAAACCATTTAATCTAAGTCTATTTTAAGCTCAACTAGAATTACAGGTGTATGGCTGGTTCCCAATAGCTATATATAAAGTCCCTTACTTAGTAAACAACATTCCTGTGTCTTTAAAGATAGAACTGGCAGAGTGTCCTGTGTTTTTAGATTTCTGGATATTAATAAATAAAAAAACATAAAGCAGGTAGAATAGGAATAATCACGATGTTTCACTCAGTTTTTATGACCCGCTATCTTTACACAGAACTGGTGATAAGGTCTCGCTATGGATGCTCTGATGATGCTGGACTCGGTCATGCTGTTCTCTGGTTTTCTGATGTCCCAATTTCTGATCTAAATTTTCCCTTCACTGGGAAACTCGTGGATACCTGCCGGTTCCCATATCACATTACCATGTTTCCTGAAAGTGTCCCTATCTTTGACATGTCAAACACATTGCTCAGGGTCTAGTGGAGCTGCACACGGACCACAGTCAGCTGGGGAGTAAAGCACCCTACCGCATGCTTCTCCCGGCAATATATAAATATCAGATGGGTGCTAAACACCCAGACACCGAGTGATCAAAAGGTTTGATGCGTTTGACATGTCAAATGTGAAAAGGAAATGGTCGGGGGTGGAGGAACTTCTTGATATGTAATTTGTTTTATAAGGGGCAGCCGTCCATTTCTATATCTTTATATTGGTTTGTTGCCAAACTATATTGTTATTTTGGTTATGTCTGGCCCTCTTTTCTTGGCCTGTGAAATGGGTTTATGCCGATATGTATTATCCTCTGTTTAATTGTTACTCTGAGGCCAACAGGGCATGATTCTGTTTACCTACATTACATGTACCGCAATATTTTTCACTTTCAATAAAGCTTCTTGGTTTGATTGTTAAAACCGTTCACCCACACTAAACCCAATAGACTGGTTTATTGTGTGGGTGAACAGGAGACTAATATACTTACCTTAAATCCAGCACCCTGTCCCCCTGAAGATCAGCTTCTATCTGCGATGAATTGCATGCTGACGGCTGAATTTGAATATTCATGTCGCTGGTCACGTGAGCGCTCGTGCCTACTGAGCGGTCACGTGACCAGCGACCATGAATATTCATGAATGCTTGTGAGCTTTCGACTAATACAAAAATGATCCAATCAAGATTTAACTATCTGGAAAGGGGACAAAGACTGTTTTCCACTGTAGGGGAATAGTTTGTTTGGCCACTGGGAAAACAAAACTATCCAACTAGACTTGCACATATGTTAACTGATTTGGTTTGAAGTGTAAGAATACCATCTAAGGGTATTCAATTTGAGAAAAGACAGACATGGTCGCACATCCACAACATGCACCTTGATCTAATGCTTTTCAGCAACATTTATTAAACTAACAGGTCGTTAGTGTACTTTATGATCATGAAGTGCAAGCCCACTAGCCACGTCACGACCACTTGTAAGTAGTGGGTCCCTAGCATCCCGAGCATAAAATGGCGCAGCACTGAGTGGCGACCACCACCGCCCCAACACCGGTAACCACAGGGGGGAATGACCCAACTGGCAGAGCAGCTCCAATGCCACTCAAACCAGTCCAAAAGTTGGATTGAAATTGGCCGACTTTAAAATGGCCGCCATGGTAACCACCCATCTTGAAAAGTTTCCTCCCTCACATATACTAATGTGCCACAAAATGGAAGTTAATATCACCAACCATTCCCATTTTATTAAGGTGTATCCATATAAATGGCCCACCCTGTACATTATGATCATGAAGTGAAAGCCCACTAGCCACATCACGGCCACCGGTAAGTAGTGGGTCCCTAGCATCCCTAGCATAAAATGGTGCAGCACTGAGTGGCGACCACCACCTCGCCAACACCAGTGCCCACAAGGGGAACAACCCAACTGGCAGAGAATCCCCAATGCCACTCAAACCAGTCCCTGGACCACGCCACCCCACAGACACGGCGCAGGGGCAGCAACGGACGCCAAACAGCACTGCACCAGGAGGAACAGATATAGTATTCAGATTATTGGGCAGACTAGATGGGCCAAATGGTTCTCATCTGCCGACACATTCTATGTTTCTATGTCTATGTTTCTATGTAAAAAGCTCACTCACCATCTGCTCCCAGTGTGAGGCTGGGAGGCAGTCAAGAGGAATAGGGCCCTAATGCAGCTTCTTGCCAATTATATAGGCCTTGGCTGAGGGGGAGGGGCAGAGTGCAGACCAAAAATAAATAAATAGGAGGGATAGAAAACACATTGTGAATTAAACTTGAGAAAAAACAGACATGGTCGCACATCCACAACATGCACTTTGATCGAATGCGTCTCAGCAACATTTATTAAACTAACTTGTCGTTTGTGTACTTTATGATCATGAAGTGCAAGCCCACTAGCCACGTCATGGCCACCTGTAAGTGGTGGGTCCGTATCATCTAAGGGTATAATAACACCAAAAAGACTTGGTAGGAAAAAACTCACTGCTCCAACATTTAGTCAACTTTGGACATGTCCACCAGCTGTGCATATCATTTTGTGAATATACAGCCATGATTACCGGTTAATATGACTTGGAACTAAGCAACATAAGCACTTTCTAACAAAGGTAAGTATCAGCCAGTGGTAAAATCAACATCTTTTTTGGAACATGTAAAAGCTACAACGCATTGCAATAGCCAGGATAAAAACTTGCAACAGAGCAAAGGAAGGCGTGGATGCATTTCGGGTTGTAATCCTTTGTCTATGCATGGACGAAAGGTCACAACCCGAAACGTGTCCGCGCCTTGCTTTGCTCTGTTGCAAGTTTTTATACTGGCTATTGTCATGCATTGTGACTTTTACTTGTTCCAATAAAGATGTCGATTTTACTACTGGCTGATACTTACCTTTGTTCCTGTTTGCTTGCAGTCGTGTTGGGAATCGTAGCGAGCAGACCTTCTTTACATTTTCTGTAACATAATCACTTTGTATGTTGGTTTCATGGTGGTTACATTTATCAAACTGTGTGTTGAGGAGTCCCATATATGCTACCAGTTAGCCAAGTCTATAGTGGTATAAAGATCTTGATAAACCCAACCTTACAGTACAGCAGTAAAGAGAAAACACTGTGACCAGATGCAACAGTGGTATCCCCCTCCCTATGGATACATACGTAAGTTGTCCAAGAGGCAAACTTTTACTTTTTAGGTATAGAGAATTGTAAATAAGGATTGTAGAAAATATCTATGGGATGGGAGGTTTGCAGATTTTTTTATATAGGTCGATTACATTGTATCACTAGACACTGAAATATAGTACAAGATCAATTGGAATGTCTTATTGACAACACAAGACTACACCAGCATCTTCATAGGAAACGAAGTATCCTCTGTTGCATATGCTTGTTTATTTCTGTACCCCAGCACATTCCATGTGGATAGACATCCCAATGTCACACAAGAACTACTTTAGTTGTCTGCAGAAGTTAACACTTGTCATTTTCACAAGCAGGACAATCTACAGTGTCCATATAACAAAAACTTTTGTAATAACAATGTTGCTTTTTTTAAACTTATATTTTATACATTTTTAGTTGACTTACAAATACATTAGCCAGTAATTTAGCTGTAATAGATAACATTATACAAAGAAAATAATCAAGAAATTACAGGAAAAAAAGAAAAAGAGAAACAAAAATAGATGACATTTTTTTTATAATTCAATCAAAAAACAACAAACTCCCCCCTATAAAGGGGGGACCTCCCCAATACAATGTGTTAGGTGTAGTAACAAAAAAAAAAAAAAAATATATATATATATATAAAAAAAAAAAAAAACAACAACAACAACATAATGAGTAGTGTTGCTCACGAATATTCGCAATTCGAATATTATTCGCGAATATCGCATATTCGCGAATTCGCGAATTTCGCGAATATATAGCGCTATATATTCGTAATTACGAATTTTCATTTTTTTTTTTTTTTTTTTTCTTCACAGTACACATTACAGTGATCACCCCTCTCTGCTTCCAGCTTGTGTGGTGTAAAGAAGGCTCTAATACTACTGTGTGAGACTGGCGTGCGAAAATTCGCATATGCGAAAATTAGTGCATGCTAATTTTCACATATCCGAATTTTCGAGTATGCGAATTTCCTATATGCTAATTTTCACATATGTTAATTTTCGCATACGCGAAATTTCACATATGCGAAAATAAAACGAGAATATAACGAATATGCGAATATTCGCGAATATATGACGAATATTCGTCCATATATTCGCGAAATCGAATATGGCCTATGCCGCTCAACACTAATAATGAGGGAATAAGGGATGAATATTTGTCTGCTGCTTTAGGACTAAGGAAAAACAAATTATCATTAGAAATTTAGTGAGTAGTATCCTCTATTGGGAGGGGCCTTAACTGCGAGCAGAAATGAGAAAAGACCACTTAAAAGCAGTGTATTTCAACACCGTCCTATCAAGTCTGTAGTGACTGATAAAGGTGGATGCAGAACTCAATGAAGTGGCAAAGGGCAGTGAATAAGTGTCTGATCCCAGGGGGTCCGACCGCTGGTCATGCGCACTCCATCCATCTCTATGGGAGAGCCGAAGAGCAAAAATTTGTGCGGTGGTTGACACAGCTCCGCACATGGGGAGAGCTGAGGTGCCAGGCAGGAGATCGCGAGGGGTCCCATTGGTCAGGCGACCAGTAATCAGACACTTATCCACTATCTATTGGATAGTGGATATATTTTCCTAAACGGTACTATTGCTTTAAAGTTAGTTTCTTCAAGAATAGCATCTGCTAGGGCCCCCTTGTGGCAGTATTCTTTGACGGATGCCTCCAGGCATTCTTGTCTCATGCAAGGTAGAATTGGTTATGGCAACCTTTCTGAAGTAGGTGACTTGGGATCTATTAAATAACTGTTATTTGCAATATTGAGGACCCAAGAATCCCTGATGGAGGTAAGAAGTGTAATCTTCCTCCCACAGGAATGGAAGGAGGCTCTGCACTGGCACTTAGGAGGGGATGCGGACCTGGGACTCTTCCAGTCAAAGGTCCGAGGACTTCTTGTTCTGAGAAAGAAAGGGTTCTTCCTCTAGAACCTCTACGCTGGTAGCCAGATTCTTGTTGAGGTCTGGACTGAGGATAGGAGGATCTTTCTCCTCTAGACTGATGTCTTCTTCCACAAAAGGGGTTGTGCCATCTTACTGGCAAAACCCTAAATGATCCAGTCCAGTTACGCCTCGTACAACCTCCATGGTTCCAATGGAAGACTACAGAGATTGTACATGGAGGTGTTATCTGCCAGTCAAAGTTTAAGCCATAGGGGTCTATGACCTGCTGAAGACAAAGGGGAATTTTAGTGGACTCATATTTACTAACATAAACTGTAGTGGATTAAAATGTACTAACATTATATATATATATATATATATATATATATATATATATATATATATATATACCTACTTATTAAAATGTCTATTTTTCCTAAACTGCATACAGAGATCCTCCTCCAGCTGAATTGCTCCCTCCTCCTTCACCTGAAATGCTCCTTGCTCCTTCCCCCCTCCCATCGAGAATCAAAGATGGCGTTGGAATGTAGAAGAGATAAGAGATGTTACTTTCTAGAAGTATACGTAGAGTTTAAACCAATTAGCTGTTTTTCATACCCAAGTCATGTAACTTTCTGCACACAGCATTGTGTAACCTATAAAAAAAAAACTGTAGTGGCTTCCTCTGTAATAAAGAAAGTATCAACTCACCTGACAGGTGTCTGAGTGATCTTTCTTAGCGTGTGCACCGCTTCTGATAAAACTAATCAGGAAGGGGGCAGATCTTCCCTGGGTACAACCAGGATCTATTTCAATTGGCGCCCAACGTGGAGCTCCCGGGTTGTGAGCTAAAGGGCAGCTGCAAGACAAGTCGCTGGAATGGGCTAATGGCGGATGCAGGAGTCTGATCAACTCCAAGTATGGTAAGAAAATTCAGTTATCTTGCCTGTACATGCCTCTCCCATTGGTCTATTTCTGTGACTTAGATGGCTGTCCTGCAACCACCAAAAGACAGGTAATTCTTACCCGGAGTCCATTTATCTCAAACCTGTCATAGTGATTATCTGCTGCCCGGCTGTTATATGTAAGTCTGTTTAGTGTTATATGTAAGTCTGACCAGTGTCTAGAGGGACTCTGGGGGATTGAGTTGTAATAACAAGACATCCCCATTATCTCTGAAGGGACTCTGGGGGATTGAGCAAACTGGGGGTCCTCCCATAATAACAAGACATCCCCATTGACCCTAGAGGAACTCTGGGGAACTGAGTGAACTGGGAGGTTGGGCGCAATTATTCCCTTAGTGACAGCGTGGTGGGAGCATCACTTTGTGGGAGAGCTCAGGAAATTGCAGTGACGGTCGGTGACGTTGCAGGAAAATGGCATAGGACACCGGAAGCATTGACGCGGTCACTCCGGTAAAGGAGGATCGTGGGGTTGTGAGTCACACTCTGTGATAACACAGGACTCCCGTAGCAAGACATCCCTGTGTTCCCTGGTTATTTTTATCCAATGCCATGTCAAGTCCTAAATGTGTTACTGGATTAATGTTTGATATATAATGAGGAATCTAGTTAGAGTTGAGAACTAAGTTTTGAGATTACACAGTTAGGACGCCATTCCATTAGTCTATAGTAATGTAGAAAAAAAGAAAAGACTGCACGAGTGGCGCCTCATGTATTACCCTTGGCAGGTGGAACAAAACTAGTTGTCTGGGCTACCGACGCATCTAGTGGTTGGCCACTCACCTCAAAGCAACAGGACATGCACCTATCACCCTAGATATTAGGATACCAAACAGTCAAAACCGCTGCTGAAGGCGGGAGGTCGCAGGAAGCATGGGGGAACCCAGTCCTGTAGTAAAGGCAGAAGGTGGTGAAGGATGAAGCTCTATGAGCCCAGGTGCTGTGGATTCTTGACCCAAAAGATGTGGACAGAGGCAGGAGTAGATGAAAAAAGATCCCTCAGCAGGGACCACTTTATTACATAAAATAACAAACAAATTGCTGATTACGCGTCACTCTCTTCATCAAATCTAGTTACAATAGGCATAATAGAGTTTAATTAGTGTAGAAAGTGTGCAAAATGGCGCCAAAAGAACAAGTGAGCGGAGCCACAGGTATGCAGACAAAGGTAAACTGGAAGTATCCACAAGTTTACATAAACATTCCAAAATATTCAGCAAATTCATTGCAAACATGCATGCACACATTGTAAAAGGCAAATAATGCAAATCAGTATTAGAAACAAACGACAAATAATGTTTTTCAAGTAAATAGTTTTCCACATGCACCTTCAGTTCTTCAGTGCTGCAATACTCCACAGCGCTTAGTGTATCCAGGACGCATCGCTAGGGGGCGTTGAGCACGTGACCTGTGACGTGGCCACTCATGCTTATGAACCTGACTCTGTTTGTTGACAGCAGGAGGGCCGGTGTAGTGAAGAATTGTGTGTCTTGAAGCGTTCTGTGTCCCGAACAGCTGATGAAATTGCTGAGTCACTGTGCTGAGTGCTGAGACACTGTGATTGGTTGATGGGGGGGGGGGGGGTGCAGTCTCACTCTGCTCACTGCACTGCTCACTGTTTCACAGCCTTACTGCCTGGACACAAATTTCTTCAAACCCTACAGTCTTATGTATTCCGCCTAGACACGTATTTCTGCAAACCCTACACTCTTATGTATTCCGCCTGGACACGTATTTCTGCAAACCCTACACTCTTATGTATTCAGCCTGGACACATATTTCGTCAAACCCTACACTCTTATGTATTCCGCCTGGACACATATACATAAGAATGTAGGGTTTGCAGAAATATGTGTCCAGGCTGAATACATAAGACTGTAGGGTTTGAAGAAATATGTGTCCAGGCAGTGAGCAGTGCAATGAGAAGTGAGCAGAGCGAGACTGCACACCCCCCCCCCATCAACCAATCACAGTGTCTCAGCACTCAGCACAGTGACTCAGCACTTTCATCAGCTGTTCGGGACACAGAACACTTCAAGACACAATTCTTCACTACACCGGGCTTCTCCTTGTAGTAGCAGCTCATGTGTGTGAGATCACAAGGACGGTGTCACGATGCCGGCTGGCAGGTAGTGGATCCTCTGTGCCAGAGAGGGATTGGCGTGGACCGTGCTAGTGGATCGGTTCTAAGTCACTACTGGTTTTCACCAGAGCCCGCCGCAAAGCGGGATGGTCTTGCTGCGGCGGTAGTGACCAGGTCGTATCCACTAGCAACGGCTCAACCTCTCTGGCTGCTGAAGATAGGCGCGGTACAAGGGAGTAGACAGAAGCAAGGTCGGACGTAGCAGAAGGTCGGGGCAGGCAGCAAGGATCGTAGTCAGGGGCAACGGCAGGAGGTCTGGAACACAGGCTAGGAACATACAAGGAACGCTTTCACTGGCACAATGGCAACAAGATCCGGCAGGGAAGTGCAGGGGAAGTGAGGTGATATAGGGAAGTGCACAGGTGAAGACACTAATTGGAATCACTGCGCCAATCAGCGGCGCAGTGGCCCTTTAAATCGCAAAGACCCGGCGCGCGCGCGCCCTAGGGAGCGGGGCCGCGCGCGCCGGGACAGGACCGAGGGAGAGCGAGTCAGGTACGGGAGCCGGGGTGCGCATCGCGAGCGGGCGCTACCCGCATCGTGAATCGCATCCCGGCTGGCAGCAGAATCGCAGCGCCCCGGGTCAGTGGATCTGACCGGAGCGCTGCAGCGGAGAGAGTGTAGCGAGCGCTCCGGGGAGGAGCGGGGACCCGGAGCGCTCGGCGTAACAGTACCCCCCCCCCTTGGGTCTCCCCCTCTTTTTAGGGCCTGAGAACCTGAGGAGCAGACTTTTATCTAGGATGTTGTCCTCAGGTTCCCAGGATCTCTCTTCAGGACCACAACCCTCCCAGTCCACTAAAAAAAAAGTTTTCCCTCTGACCTTTTTAGAGGCTAAGATCTCTTTGACAGAGAAGATGTCCGAGGAGCCGGAAACAGGAGTGGGAGGAACAGATTTGGGAGAAAAACGGTTGAGGATGAGTGGTTTAAGAAGAGAGACGTGAAAGGCATTAGGGATACGAAGAGAAGGAGGAAGAAGAAGTTTGTAAGAGACAGGATTAATTTGACACAAAATTTTGAAAGGACCAAGATAGCGTGGTCCCAACTTGTAGCTAGGGACACGGAAGCGGACATATTTAGCGGAGAGCCATACCTTGTCTCCAGGGGAAAAAACGGGAGGAGCTCTTCTTTTCTTATCCGCGAACCTCTTCATGCGTGAAGAAGCCTGTAAGAGAGAATTTTGGGTCTCTCTCCATATAATGGAAAGGTCACGAGAAATTTCATCCACAGCGGGCAGACCAGAGGGCAAGGGGGTAGGGAGGGGGGGAAGAGGGTGACGGCCGTACACCACGAAAAATGGGGATTTGGAGGAAGATTCAGAGACTCTGAAGTTATACGAGAATTCGGCCCATGGAAGGAGATCTGCCCAGTCATCCTGGCGGGAGGAAACAAAATGTCGCAAATAATCACCCAAGACTTGGTTAATTCTTTCTACTTGTCCATTGGACTGGGGATGATATGCAGAAGAAAAATTTAATTTAATCTTGAGTTGTTTACAGAGAGCCCTCCAGAAT
This sequence comes from Hyla sarda, assembly GCF_029499605.1. Taxonomy (NCBI): domain Eukaryota; kingdom Metazoa; phylum Chordata; class Amphibia; order Anura; family Hylidae; genus Hyla; species Hyla sarda. The sequence goes on from NC_079198.1 coordinate 81,986,632, forward strand.
TTAGACACAAATTGGACGCCTCTATCCGAGACGATCTGCGTAGGCAACCCGTGAAGACGAAAAATGTGTACAAAAAATTGTTTAGCCAACTGAGGCGCTGAAGGAAGACCAGGAAGAGGGATGAAATGTGCCATTTTGGAGAATCGATCAACGACCACCCAAATAACAGTGTTGCCACGGGAAGGGGGTAAATCAGTAATAAAATCCATACCAATCAGAGACCAAGGCTGTTCGGGGACAGGCAGGGGATGAAGAAAACCAGCGGGCTTCTGGCGAGGAGTCTTATCCCGGGCACAGATAGTGCAGGCTCGCACAAAGTCCACAACATCCGTCTCCAGAGTCGGCCACCAATAGAAGCGGGAGATGAGTTGCACAGATTTCTTGATGCCCCCATGACCAGCGAGATGGGAGGAGTGACCCCATTTGAGGATTCCGAGGCGTTGGCGTGGAGAAACAAAGGTCTTTCCTGGAGGAGTTTGCCTGATGGAGGCTGGAGAAGTGGAGATCAGGCAGTCAGGTGGAATGATGTGTTGCGGAGAGAGTTCAACTTCTGAGGCATCCGAGGAACGAGAGAGAGCATCGGCCCTAATGTTCTTATCGGCAGGACGAAAGTGAATCTCAAAATTAAATCGGGCAAAGAACAGAGACCACCGGGCCTGGCGAGGATTCAGCCGTTGGGCAGACTGGAGGTAGGAGAGGTTCTTGTGGTCGGTGTAAATAATAACTGGAAATCTTGATCCCTCCAGCAGATGCCTCCATTCCTCAAGTGCTAATTTAATGGCTAGAAGCTCTCGATCCCCGATGGAGTAGTTCCTCTCCGCCGGAGAGAAGGTCCTAGAAAAAAAACCACAAGTGACAGCATGCCCGGAAGAATTTTTTTGTAAAAGAACAGCTCCAGCTCCCACTGAGGAGGCATCAACCTCCAATAGGAAGGGTTTGGAAGGGTCAGGTCTGGAGAGCACGGGAGCCGAAGAAAAGGCAGACTTGAGTCGTTTAAAGGCGTCTTCCGCTTGAGGAGGCCACGACTTGGGATCGGCATTTTTTTTGGTTAAAGCCACGATAGGAGCCACAACGGTAGAAAAATGTGGAATAAATTGCCTGTAATAATTGGCGAACCCCAAAAAGCGTTGGATAGCACGGAGTCCGGAGGGGCGTGGCCAATCTAAGACGGCAGAGAGTTTGTCTGGATCCATTTGTAGTCCCTGGCCAGAGACCAAATATCCTAGAAAAGGAAGAGATTGGCATTCAAACAGGCATTTCTCAATTTTGGCATAGAGTTGATTGTCACGAAGTCTCTGAAGAACCATACGGACATGCTGGCGGTGTTCTTCTAGATTGGCAGAAAAAATTAGGATATCGTCCAGATATACAACAACACAGGAGTATAACAGATCACGAAAAATTTCATTGACAAAGTCTTGGAAGACAGCAGGGGCGTTGCACAGGCCAAAGGGCATGACCAGATACTCAAAGTGTCCATCTCTGGTGTTAAACGCCGTTTTCCACTCATCCCCCTCTCTGATGCGGATGAGGTTATAGGCGCCTCTTAAGTCCAATTTAGTAAAGATGTGGGCACCTTGGAGGCGATCAAAGAGTTCAGAGATGAGGGGTAGGGGGTAGCGGTTCTTAACCGTGATTTTATTAAGACCGCGGTAGTCAATGCAAGGACGTAGGGAGCCATCTTTTTTGGACACAAAGAAAAATCCAGCTCCGGCAGGAGAGGAGGATTTACGGATAAAGCCCTTTTTTAAATTTTCCTGGACATACTCAGACATGGCAAGAGTCTCTGGGGCAGAGAGAGGATAAATTCTGCCCCGGGGTGGAGTAGTACCCGGGAGGAGGTCGATAGGGCAATCATAAGGCCTGTGAGGAGGTAGAGTCTCAGCTTGTTTTTTGCAGAAAACATCCGCGAAGTCCATATAGGCCTTAGGGAGACCGGTTACTGAGGGAACCACAGAGTCACGGCAAGGGTTACTGGGAACCGGTCTTAGACAGTCCTTGGAACAAGAGGGCCCCCAACTCTTGATCTCCCCAGTGGACCAATCCAGGGTTGGGGAATGAAGTTGAAGCCAGGGAAGTCCAAGGAGAATTTCCGAGGTGCAATTGGGGAGGACCAAAAGTTCAATCCTCTCGTGATGAGATCCGATGCTCATTAGAAGGGGCTCCGTGCGGAAGCGTATGGTACAGTCCAATCTTTCATTGTTTACACAATTGATGTAAAGGGGTCTGGCGAGACTGGTCACTGGGATGTTGAACCTGTTGACGAGAGAGGCCAAAATAAAATTTCCTGCAGATCCAGAGTCCAAGAAGGCCACGGTAGAGAAGGAGAAGGCAGAGGCAGACATCCGCACAGGCACAGTAAGACGTGGAGAAGCAGAGTAGACATCAAGGACTGTCTCTCCTTTGTGCGGAGTCAGCGGACGTCTTTCCAGGCGGGGAGGACGGATAGGACAATCCCTCAGGAAGTGTTCGGTACTAGCACAGTACAGGCAGAGGTTCTCCATGCGGCGTCGTGTCCTCTCTTGAGGTGTCAGGCGAGACCGGTCGACCTGCATAGCCTCCACGGCGGGAGGCACAGGAACAGATTGCAGGGGACCAGAGGAGAGAGGAGCCGAGGAGAAGAAACGCCTCGTGCGAACAGAGTCCATATCTTGGCGGAGCTCCTGACGCCTTTCGGAAAAACGCATGTCAATGCGAGTGGCTAGGTGAATAAGTTCATGTAGATTAGCAGGAATTTCTCGTGCGGCCAGAACATCTTTAATGTTGCTGGATAGGCCTTTTTTAAAGGTCGCGCAGAGGGCCTCATTATTCCAGGACAATTCTGAAGCAAGAGTACGGAATTGTACGGCATACTCGCCAACGGAAGAATTACCCTGGACCAGGTTCAACAGGGCAGTCTCAGCAGAAGAGGCTCGGGCAGGTTCCTCAAAGACACTTCGGACTTCCGAGAAGAAGGAGTGTACAGAGGCAGTGACAGGATCATTGCGGTCCCAGAGCGGTGTGGCCCATGACAGGGCTTTTCCGGACAGAAGGCTGACTACGAAAGCCACCTTAGACCTTTCAGTGGGAAACAGGTCCGACATCATCTCCAGATGCAGGGAACATTGGGAAAGAAAGCCACGGCAAAACTTAGAGTCCCCATCAAATTTATCCGGCAAGGATAGGCGTAGCCCAGAAGCGGCCACTCGCTGCGGAGGAGGTGCAGGAGCTGGCGGAGGAGATGACTGCTGAAGCTGTGGTAGTAACTGTTGTAGCATAACGGTCAGTTGAGACAGCTGTTGGCCTTGTTGCGCTATCTGTTGTGACTGCTGGGCGACCACCGTGGTGAGGTCAGCGACAACTGGCAGAGGAACTTCAGCGGGATCCATGGCCGGATCTACTGTCACGATGCCGGCTGGCAGGTAGTGGATCCTCTGTGCCAGAGAGGGATTGGCGTGGACCGTGCTAGTGGATCGGTTCTAAGTCACTACTGGTTTTCACCAGAGCCCGCCGCAAAGCGGGATGGTCTTGCTGCGGCGGTAGTGACCAGGTCGTATCCACTAGCAACGGCTCAACCTCTCTGGCTGCTGAAGATAGGCGCGGTACAAGGGAGTAGACAGAAGCAAGGTCGGACGTAGCAGAAGGTCGGGGCAGGCAGCAAGGATCGTAGTCAGGGGCAACGGCAGGAGGTCTGGAACACAGGCTAGGAACATACAAGGAACGCTTTCACTGGCACAATGGCAACAAGATCCGGCAGGGAAGTGCAGGGGAAGTGAGGTGATATAGGGAAGTGCACAGGTGAAGACACTAATTGGAATCACTGCGCCAATCAGCGGCGCAGTGGCCCTTTAAATCGCAAAGACCCGGCGCGCGCGCGCCCTAGGGAGCGGGGCCGCGCGCGCCGGGACAGGACCGAGGGAGAGCGAGTCAGGTACGGGAGCCGGGGTGCGCATCGCGAGCGGGCGCTACCCGCATCGTGAATCGCATCCCGGCTGGCAGCAGAATCGCAGCGCCCCGGGTCAGTGGATCTGACCGGAGCGCTGCAGCGGAGAGAGTGTAGCGAGCGCTCCGGGGAGGAGCGGGGACCCGGAGCGCTCGGCGTAACAGACGGGCTGTAGGGGCCGGTCACATGATTGCTCCCCAATCACATGTCGGCATGAGCAGCTGCTGATGCGATTCAGAGGATGGAGAGTCTGTTATGAGAAATCGCTCGTGCAATACCGATGAGTGGAGTATAGAAAAAGGGCATAAGTAGGAATTAATCTATATATGTTCGCTGCAGAGGGGAATAAAGTATATACAGACAGGTAGGTCCATATGCAAAATGCATAATACATAGAAAGGCCATATACAATATTTGCAGCACAATATAAAACCATGAGTCGCAAAATGCATAGTAAATAAACTGATAAATAGAAAGGCCAAATATGATGTTTACAGCACAATATAAATCGTAATAGTAAATATTAATAGTAAATGTCTGATAATAAGAACACTAGTCATGAAAAGGTGAAATGGTATGAGTTAAAAACAGTCCTATGGGCTATCATAAGAATTAATAGTTAAAGAGGTATTCCAGGATTTTTTTTATTTGACAATGCTACAGGGGCTGTAAAGTTAGTGTAGTTCATAGTATAGTGTCTGTACCTGTGTGTGACGGTTTTCTCACAATTCTTATGTGATTTTCACCCCAATATTTATTTTTACCAGCATACAAAATGACTGTTGTCTCAGATTTTTCCCAACTTGCAATGCGGCCAAGACCTGACTCACTAGTCAGCTGATGACAGGGATCCTGTCTGCTTCAATGGGTGGAGCGATCGATTGGTGGGAGAGAGATCAATCTGCAACAGCTGTAGGCACCCTGATTGAAAACCACACTGATTTGAATGGATGCAGCTCATTTATGTTTCAATGGGTGGAGTGGCTGATGTGTGGGATGGATGAAGATGGATTTGTAGTCAAAAAATGAAAAGTCGAACAGGAAATACCAATTGAAAATATACGAAAAATGTGGGAGCTCAATGTAATAAAAGAGGGAAAACCTATACCGAGGATACTGCGTTGCACATACCCATGTGCCAAAAAAGAGTACTAATAGTAGAAAAAGGGAGGCAGTCCTGCTAGGCTAGGTAAGAGTAAAAGATATATGGTCAAAAATTTGAAAGAAGAGAAAGAGAAAACGTGTCTAAAATAGCATGCTATTTTAGACACGTTTTCTCTTTCTCTTCTTTCTAATTTTTGACCATATATCTTTTACTCTTACCTAGCCTAGAAGGACTGCCTCCCTTTTTATACTATTAGGAAATACCAATTCACAAACAGCTAGCCACAGTGTTAAGGTAATCTCACAACATAGCCATTTATCCCCAAGAAAGCGTAGATCCTTCCTGAGCATGTTCATTACTGTCTGCCAGGTATGTACTAAAATCATCTTATGGTGAATAACCCCTTTAATGTATAAATATGCATATAGGCATGACTGTCAGAATATAAATATATCTATAAAAATAAATATATATAAAAAATATATATTTGCCACCATCCCGTCCCCACGGCAATCCATTTTCCAACCCCAGCTGCGCACTCATTGTCCACCTTTAACTCACTCTCCTGTTCCACCCACCAACATCTCTCCTGAGGCCTCTTGTCCTACCCCACCAGAAGAGCTTATTGACTTTATCAAACGCTGCCCCCAGAAGACATGCAGGGCATCTCCTACTTTGGGTCTCCCTTCGGGACGTTTTTTGTCTGACACTGATACCATCCTGGAGGATTCATTGCTAACCATCCATGCAACTCCCCCGACTCCCACCACAGGGGCTGCAGAGGAGCCTCATTTCTTCACTCCACTATGGGTCCCATGGTGGATATGAGGGATTCAAGCTCATCTCTCTTGGACTCTCCCACTCACAACAATAACTCTACCATTATTTTAGATCTACCTCCCAGCACCTCCATACCCCAACTTCCACCCATTCTGGAAAAGAAAAAAAACACTAAGAAGGAGATGTAGGGGAGAAAAAAGAAGGGATAGAAAAAAGGATACGAGAGAAACCAAACAGGGAACCAATGAGGTAGATTTTCAATCTATCCTCCCACACACTCACAGACATAGAGAACAAGGTGCTCAGTAGGGGTATAACATTCTGCACCACCAACAGGGCCAAGAGTTTCAACCTTTTTATGGAACTGAACAGTTACATTGAGAAATTAACTGTAAAAAGGTTTTTTCTTTGAAAGGCACTGTGTTAATAGGGAGAGGTATCAAGTGGGGCTACCCAATCATACTACTGATCCTCCAAACATGGTACCTCCCCCTATTGACACAGGCTTGAAACCCAAATCTAATTTTTACCCTTTACTGGCTAAAAGGTGAGTTTTTGGATACATTCTCTCACCTGGTATCAAACAAGGAATTAACTAAAACCAAAAACAACTACCCAATTAACCTCTCCACACAAGAGAATATAGCTTTAAAAACCCTTTCCGACAACCACAGTATAGTCATTCGCCGAAGTTGCAACTATGGCAACTGGATGACTATATCGCTGAAGCTCTCAGACACTAAATATTCTAAACAGTTTCCAATGAATGCTACAGAACAGTATAGTAATGAACTTAAACACCTGATCACCGACGGTTTCAGACGAGGAATCCTTAGTAAGTCTGAATGGGATTACATTCTCATTAATGAACCAGCACTACCATTGTTTTATTACCTACCAAAAATTCATAAAGATGCAGAAAAACCCCTGGGATAACCCATCGTCTCTGGAATTAACTCGGTTTCATCCAATGTTTCTCATTATCTAGAAGTTTTATTACAAAAATATGTTCTTAATCTTAAATAACATTAGAGGGATGCCACTGATTTTATACAATCGATTTTAGGTATACAATGGGATTATAAATTTTAATTGGTCACTATGGATATCACATCCTTATATAAAGTTATAGATCATGACCTTGGCATTAATGCTGTATCACATTTTTTTTTTTAAATGATAACACCATGCCACAGGCCCAGCGCCAATTTATACTTGATGGCCTCAGATACATCCTTACCCATAACTATTTTGAATTTCAGAATACCATCTACACACAACACACTGGTACTGCTATGGGGTTAAAGTGGACCCTAGTTTTGCAAACTTATTTGTTGGCTTGTTTAAAGAAAGTTTTATTTATCCACACCACCTTTTTAAGCATTGTATTTATTTTAAGTGGTTTATAGATTATATGTTTTTTTTTTAATCTGGGGAGGGTCCTCTAACCAACTAGAGGAATTCCTGAAGGATCTTAACACTAATGTGTGGAGGCTTCATTTTACGCAGTCTGTTTTTAATAATCATGCAGCATTTTAGGTGTTGTTGTATATCATGATATGAGTGGCAGTTTACGGACCAAAACATTTTTTTAAGAAAATTGACAGCAATAGATAAAGTATCTTGATTTCACCAGCTCTCATTATAACAAATTGTTATGTTATATACCCTATGGCCAATTTAAACATATCAGACGAAATTGCACTGATTTTAATTATTTCAAGGAACAGAGCCATATCCTAAAAACCAGATTTAAAGCTAAGAAGTATCCTAAGGACATACTCAACTCAGCCTACAGAGTAACTTGCAGAGGATAAGAAGAAAATGATCACTGCACTCACCACTGTGAACATGTAACGGCTTCTTTATTCCAGTCTTAAGAATGCAAAACGGTGAAACGTGGATCTGCGGGGAAAGAGAGACGCCGCTCTCAGTGCGGGAGGCGTACCACAAGACGACTAGTTTCACATCATAGATGACGCTTCTTCCGGTCAGGTATGTCGATCTACAGCACCACAGATACTTATATACAGGTGAGGTTAAAAACAATATTTAAATAGAACATAAAGTATCGTGATTAAAACAGTAATCCTATATGACTAGACATATATTCTGGACTACAGGCGGTAGATACAATAGCGATTTCATAAAAAAGATGAAAGGTCATTTCTCTCGTTTAACCCAATCGGGCCGAGAGCAGATAGACGAGCTATCCAAAATGCTTCCCTTCTAAGTAGGTGTATATGCTTATCTTCACCCGGCGGTACACACTCGATGCGTTCGACACCGGCAAAACGCAATCCTTCTCCGCTATTACCATGCATCTCGTTCATATGTGACATGAAGTCGGGGGATCCCTTGCCAGTGCGGAGCGAATAGAGGTGCTTTTGGAACCGGGTGCATAGTTTCCTCTTGGTTTTTCCTATGTAAAAAAATTGCATGTGCATAGGATTGCATATACTACATAACTAGACTGACATGTAATAAGTTGGTTTACCATAATGCTCTCACCTCCTAGAAAAAAAATCCCTCTTTGCTAGGTTGTATTTGCAATATTTACAATTTTTGCAAGGGTAATTACCCTTAGGTGTAGCAGCCAATTCTCAACTTTCTATTGAGTTTTGAGTTTTTCTTTTTTTATTATTTCACCAATGGTTGTAGTGCGGCGAAAGGTGACAATTGGTCTTTCTTCTGCGAAACCCTTCAATTCGGGATCACGCTCCAGAATGAACCAATTGTTATAAATGCTTCTTTTTATGATTTCATTCATGGGCGTGTTCGCAAAAGAAAAAAACGCATCGGTTGGTTTCTCTTTTAGATTTTGGTTTTCTTAGGAGATAATCTCTGGATGTATTTTCTACTTTAGTTTTAGCTTTTCTTATTATTTCAACGGGGTAACCTCTCTCTTGTAACCTTGTACATAGTTCATCTAGTTGGTGAGCAAAGACCTCGGGGTCACTGTTGACCCTCTTCAGTCTTAACATTTGATTGTATGGAATATTATCCTTAACGCTTCTTAGATGAGAACTCTCGTAGTGAAGCAACAAGTTTTTGGCTACACTTTTGCGGAAACCAGATGTTACAAGGTTATTGTTAATTATTTCCATCTTCACATCTAGAAATTCAAGCATTTTATCACCAAAAATCCTTGTAAACAGCATGTTCATGGTGTTCACCTCATTGAGGTATTGTACAAAACTATCAAATGTTTGCTGCGTACCCTCCCATACTATCAAAATATAATCTACGTAACGCAGATAATATTTAATAGATCTAATATAGGGATTATTTAAAGAAAAAATGGATGTCTGTTCAAAAACTGTCAAAAAAATATTTGCATAAGTGCATGATACAGGCGTGCCCATGGCCGTGCCATGGGCTTGCCTGTACCATTGTCCATCATGGATGAACACATTGTTTTTCAATACAAAATCCAAAGCGTCACAAATAAAAGAAAGAAAAGCAGGTGGTTTTTGTAAATTATGCAAAAAAGACAGTGTAGCCTGTACACCCGCATCGTGAGGAATGCGGGTGTACAGGATTTACACGTCCACCGATACTAAATGGTAAGAGTCTTGCCAGTGGAAACCTTCAAAAGCTGTGAGGAGCTCTCCTGTATCTTTTAAGAGCGTGGGTATCCTCTTCAAAAGTGGGGATAGTAGCCATTCTATATAACTAGATAATGGTTCGGTAATAGACTGGACACCTGCAACAATGGGACGTCCTGTGGGGGCAGAGGTGGATTTGTGCACCTTGGGGAGCACATACCACTTTGGGGGTTTAGAATTTTTCGGGAGTAGCCTATTTGCTGTGGTGTCTGTGAGGATACCATTCTCTACTTGTCTCCGAAGCAAAGACCGCAAAGCCTCCATGACCTATTTTTTTATTTGATATATGTATTTACATCATTGAGTTGCCTATATACCTCTTTGTTATAGGCCTTCGTGCTCCAAACCACCACTGCCCCTCCTTTATCTGCTTTTTTAATGTGTAGATTATCTTGTTGTCCGAGCCATTTTAAGATTTCCCGTTCTTTTCTAGTTATATTGTGGGTTTGTCACGCTCGGCTGGCAGGAGGTGGATCCTCTGTGCCAGAGAGGGATTGGCGTGGACCGTGCTGGTGGACCGGTTCTAAGTTGCTACTGGTATTCACCAGAGCCCGCCGCAAAGCGGCGGTAGCAACCAGGTCGTATCCACCAGCAACGGCTCAACCTCTCTGACTGCTGAAGATAGGCGCGGTACAAGGGAGTAGACAAGAGCAAGGTCGGACGTAGCAGAAGGTCGGGGCAGGCAGCAAGGATCGTAGTCAGGGGCAACGGCAGGAGGTCTGGAACACAGGCTAGGAACACACAAGGAAACGCTTTCACTGGCACAATGGCAACAAGATCCGGCGAGGGAGTGCAGGGGAAGTGAGGTATAAATAGGGAGTGCACAGGTGAACACACTAATTAAGCCAACTGCGCCAATCAGTGGCCCTTTAAATTGCAGAGACCCGGCGCACGCGCGCCCTAAGGAGCGGGGCCGCGCGCGCCGGGACAAGACCGACGGAGAGCGAGTCAGGTACGGGAGCCGGGATGCGCATCGCGAGCGGGCGCCTCCCGCATCGCGAATCGCATCACGGCTGGGAGAGGTATCGCAGCGCACCCGGTCAGCAGGTCTGACCGGGGCGCTGCAATTGCGAGGATGTTGCGAGCGCTCCGGGGAGGAGCGGGGACCCGGAGCGCTCGGCGTAACAGGGTTACTGCGGGGTAGATTAAAGCGCGAGTGTCCCTCAATACTGCCTCCTGGAAGAGGTCTATTGACCCACCTGGGGCAATAGGTGGGCAAAAGGTGGATTGCTTGCCCCCTGTAAATCTGGCTGGTCAGTCTAGTTATGTAGTATATGCAATCCTATGCACATGCAATTTTTTTTACATAGGAAAAACCAAGAGGAAACTAGGCACCCGGTTCCGGGAGCGCCTCTATATCTAGCACTGGCAAGGGATCCCCCGCTTCATGGTAATAGCGGAGAAGGATTGCGTTTTGCCGGTGTCGAACGCATCGAGTGTGTACCGCCTGGTGAAGATAAGCATATACACCTACTTAGAAGGAAAGCATTTAGGATAGCTCGTCTATCTGCTCTCGGCCCGATTGGGTTAAACGAGAGAAATGACCTTTCATCTTTTTTATGAAATCGCTATTGTATCTACCGCCTGTAGTCCAGAATATATGTCTAGTCATATAGGATAACAGTTTTAATCACGATACTTTATGTTCTATTTAAATATTGTTTTTAACCTCACCTGTATATAAGTATCTGTGGTGCTGTAGATCGACGTACCTGACCGGAAGAAGCGTCATCTATGACATGAAACTAGTCGTCTTGTGGTACGCCTCCCGCACTGAGAGCGGCATCTCTCGCTCCCCGCAGATCCATGTTTCACCGTTTTGCATTCTTAAGATTGGAATAAAGAAGCCAATACATGTTCACAGTGGTGAGTGCAGTGCTCATTTTCTTCTTATCCTCTGCAAGTTTATTGAATGGACATTTCTTTGCACATTCCGATACACTAGCACCGCCGCTTATCAGGACTATCGGTTATTGTATTACATTGTTTCCACAAGCATTACTCTGACAACAGAGTTAGTCAACGATACCGTGGTTACTGCAGTGCCTGATTGCCGTATCTCTACATTGATTGCCTCAGCCTACAGAGGAGCCTGCATGATTACACAGACAGACTGCTTAGCTAAAGTGAATAAGCCCACTACAAACAGTGACTGGTCCTATAACTTAGTGACCACATACACCAGTGAAAATAGGCAGATAAAGGATATTTTGTGCAAACACTGGGCTATTTTACTCAATGATCCCTACCTCCGAGACATCCTCCCCAAACAAACGTCTATAACGTTTAGGAGCGACAAGACCTTACGAAATATTGTGGCTCCTAGCAGACTAAAAACCAAAACAAGCACTCATACGCACTTTCTTACCTCAGTAGGTTGTTTCTCCTGTGGTTTGCCTAGATGCAAATGCTGCACCCATATACCAAATAAACGCATAGAATTTACATCCACAAAGACCAGAGAGCGTTTCCATATTAATTCCTTTATTAACTGCTCCTCCCAATATGTAATCTAACTTTTATAATGTCCTTGTGGACTTCAATACATTGGGCGGACCATCCGCTGTTTGTGCAAACAGGTGGACAAGCACAGGAGCAACACCGCTCATGGTTTTATACTTCAAAGTATCTCGAGACATTTAACTGAGTGCCGTAATAAGAATTTTAGTTGTGTTACCATTACCCCAATAGAAAGTATCCCTAAAAGATTCAATACTCTCAGGAAACAGAAAAATTACTGGATATATAAGTTCCTTATACCATCAGGTCTGAATGAACTGATTGAGTGTTCCCTCTAATTATCTTTGTCTCTTGTAGATACTATACATTATCTACCTCATGGAGTGGACCCCTAGGTAATTATATATATATATATATATATATATATATATATATATATATATATATATATATAAATATATATGTGTGTGTGTGTGTTTTATTTACTTTTTATTCATCCTTGTAATATATATATATACTTGTAATCACATATACTACTTTTTATACTTTGGTGTACCTCCTTTTTATTATAGGACCTCCTTCCCCCCCCCCCTTTTTATATATTTATTTTTATAGATATATTTATATTCTGACAGTCATGCCTTTATGCATATTTATACATTAACTATTGAAGGGGTTATCCACCATAAGGTGATTTTAGTAGGTACCTGGCAGACAGTAATGGACATGCTTAGGAAGGATCTGCGCTGGTCTTTGGCTAAATGGCTATACTGTGAGATTACCATAATACTGTGGTTAGCTTTCTGTGAACTTATATTTCATGTTTTCAGTTTTCTTGTTTGCCTACAAATTCCATGATAACATTTTCCTCCCTCCCACACATCAGCTACCCCACCCATTGAAACATAAATGAGCTGCCGACCTGTGGTTTTCAATCAGGTTGCCTACAGCTGTTGCATTACTTGCCGATTGCTCTCTCCACACATTGAAGCAGACAGGCTCCCTGTCATCAGCTGACTAGTGAGTCAGGTCTCGACCGGATTGCAAGCTGGGAAAAATCCGAGACAGCAGTCATTTTGTTTGCTGATAAAAATAAATATTGGGATGAAAATCACAGAAGAATTGTGAGAAAACTGTCACACACAGGTACAGACACTAAATTATGAACTACACTAACTTTACAGCCCCTGTAGCATGGTCAAATAAAAGAAAATTCCTGGAATACCCATTTAATTCTGTTTTTAACTCATACCATTTTACCTCTTCATGACCAGTGTTCTTATTATCAGACATTTACTATTAATATTTACGGTGTAGAGATGAAGCTTGCACTCACCGTTCCTGTAGAGACTCTTCATACGGTCATTCTGTTCTGGCAGGGAGACTACGGTGATGCGGAGTGCTCACCGAAGTCTCCCTGCCGGAACAGAATGACCGTATGAAGGGTCTCTATAGGAACGGTGAGTGCAAGCTTCATCTCTACACCATATTTATGCTAATTCTTATGCTATCCTTAAGCTTTGCACCCCGTCGGTAGTATCATAATTTAAGAATCCGGCTGCTGCTCTGCTGGGCTTATTGATTCTTCTTTGTTGTCAACACAGATGGATATGGATGATTGTGCCCTCTGAGTCTCTTTTTTCAATACTATTAATATTCACTATTACGATTTATATTGTGCTGTAAACATCATATTTGGCCTTTCTATTTATCTATTTATTTACTATGCATTTTGCAACTTATGGTTTTATATTGTGCTGCAAATATTATATGTGGCCTTTCTATGTATTATGAATTTTGCACATGGACTTACCTGTCTGTATATACTATATTCCCCTCCGCTAGTCGGTATTGCATGAGCGATGTCTCATAACAGACTCTCCATCCTCTGAAACGCATAAGCAGCTGCTCATGCCGACATGTGATTGGTGAGCAATCCGGTCATGTGACCAGCCCCTACAGCTCGTCCTTGTGATCTCACACACACAAGATGCTACTACAAGGAGAAGCCCGGTGCATTGCCGTGGAATGAGATTTGCCATAGAATGAGATGGTCCGCCTCCATCACATCCTATTGGCTCTCTGATGTCACGTGACATATTTAAACTTCACGCATCGATGCGCACAGTAGTCTCAGTTTGGCTATCACAGGGAGAGGATCTCCTCACCCTGTGATAGCTGAAGCTGCACGGAGGTCTCATGGCCTCTGTGGCCCGACAGAAGTTCACACATGTACGCAGCTCATACGGCTGCCTCATTTACTGTTGATCCACAGCGCTATCGGGATCCCGATGCCCGATGGCGCTGTCATCAGTGTGCGTCCCCGCGAGCGCCCCACGCCCGCAGCTGTACTCCCCGTCCTCCGCCCCCCGCAGCTGTACTCCCCGTCCCTCGCAGCTGTACTCGCTCTACTCCCCGTCCCCCGTAGCTGTACTCGCTCTACTCCCCGTCCCCCGCATCTCTACTCCCCGTCCCCTGTGAACGCTCAGGGAGCGATCCACAGCGATATGGGGATTCCTACGCCCGATGGTGCTGTCATCAGTGTGCGTCCCCGCGAGCGCCCCACGCCCGCAGCTCTACTCCCCGTCCCGTTAACGCTCAGGGAACGGGGAACAGAAAGTAGAGCATCGGGTGCAGGTAAAGTAGTACTGCGCATGCGCAGCACTACGCGAATAACTTTACCTGCGCCCGATGCTTTACTTTCTGTTCCCCGCTCCCTGAGCGTTAACGGGACGGGGAGTACAGCTGCGGGCGTGGGGCGCTCGCGGGGACGCACACTGATGACAGCGCCATCGGGCATCGGGATCCCGATAGCGCTGTGGATCAACAGTAAATGAGGCAGCCGTATGAGCTGCGTACATGTGTGAACTTCTGTCGGGCCACAGAGGCCATGAGACCTCCGTGCAGCTTCAGCTATCACAGGGTGAGGAGATCCTCTCCCTGTGATAGCCAAACTGAGACTACTGTGCGCATCGATGCGTGAAGTTTAAATATGTCACGTGACATCAGAGAGCCAATAGGATGTGATGGAGGCGGACCATCTCATTCTATGGCAAATCTCATTCCACGGCAATGCACCGGCTCTCCTGCTGTCAACAGAGTCAGGTTGATAAGCATGAGTGGCCACATCACAGGTCACGTGCTCCACGCCCCCAGCGATGCATCCTGGATACACTAAGCGCTGTGGAGTATCGCAGCACTGAAGAACTGAAGATGTGTGTGGAAAACTATTTGAAGGAAAACTTTTTTTTTCATTTGTTTCTGAAACTGATTTGCACTATATGCCTTTTACAATGGGTGCATGCATGTTTGCAATGAATTTGCTGAATATTTTTGAATGTTTATGTAAATTTGTGGATACTTCCTGTTTACCTTTGTCTGCATACCTGTGGCTCTGCCCACTTGTTCTTTTTGGCGCCATTACTCACACTTTGAACACTATTTAAACTCCATTATGCCTATTGTAACAAGATCTGATGAAGAGGGTGTTTCCCTCAAAACAGGTAATCTGCAGTTTGTTTATTTTATTTAATAAAGTGGTCCCTGTTGAGGGATTTTTTTTTTCCATCTACTCCTGCCTCTGTCCACATCTTTTGGGTCAAGAATCCACAGCGACTGGGCTAATAGGTCTTCTTCCTTCACCGCCTTCTATTCCATTAGTCTAGTCCATGTTTTCTGCCTTAACATCCACAGAACAGTTAAAAGGGGAGAGGTGGAGCAGTCTCTGAGAGAGATAGAGGAGGAAACAATTGAGTCTGTGTCACCATGTTAAAAATAGAAGGTTGTGAGAAAGCTGAACAGGAGAGGGTCTAAGGACTAGGGTTCCAGCTAGGAATGATGGGTGCACAGCAGTTTAAACCTCAGAAAGGCACCCCAGCATGCGACTTGGTGACAGAAGGGAGGGAGGAGAATGTGGCAAGCAGCGGAATAGACTAATTAAAATATGCGGATTACCGTGGGGGGGGGGGGGGATTGCAGACAGAAGAGTGGCGGAAAACCTTATGAGACAAAAAAGGAGTCCTAGAAGATAATAATTTGCTGACAGCAGCAGAAGCTTGGTATAGTGTTGCCAGAGCCATACACAAAGAGAAGTGGACAGAACAAGAAGTGCAGGTAGGGAATCAAATTGTATATGTGTATCATGAGAATTGTGATGATATGCCCCCATTAACCCCCCAGCCGCCACCGCCCTATAATGGCGGATTGCCATACTGGGTGTGTCCTGTCTGTGGCATCCAGAATCCCCAGTGGCGTGATACCTGTTACAATTGTAACACTCATAAACCCCACCCATCTGAGTCCACTGAGTACACCCTACTCCACCCAGTCCTTCCAGCCACACCTGTATCCACCCCTTCACCTTTCTCCCCTGAGATGTCAGTTCTCATACAGCCCCTTTCTGGTGGCGGCCATATTAGCACACCCGAAGCTACTCATGAGCCTCCACCTTCAGCCCTTCCCAGCCCTGCCCCTTCCGGTGGCAGCCATATTGCTGCACCCAGAACTAGTCCTGGGCCTACACCTTCGGCCCTTCCTGGTCATGCCCCTTACAACCCATCCCATGGCGGCCATCTTGGTACACCCACTACACCCAACCCAGAAGGCCCTGAAGCCCCCCACTCCACTGTACCCGGTTCTTATGACCGATGGCACATTTTACATACCACGCACCGGAGGTGCCCCCTCCATGCCAGCTCCTCTTATACCCATCCAATTCAGTAATGCCACTTTCACTATGGCTCCACTGGTGGGAGGGGGTCCAGGTCCTGCCCCCTAGAGGTTTGCTCGGTTCAGAGCTTATAAATTGATTTTAGCCCTTTTTGTCTTGTGTTCTCGTGTACTCAATAAAAACTTTGTCATTTATTCAATAATTTTGTGGTGTGCACTCTTTACAGTAATTCTGCTTTTTGGTTTAGCAACAGTTCCTTTATTTGCTGAGTAGTAGCACCCACGTTATTGTTTGGTGAGCCCCCCCTTTTTTTCTATATTGATCTGCAAATCAGACTTGTCTCCTGCATGGCTGTTGATAGGATCCCCAGGTCTAGCCCACTCACTCGCCCACTCCAGATAGGGCCTTTTTCTCAGACATCTTGGTTAGATTTGTTTTCTCCCCTACCTGCCCTCTGAATCTCCTAGGAGCTGATGTGCTGTTGAGACTTCAAGCGACTATCATCTTTACAGAGGATGGAAGCATCACAGTCTCCTCTCCCCTATCCGCTGAAGATCACATGAATCTGTGTTCCCTGCCCATCCTCAGGTCCCTGCAGATGCCCACCACGTCTAACATCCCACCTGCTCACCTCGAAAGGATTTCAGATTTTCAGAGTGTCTGAGGTCAACTGGACCAGAAGATATTGGCCAGCTCAAAGTGCCACCCGTGTCAGTCCGACTCAAGCCAGGAGCATCGCCCCCTCGCAAGCCTCAATACCCTCTGAAGGTAACCCAAGCTGAAGCCATCACCAAACAAGTCGAGGCCTTGCTCAAGAATGGAGCACTAATCCACTGCACCTCATCATGCAACACATCTCTGTTCCCAGTCAAGAAGAAAACCCTGAAGAGGCAACCAGACAAGTACCGTCAGACAGAGCTGTCAATGAAGCTACAATCTTGGACACACCCATTGTGCCTAATCCACATACCCTACTGTCCGGAATACCACCGTCAGAAACCTATTTCACAGTGGTGGACTTAGCGAATGCCTTTTTCAGCATTCCCCTACACCAGTTCACCTGCTTTACTCAATACAGACAGTCCTGATGACTATAGTAAGTCTTACTCTCCATTACAAAGTTTACCGGCTAACTACAAACTTATAGACTCTTAGGGAAAGCATCTGACTTCCTCATGTGCAAAGGCTGCAACAAGGGGGGGGGGGGGGTCGATGGAATAGCTATGGCTTGTCTTACATGCAGCACAAAAGAGTTCCAGGGCACATAAGGACAGATGAGTTAGGCACATGGTAAGGGACAGATCATTTTAAAGGGGGGAATAAAGGGGAGAAAAGGGAAAGCGCTTCTTGGTGTGATAAAAGAGAGATACTCAGTATAAAAATGAAATAATACAGCAGCTCACCAGATTTGGTTGTGTAACGTCATACACAACAATGGTAAGCGCACCAAGAGGTAGTGTATCCGCAGCCCTCTGGCTAGGCAAGGTATTCAATCGGTCTGGCTTCAAGGAAAACGCCGGCTCCATGTGGCGCAGGATACAAAAGTAATGGAGATCTGATAAAATCGAGGTAGTTTATTTCCCAAGATGCAACGCCTTTCTCAGCGGGATGCCTGATGAAGCTGCTTTCCCGCAGCGAAACGCATTGCATCTTGGGAAATAAACTACCTCAATTTTATCTGATCTCCATTCCTTTTGTATCCTGCTCCACGTAGAGCCGGCATTTTCCTTGAAGCCAGACCGATTGAATATTTTAAAGAGGGGACTGTAGTGGACTTATATGTACTAATATAAACTGCAGTGGATTGAAATGTACTAACACATACACACACACACACACACACATATATATATATATATATATATATATATATATGTCTATTTTTCCTAAACTTCATACAGAGATCCTCCTCCAGCTGAATTGCTCCCTCCTCCTTCACCTGAAATGCTCCTTGCTCCTTCCCTCCTCCCAACAATAATCAAAGATGGCATTGGAATGTAGAAGATAAGAGATGTTACTTTCTAGAAGAATACGTAGAAGGAGTTTTAACCAATTAGCTGTTTTTCACACCCAATTCACGTAACTTCCTGCACCCAGCATTGTATAACCTATAAAAAAAAAACTGTAGTCGCTTCCTCTGTAAAAAGAAAATATCAACTCAGCTGACAGGTGTCTGTGTGGTCTTTCTTAGTGTGTGCACCGCTTCTGATAAAACTAATCAGGAAGGGGTCAAATCTTCACTTGGTACAACCAGGATCTATTCCAGAATCGCCGAAAAGACTAGACCTCTGGTCTCCACGATAAAGGGCTAAAACTTAGCTTTTAATACAGACATAATAAAAAGAGATCATACTCATGCAGAATATGAATGAAATGGAAAAACACCATATAATTGTGCACCTAAACCACAACCTAAATATACGTGCGTGTCATGAGGGCACCAGGGCAAGAAAAAGATAGTAGGTACAATGGTACAGATGATATATTGTACTGTAGGGGGACAGAGGAGAGGCAAAAATATGATAATACTACAATATTCCCCTTTGATGAATGCTGTATGGTTACCTTATAGAAGATGGAAATACAGGGATATATGCTCTCCAACTCTGCCCCACCCACACCAGCTGTCCCTGCCTTTTCAGGGATCCACCTCCTCAACAGGGTGGCCTCAACCACAATGCTGTTCCCTCACCTGTTTTAAAGGGGTATTCCAGGAAAAAAACTTTTTTATATATATCAACTGGCTCCAGAAAGTTAAACAGATTTGTAAATTACTTCTATTAAAAAATCTTAATCCTTTAGGTACTTATGAGCTTCTGAAGTTAATGTTGTTCTTTTCTGTCTAAATTCTCTCTGATGACACCTGTCTCGGGAAACGCCCAGTTTACAAGAGGTTTGCTATGGGGATTTGCTTCTAAACTGAGCGTTTCCCGAGACAGGTGTCATCAGACAGGATTTAGACAAAAAAGAACAACCTTAACTTCAGAAGCTCATAAGTACTGAAATGATTAAGATTTTTTAATGGAAGTAATGTACAAATATGTTTAACTTTCTGGAGCCAGTTGATATATAATTTTTTATTTTTTTTTCCTGGAATACCCCTTTAAAGTGAGGGAGAAAATAACAAACAGGACAGAGAAAGTGCAGTAGAATATGTATACAATAGGCCCTAGAACACTTGCGACTGCGCACACAGGGATTCAATAACATATACCAGTGACGCAATAGCAAAACTATATACAAAAAATTGTCAAGCATCCATCAAGGGACAATATAGCATGATAAAAAAGAATATATATATATATATATATATATATATATATATATATACATATATGTTCAAATGCGTTTCCCCTGTCTGGTGAACCATGGGTTCATCAGGGAACCATTTAGACCATAATATTGATGTTATATTATGGTCTAAATGGTTCCCTGATGAATCCGTGGTTCACCAGATGGGGGAAACATGTTGGAACATATATATTTCTTTTGTATCATGCCATATTGTCCCTTGATGGGTGCTTGACTGTATTTTGTATATAGTTTTGCTATTGCGACACTGGTATATGTTATTGAATCCCTGTGTGCGCGGTCGCGAGGGTTCTAGGGCCTATTGTATATATATATTCTACTGCACTTTCTCTGTCCTGTTTGTTAAGGTGTTTTTTTCATTTCATTCATACTTTTGCATGAGAATGAGCTCTTTTTATTATGTCTGTATCATTAAAAGCTACGTTTTAGCCCTTTATCGTGGAGACCAGAGGTCTAGTCTTGTCGGTGATTCCTGTTTTTCATATATACCTCTGCACTTGCATATCTAGCGTTTAGATAACGCAATATCTATATTGGCTCTATTCGGTGATCTCCTGCAAAGCCACACCTTTAGCAGCTAACTTAAAGAGTACCTGTCATATCCCACAAAAAAATATAAAACCTGATCACGTAAATATAATTTTCATGTGGCTATATTTCTCTCACAAACACCTTTTATCTGTTGCTCACTTGGTTTTCCAGCCTGTACCTTGGAGGGGGCGTGTCCCCATTCTGCATGACTCATCTTCCTCTTTGAGTCTGATGCTTAGTCTCTTCATCCAATCACTGCAGGCTCCTCTGTACCCCCTCCTCTCTGTTTTCATGCTGCAGTCTGATAGAACAGGAGTGAGCACAGAAGAGTGCTTGTCCCACCCTCACTTGGAGAGATAATGCTGCAGCCAGACAGGATTATGTCCTGGATGGTATGAGGACCCCAGTGGTGTTTTCTTTTTATAAGCCATGATTTTCATAAAAAGGAAATAACATTTTCTTATGATGTACATCAGAAAGGTTAATGTTTTGCCAACATGTATTTTTTTTTTTTTAAATCTGACAGTGCCCATTTAATATCCAGAGGGGTCTCATCACAAAAAAACTCAGATGCCAAGGTGATGGATTTAAAGGATGCTAAAATGTCATCCCTATGGACATTCATCAGCCAGAGGCTACTGAAGGTGTATAGTGACTTTTAGAAGAGGACCTACTAATGTGGACTTTTTTCAGTGCTTCAGCTCTTTATAAGATACATTCACAGACATTATTCATTTAGTGCTCTGGTGATATTTCCTTATAGATCCCATTTTAACATTAACATGAGTAGTTATAGAACAGAGAGGAAGCAACGCTTTTTGTAGTCATACACAACATAGATGATAGCAGGAATATTATCAGTGATAGGTAGGTACTCTTTATGTAAATTGGAATATAGTTTGTAGGGTAAAGGGTTAACCTTGAGCAGCGGTCTCAAACTGTGGCCCTCCAGATGTTGCCAAACATCAACTCCCAGCATGCCTGGACAGCCAATGGCTGTCCAGGCATGCTGGGAATTGAAGTTTTGCAACATCTGGAGGGCCACAGTTTGAGACCGCTGACCTAGAGCTTATAGGCCATCTAACATCAGAACATCTTGCATTATGTGTTATTGGGAAAGCAAATGGGAAGATATTTCAACAAATTCCATAAATATATTGAAAAAAGCTAATTCTCTAAAGTGTTTACCTGCTTTCATCTTAATTTCTCTCAGATAAATGGCCTAGTGTTGCAAATAGAGATGAGCGAACTTACAGTAAATTCGATTCGTAACGGACTTCTCGGCTCGGCAGTTGATGACTTATCCTGCATAAATTAGTTCAGCTTTCAGGTGCTCCCGTGGGCTGGAAAAGGTGGATACAGTCCTAGGAGACTCTTTCCTAGGACTGTATCCACCTTTTCCAGCCCACGGGAGCACCTGAAAGCTGAACTAATTTATGCAGGATAAGTCATCAACTGCCGAGAAGTTCGTGACAAATCGAATTTACTGTAAGTTCGCTCATCTCTAGTTGCAAACTTGGATTTTAAATTGTAATACAAAACACAGAAACACGGATATAACCATGGTGTAGGGCAGGTATTAGGTAAGTTATAACAAAATGACTACCCTGAATATGCACAGTACAATTTTGTTGTTTAGTAAAGTGTGAACAAGAACAAATATGCGATCACTCCCAAAGAGGAAGAAATTGGTGATGTTACCATATTATGTTATAATTTGTAAGTGAAGCACAATTATATAATAGTAATGTGACCCAGTAAAACACAAAGCAGCATTGTCTTAGATGACAGAGAGGTCACAGTACATTTTTCTCCATCCCACTTGATATAATGTAGACCCACAGAAGGGAGATGGGCCAGAGTGGGATTATTCAGGACTCCTGCAGAAGGAATAAGCTGCTCTCTGTCTGTGAGAAGCTGGGATCACATTATCAGCTGTCAGATCTCCGAATGAACTCATCTCTTGTCATGTTGCAGTACAGTGGCTGAAATGATTCTCCTGTCTGTTAATCCAATGTGCACAGACCAGAGAGAGACAATCGCCACTTTGGGTACTTGCTGATCCAATGAGTTGCTAGCAGAACAGAAGATGTGTCATTGCTCATATCCTCCATCTATCTAGTGAATGGGATCAGGCAAGCGTGTTGTAATAATGAAACCATCTGACAGCATTTTTTCCAGAAAGTTCAATGTTGGGGTGCCTGGGAGGAGCACAAGGTCGGCCATTCTGTATATAAGGCCATTTGGTTTGTTCCGTGAATCAAACCCTGAACAGTTCTCCCTGACAGCTACCACAAGAAGCCTGAGGAAAATGGATGTGACTATCCAACATCCCTGGTTCCGCCGCCAATTTTACTCCTTCTTTGGACCAAACAGGATGCTTGAACAGAGTTTTGGGGATCACCTTCAAGAGAGTGACCTATTTCCAAGTGTGCTGTCCCCTTTTTACTACAGATTTCCTTTCCTCAGACTTCCATCCTGGATAGAAAGTGGCTTATCGGAGGTAACTGACTACTTGTGTGTTTCATCTGTTTTAGATTATGATTTCTACAGAGTGTTATATCTATAGCATTCACTCCCTTGCAGTTGCAGAGCTACAACTCCCAGCATACCCTGAAAGCCAAAGATGATGAGTTGTGGTTTTGCAACAGGATGAAGAAGAGTTATCTAGGATATGGTGCTGGTGGGTACAAAACCCATCACTTCTACACTTTTAGGCAATGATAAGATTAAAAAAGTGAACTTGTTAGTCAATTTCATGCAGAACAATATCAAGGGATACTCAATAGGAGTCTTTTAACTGTTTGCGTTCCATGAAATAATGGTAGATATTAGATCGTATTTTCTCCCTTATTACCATTCCAGCTTCTGTATAACAATATATACTATACTAAAAGTAACTTGGTTGACATATAGAGTAATGACAGCTTATAGGTACTTACATTTCTGCTTTTTCTATTTGACTGTATTAAAACGTGGTCTGGGAGATAACACTGGAGAACATATTTTGGTAATCTATGCATAGATCCAAGTGGATACGTATCATGTCTGTGGATGGTTTTTAAACACCAGTGACCTGATCCTAACCTATCCCTAGTAGAAAAATACTTTTCTTTCTACTTAAAAAGGTTACTTTAACCTTATATGCCCTATGTGTGTATATATGTATATATATATATATATATATATATATATATATATATATTCACATTTTTTTTAAATCTCCTATGTGTGGGAAAGGATTTGATAAGTAAACATTTCAATTTGCATTACAGGCATAACATTTGTACCATAGATGCCCCTATGTACTTGTAAACTATTTCTATTTGAAAATCTTAATCCTGCCAGTACTTATCAGCTGCTGTATACTACAGAGGAAGTTCTTTTCTTTTTAATTTATTTTCTGTCTGACCACAGTGCTCCCTGCTGATACCTCTGTCCATGTCAGGAATTTGTTCCTGATCTGGACAGTTCCTGACATGGACAGAGGTGTCAGCAGAGAGCACTGTGGTCAGACAGAAAAGAAGTTTAAAAAAAAAAAAAAAACTTCCTCTGGAGCATACAGCAGCTAATAAGAACTGGAAGGATTAAGATTTTTAAATAGAAGTAATTTACAAATCTGTTTATAGGAAATATGTGGCGAAAACAGCTTATCCCCTTTCCACAGGATAGGCTCTACCGCGGCTCTCCCGTGCATGAGGCGTGTCGGCCGCTGCATAGAGCTGTATGGGGAGGGAGCCTGGGGGCCCCATTTGGGAGATCACAGGGGTCCTAGTGGAAGGACCCCTTGCGATCAAACACTTATCCCCTATCCTGTGGATAGGGGATAAATTGTTTTCGCTGCAGATGTCCTTTAACTTTCTTGGACTTTAGCTGTTCACGAATACATTTATGGTGAGTTTTTTTTGCTCTTGATAGTGTAGATATTTCTTGTATTTATTAATATTCTTTTAGTGACTTTGTATATAACCTATTCATACCCGGAGTCTTGTTTTGGTCCCAGTGTAGGCGTAGAAGAACATTCTAATCCTACAGTAATAAATATGTTGCTATGCAGAAAATCCCTTATTAATATGCACATATCCCATTACTGCACATTGGCAAGCGGGTATAACCTTACACTAGAAGTCAACAGCACTCCCTAAAATATAATTTGTTTTCCTGATGAAGTTGTGAAACATGATCTGTCAAACTGTAAGTTCCCAGGATATTGTATTATGTAATAATGTTTCATGTATATTTATATCCTCTTCATAACAGGAGGTGTGAGTTTGGGATCCTAACTGGGGATGGCGCATTGTCCTCTATCATTAGTCAATGGGGATTGGAGAAAGGTCCCTGGTTCGTGGTATAGCATTGTTCTCTTTGGCTCGATTATCAGAATGTTACTGTGGCTAGGAGATCCATCAGCTATAGTCAGTAACTGAGCTTTGTAGAGGATGTCAGGGCTGAGAAGCCAAGGTTATTGTTAATAAGAAAGCTCTCATATTCTCTTGTGGCCGGTGAAATCTAAACAAGTAGGCATAAGCTGAATGAATTCTGTCACACTTTGCTTCATATAACTGTATGGAATGGGATTATGTAAGTAAGAGCTCTTATTCATTTATCACATAATAAATATTCTTGTTCTGCAAGTCATGTATTTAGTACCAAGCGTAGCCAGCAGCCCACCGAGTCATCAGATGCACTGGAGAAACAATGGAACACTCAGAACTAATGGACAATAGCCTTTTTGTAACAATGTTATGGTTGATTCCACCACTGATTGACAAACACAGAGCTAATCTGGTACATATAGGGGCCTGGGGTAATGAAGACATAAATCAGAGTGTAGTGAGAGGGTTCCTGGGAATCTACCAGAGGGATCCAACAAGTCATTGCCTTGGCCAGGGTATTTAGATACAGGGCTGCAGGCTAGCCCTTTGCTCATAAGGCCTTCCTAAAATAAGAGAAACATTTACCCTACCACAGTGTAGAACAAATTGTTACATTATGTGAACCTGACTGGATATGAAATTGATAAAATATACTGTTCTGAGGTTTTGTGACATGTAAGATTAAGATATACACCACAATATAATAACAGGTGAATTAAAAATATTGATCATGTTGTTACAATGGCACCTGTTAAGGATTGAGGGTATATTAAGCAGCTAGTGAACAGTCAGATCTTAAAGTTGATGTGTTGGAAGATGGGAAAATGGGCTATTGTAAGTTTTAATTGATTATGAATGTATAAGTAAACAGAAGCAAAAGTAGATTAACTTGGTTGAAAGCAAAGTATAATAAGCGTATAAACAAACTAAATTATAGATGAGAATACTTGGAAATATCCATGTAGACAGCTTCTAGAAGTTAGCATCACTTCTGAGGAGTTCTGGAAGGACCAACAATTTGATGGGTAATTCATCAGGAACAATAGATAACTAGAACAAGATTTACAGAAGATAAGCAAATCCAAGACATTGGGCTCACAGAAGTTCCTTTGGAGATTTGATCACTCCGGACTTGGTTTCTATATAAACCCCTGAACTTTAGCCAGATTTCTTGTTCATCTGATTTTTGTATCATAAATGTTTGTTTTCTTTGTTTTCTTATACTACAACATATGTAATATAATTTACAAAAAAAAAAAAAATACTGTTGAAGGAACAAGTAGATAATTATTATTATTATAGGTATCCTTATAACAAGTTAGTAACTTAACTACTAAAGCAAAGGGACAAGCTTCAACTTTAAAATTAGTCATAGTAAATGAGTGTGTGATCTGATAAGAGTTCCAAAAAAAACAAAAACAAAGAAAAAACCAATATGAAGCATATCATCCGATCTAGCTAGCCCAATGTCACAGAACTATAGCACAAAAAAAGTTAATCTTGGTTATAATAGAAAGGAGTCAGGACACACAGTGTCACAGCTTGTTGCATATGGGGCCATGTAGCTGCAGACAAGAGTTCTTATATCCTTGTCCACATCCTCAAGTGTCTATAATGGGCATGTGAGCATCACAACTGGACCATGGAGCGATGGGAAAAGGTGGTCTGGGGTAATAATCATGCCATCTATTACATCATGTGGATAGATGTATGTGGATTTATTACATA
Organism: Hyla sarda; assembly: GCF_029499605.1. Taxonomy (NCBI): domain Eukaryota; kingdom Metazoa; phylum Chordata; class Amphibia; order Anura; family Hylidae; genus Hyla; species Hyla sarda. The sequence continues at coordinate 82,013,123 of NC_079198.1, forward strand.
TGAAAGAAATATCACCAAAATGCACTATGGGGGCAGGCTAGCTGGCAGTGGTAATGTTCTGTGGGGAAACCTTATATTATGGCATTTATGTATATTTTACTTTGACATGTGCCACCTACTTAAACATTAATGCAAACTAAGTATAATACTTCATGGTAATGGTGTTTCTAATGGGAACGGCCTCCTTAAACAGGATAATACCCTGGCTACATTGCAAAAAGAATTAGCCTTGTTCTGCCACATTATAAAGACATTTGGACATTTTATTAAATTTGTGGTTAGTTTTAGATTTGGAATTTTGATCACTTTTTTTGGTTATTGTTTTGGGCAGTGAGGTAACAAAATAATTTGTAATTTGGTCATTAGTATAACAACTGATCAGCCTCTAATTGTATTAAGGGAGACCAGTCACATAATAGAGGGTGCCCCATCCCAATGTCTAACCACTTAGATATTGCTGTTGTTATTGATAACCCCGATCCAGGCCATTGTAGCACATGAGTCCGCAATAATATACCATAGACACCTGCTCAGCTCCTGAGCCCTTTCCATAAAATCTCTGCCCTATCCCTTGTTAATGTACAGCAGATGGTGCCAAGGGGTTAAAGGATCTGCTCAATGTCTTGAAGCCAGATAACACAGGACCTCTTCAAAGGTCTTGTGAAGTCTGTTACTTAATGGTTCAGAGTTGTTTTGGCAGCACAAGGGGAACTTCTACAATTATAGGCAGGTTGTTATGGCTGATCGGTGTATATATAACCTCAAGCACTGAATCATGTTGTTGATTTACATCAGCCACAGAGCTTGTTTATTTGGTACCCTCCTGGGTGCTCTGCACAAAACGGAGGGGGCTAAACAAAGAAAGGGCCTTCATATTTTGCTTATGTCAGAACTAGCACAATCTCTTATAGCTACTAGTATAAGTTAATGGTGCTCATATAATTTACATTTACTTTCAATATCAAAAGACTCGACAATTATAAAATATGTAAAAAAATTATCCTAGCTCAGCACATATACAGCTGTTATCATAGGGTTAAAAGAGAATCTCTCACTACAAGGTCAGAAATGTATTAATAATGCAATAATAACACAAAAAAATGCAATTATTTTTAACCAAGTACCTTTTATTTAACTGAGGTGTTTGACTGTATTTTACATTAGGGGCAAAAGTTCCAATAATGATGTACCGAGTCCTCCCCCACACCTCCATTCTAAAATATAACTTGTAGATATTGGGGGAGATTTATCAAAACCTGTTCAGATTAAGAGTGGTGCAGTTGCCCAAAGCAACCAATCAAATGGCTTATTTTATTTTTTTACAGGCCTCTTTTAAAATGAAAGAAGTAATCTGATTAATTGATATGGGCAACTGCACCACTCTTCCTCTGCACAGGTTTTGATAAATCTTCCACATAGGATGGAAATTATTACAGAACATAGAAGAATTCTGATTATATGTAATCACTGTCACAATATACAACAAATGGCAAAAATAGTGCTCCCAACAGCAATTGTGCGCACATTATATCAGAAAGTGTAATTCACTGGAGATTCAAGGCACCCAAAAAATCAGGACAATGAGCTTTGGATGCCGGGTGTTAAGAACACTCTGTGTATGACTTTAGATACCACATTCACGATTTCATGGCCATTTGTCTACTTAAAATTAAAAATGTTCCATTGTCGTTCACAGCTGAGACTGGAAAAGGACAAGTTTTGTGTCAATCTTGATGTGAAACATTTCTCCCCAGAAGAACTGAAAGTGAAAGTGGTTGGAGATTTCATTGAAATCCAAGGAAAACATGAGGAGCGTCAGGTAATAAATTGATTAAAGAAAACCATACTACCAAATTTAGAAATTTAGAATAGTGGGGATCCCCTGATTGTAACCTTCTTTATTGGCCTTAAAAGCGCTTTTCTTGCCACAAAAATAGCAGAATCCTGACAGATCCTAATTAAGTCAATAGTGCCCACCAGTATCCATTTCAATATTTGAATAAATTACAAAGTGCATCAAATAGAGCAATCATGGCTTTGTTATAAATTGAAAACATGACGTTAGTGTTACCAGAGCCTAAGGGTCCTTTTCTACAGAGAGACCCATGTCGATACGAGTGCTGATCTAGTAATCAAGGGCGGTACTTATGGCACAAGGCCATTATTAGTACTGATGGATATTAGTAATAGAAGGCTAAAGAGAAACTCTAGGAAATGTCTTATCAGTTATTTTAAAACTATTAATATTGCTAACCGTAATCCTCTCACTTTCCAGGACGACCATGGCTATGTTTCCAGAGACTTCCAACGTAAATATAAAATCCCAGCAGATGTTGATCCGCTCTCCATCACCTCATCCTTGTCTCCAGATGGTGTCCTAACTGTAACTGGACCAAGGAAAATGTCTGATGTTCCTGAACGCTCCATTCCCATCACCCGTGAAGAGAAGGTGGCCATTGGTGCTGCCCCTAAGAAGTAGAATCTCTAGGCGTGTTCAGCTAGAGAAGATACCTTTCTACCCTGCCAGAGAGAGTGCGCGCGTACTACACTGCTACATGTATTTATTTGTGCTGTCCTGTGACCAAATCAAATTACTAATTCAAATAAAAGCAAGGAGAAGCATCTGAGTGTGTTTCAATGATAATCCCCTGATTACCCCATTTTATTTATGGAAATAGGAACAAATGTTTAATGCTAATATATTTTGCATAATGTCTCATGTACACTGCAGCTCACAATATTAAAGGGGTACTCCCCTGGAAAAAAAAATTTTTAAATCAACTGGTGCCAGAAAGTTAAACAGATTTGTAAATTACTTCTATTTAAAAATCTTAATCCTTCTATTACTTATCAGCTGCTGTATACTACAGAGGGAGTTGTATTTCTTTCTGGAGTTCTTTTCTGCCTGACCACAGTGCTCTCTGCTGACACCTCTATCCATTTTAGGAACTGTCCATGGTAGGAGGAAATCCCCATAGCAAACCCATACAGCTCTGGACAGTTCCTAAAATAGACAGAGGTGTCAGCAGAGAGCACTGTGGTCAGACAGAAAGGAAATTAAAAAATAAAAGAACTTCCTGTGGAGCATATAGCAGCTGATAAGTACTGAAAGGATAAAACATTTTAAATAGAAGTAATTTACAAATCTTTTTAACTTTCTGGCCCAGTTGATTTAAAAAAATATGTCTTCCAGGGGAGTAACCCTTTAAGACAAGATGATAAGACAACATTTTGGGTCCCTATTCAACTGATAAGGGTGCACTAAAAAGCCCCAAAATTCAGGGCCACCTAATTCAAATATATGGCAACCAGAGCTCCATTTTTAAGATCCCATCATTAAATGATAAGATCCTGACAATCTGCATTCATCACTAGGGGGAGCTTAGTATATAACAGAATAGTGTTCATACACTGAACTCAATAAAAAGAAAACAGTATGCAATAAGCCCATAAGCCACCCTATAAATTTTGCAATTTAAAAAAGGTATTTCCATATCAATCATTTGTAGCCCTGGGTGATGGAAAACGGGCTAAACATGAAAGGAGTTATCCTAATATTAACAGTTATTCCCCCACAAACTTATCAGTCTGACATTTGGGATCCCACCAGCCATGAGAAAGGAGGTCAATTGTGCCCCAAATAAACAAAATGGCAGCGCACATTCTCCGACACTGCTCCGTTCATACTCTATTGGACTTCCAAACATTACCTAGCACTGAGCTTGGCAATGACTGGTTCCATAGGCAATCAATGCAGAGGTGGCCAGACATGCGAGTGCAACTCTATTTCCCCTGTTGTTTCCAAGACAGCACCCTGATATTGCCTCTGCCTAATTGGGACAGGAAAAACACAGAGTTTAAAACCCCACCCCTTCCTCTCCATTCCCAGTGTTTTTACTGTCCTGATTATGGAAGGAATCTGAAAGTACAGGAGATTTTTTCCTGCTAGGGGTTACTAGTATTCTGCCCCATAGAAGATTTACATTTTTTCTTTACCAGGTTAAATACCTGCATTCAGCGCTGACACTGACTGTGGGGATTCCAGGTGTTTTTTCTGTCTCCCCTTGCAGCACCCAGGCGGCTTATGCAGGGGAGTTGCGATAGGGGCCAGATCACGATCCTCCAGGTCCTGCCTTCCTGTCCCGTGCTGGTTGGTCCTCAGTACAGGCTGCGGCATCGCTAGGCCGGAGGACTCATGGTTAGACGTCACTTCCGGTGACGTCGGAGTCCTCTTGAGGTCAATTCCGGCAGCGTGTATGGCGTCTGACGTCACACCCGACCGGAGTAGAGGCGGGGATTTCAAATTCCCAGTATATAAGACACCTAAGTATGGCAGCAGGTGCTTACTTGTGGACTATATGGGACTGCTCCGCTGCCGCTACCACCTCCGATACTGCTGCTGCTGACGCCGCCGTGACCGCTGCTGTTACCACTGCCACTCCTACTGCTGCCATTGCTGTTTCCTATTCCTCACCACAAGTACTATTGTGAGTATTTCTTGATGCTTCATCATACTTTGGCTATTTACCGTGGTGGGTCTCAAGCCTCTGTGACTGTTCCCTTGAAGATGCCATCTGTCACAGCCCGACATCCTTGCTGCAGCTACAGTTGCTGTTTCCACTATGTCTACACCGGTCAAGACCCCTGAGGTTGATCCCATGCAGATCCAAGGAACCGTGAGTAATGAGGGCCTATAGGGTTTTTTGTACCCTGGCCTATCTTCAGGACTGCTATCTGATCCTTTCCTCCCTTTATTTTTTAGGGAGAAAAGGATATTTCTTTGGTTTCCATGAAAGAAAAATATAAGGCCAAGAAATCTTTAACTTGTAATAAGGATCCTCAGGTGTCTTCTAAAAAACCTTTATGTAAAAAATGTGTTGCCAATATGGTCTCTGAAGAGATTCCTGACCTTATGAAAGATATTAGAATGATGATTCAGTCAGAAATTCAAGCTGCTAAATCCTCTAGTCAGGCGGTCCTTCTAGTCAGGCGGTCCCGTCTACATCCATTAAAGTCCAAAAAAAAGTCTGAGGTTGTCTCCTTTTCCGATTCTGATGATGCTACGTCTCATCAAGACATTGAGGAGGGTGAATGTGTGGACAGCCCACAGGAAGAAGAGGATACAGGGTTTAAGCAATTTTTGTTTAATTCTGAAGACATTGATGAACTCATTAAATCTCTTAGAGCCACCCTTAATCTTGAAGAGGTACAAGAAGATAGAACTATTCAGGATTAATTATTCGGTGGTCTAGGTGACCATAAATCTCCCTCTTTCCCTGTTCATCCTAATATTCATAAAATCATTAATGATAAATGGGCTATGCCTGAAAAGGGGTCCTTTATTTTTAAAGGCATTAAGAGACGTTATCCCTTTGCCGAGTCTGATGCCTGTAACTGGGATACTATTCCTAAGGTTGATGCCCCCATAGCCAAACATACTTCATTACCATTCAAGGATTCAATTGAAGGATCCAATGGACAGAAAAGTAGAGAGTCTTTTGTAAAGAACCCGGGAGGCAGCAGCTACTTTGCTTAAGCCTAACGTAATGGGTGTTATAGTTAAAAACCTGGACAGGTGATGTTATCTCCAAAAACAAATTGGCCTACCTTCCGTTCCATGGACAATTAGTTTTTGGACCTGATTTAGATAGCATCCTAGCGAAGGCCTCTAACAACAAAAAAAGGTTTTCCCAAAGAGAAAACCCAGCCAAAAAATACCCCTTTTCGTATCTTTTCTCAAACTAATCAGTACTTTAAAGGGGGAAAGGGTAAGACAGGCCCATTGGTCATACAGCAAAGGAGGAAGAGGAAGAGGTCCAGCACTGGTGGAGGTAAACAATGACGCCATTCCGGTAGGGGAGAGATTGTCATCTTTTGCCCCCATTTGGGAATCAATGATTCCCAACCCTTGGATAGTCAACATAATTCAGGAGGGTTACCAGATAGAATTCTCCTCTCACCCAATATTTGTGGTAACCAATCAATCCCCAGGTCTACTAGCCTTAATTCTTCAGGGAGTTCAGGACCTATTAGGATTACGGGCAGTCATAGAAGTCCCAAAAGACCAGAGGAGCTCAGGTCACTATTCCTGCCTTTTTCTAGTCAAGAAGCCAAATCGGAAAGTCAGGACTATTATCAATCTGAAACCCTTGAACAAACTAGTAACCTACAGAAAGTTCAAGTTGGAAACAGTGAGGTTAGCCATTCATCTAATAAAAAGTGGGGCAGTCATGGCCACATTAGACCTCAGGGACGCTTAACACCACCTACCTATTCACAAAGACTCCCAATCTTTTCTAAGAGTCCGCCACTTTCAATTTGTCTGTCTGCCCTTCGGGCTCTCCTCAGCCCCCCGCATTTTCACAAAAGTTATGGCGGAAGTGGTGGCTATTCTCAGGAAGGAAAAAATTCTTGTAATTCCATATCTAGACGATATATTGATTGTGGCGGACTCTATTCCTTATCTGAAGGAACATATAAAAAGAACGGCTCAAGTCCTTCAGGATCTCTGTTGGATCCTGAACCTAGACAAATCCAACTTACTACCAAGTTGCAGGAAAGTCTTTTTAGGAATCCTCTTGGATTCAGTAGCCCAACAGTCCTTCCTTCCCAGGGAGAAGATCCAAAAACTACAGGATCGAGTTTGTTAACTTCTTCAGGAGTTGTACCCTAAGATTTGCCATGTCGGTCCTAGGACTGTTAACATCTTCCATGGATTCTAGCTGTATGGGACAAAAAAACTGAGCTTTTTAGACAAGAAATTTCTTCTTACATCTCAGTTAACGAACCAGCTAACATGGAACATCTTGGAAAGGGTGTACATTGGCATCAAACAGACCCAATGATCATTACCACAGATGCCAGTGCACTGGGTTGGGGAGCCCATTCAGAAAACCTTTCTGTTCAGGGAAGATGAGTCCTTCTCTTGCAAACAGATCAGGAAACCTGAAAGAGTTATTAGCTATCTGGATGGCTCTCCAGGAACTTTACTGCAAAAACTAACATGTTATCATCTACTCAGACAACATGACTGCAGTGGCGTTCATGTTCATTCGTCATCAGGGGGGCCTTGCCACTCAGCCCTTCAGTCAGTCTCAAGTCAAATATTCTGTTGGGCAGAACAGAACGTGCTTTCCATCTCAGCTGTACATCTCAGGGGGATATGGAATGTCAGAGCAGATTTTCTAAGCCAGCACTTCATAGATCCGGGGGAATGGACTCCAGCAGATTGGGCATTCTTGTCAATAGTCAGTGTTTGAGGCCTACCCCAAATAGATTTGTTCGCTTCCAAGAAAAATCACAAAGTGAGAAGATTCTTCTCTCTGAATCCCAGAGACTCTCCATTGACAGTGGATGCTTTAGTTCAAGACTGGTCTTTCAGCCTGGGATACGCCTTCCCCCAATAGTCCTTATCCCAAGAGTACTACACAAGCTGATGATCCACTTTTGTATGTGAATCCTGATCGTCCCCTTTTGGTCCAAAAGGAGTTGGTTTCCTCTTTTAAAATCAATGAGTCTGGAAGATCCAATACTGTTCCCTCCTCATCCAGATCTACTTACCCAGGGTCAGATCCAGCACAGTCAGGTTCATACCCTCAGTCAGCCTGGAATCTGAGAAGCTCCAGCTAGAGAGGAAGGGTTTCTCTGAAAAAGTAATTAACACCCTGCTAGCCAGTAACAAAAAGGATATTCCGGTGGAAAACATTTTTTTTTTTTTTTAAATCAACTGGTGCCAGAAAGTTAAACAGATTTGTAAATGACTTATATTAAAAAATCTTTACCCTTCCAGTACTTTTTAGCAGCTGTATGCTACAGAGGAAATTATTTTCTTTTTGAATTTCTTTTTTGCCTTGTCCACAGTGCTCTCTGCTGACACCTCTGTCTGTGTCTGGAACTGTCCAGAGCAGCATAGGTTTGCAATGGGGATTTTCTCCTGCTCTGGACAGTTCCTGATATGGGCATCAGGTGTCAGCAGAGAGCACTGTGGAAAAAACAAAAAAGAAATTTAAAAAGAAAATAATTTCCTCTATAGCATACAGCTGCTAAAAAGTACTGGAAGGGTAAAGACTTTTTAATAGAAGTAATTTACAAATCTGTTTATCTTTCTGGCACCAGTTGATTTAAAAAAAAAAAATGTTTTCCACCGGAGTACCCCTTTAACCCCTTAAGGACCAAGGGCGTACAGGTACACCTTTGCTCCCTGGTACTTAAGGACCAAGGGCGTACCTGTACGCCCGTGGGAATTTCGGTCCCCGCCGCGCGCCGGGCGGGGATCGGGCTGGGGTGACTGCTGATATCTATCAGCAGGCACCCCGCGCAAATGCCCAGGGGGGTCATTAGACCCCCCCATGTCGGCGATCGGCGCAAATCGCAAGTGAATTCACACTTGCGATTTGCGCCGATTCCGGGTCATACGGGTCTATGGTGACCCGGTGACCCGGAATAGAAGGGGGATCGCGGGTGTCCTAGACACCCACGATCCCCCTGTAGCGATAGGAGTGAGGTGGCAGGGTTGCCACCCCTCCTATCTCTGCTATTGGTGGTCTAGACGCGACCACCAATAGCAGATCGGGGGCGGAGGGGTTTACTTTCGGTTTCCCCGTCCTGCCCTCCCACAATAGGCGGGGCAGAACGGGGAAACAGACAGGGACCGGCGCCGAAGATCCACTTACCCATCAGCGACGGCAGCGGGCGACGATCAGCGGCGGCAGCGGGCGACGATCGGCGGAAGAAGAGGACGGCGACGCAGCTCCCTGGATCCAACGGAAGCCGGTGAGTTACTTAGCAACATCTGGAGGGCTACAGTCTGAGACCACTATAGTGGTCTCTAAACTGTAACCTTCCACATGTTGCAAAATTCCCAGCATGCCCAGAGAGCTGTTTAGGCTTGCTGGGAGTTGCAGTTTTGCAACAGCTGGAGGTCTACAGTTAGAGACCACTTCAAAGTGATCTCTATACTGTGCACCTCCAGATCTTGCAAAACTACAACTCCCAGCATGCCCAGACAGCAAACTGCTGTCTGGGCATGCTGGGAGTTGTAGTTTTGCAACATCTGGAGGTCCACAGTTTGGAGACCACTGTGCAGTGGTCTCTAAACTATAGCTCTCCAAATGTTGCAAAACTGCAACTCCCAGCAAGCCTAAACAGCAAACAGCTGTCTCTGCATGCTGGGAGTTGTAGTTGCGATCCCTCCAGCTGTTGCATAACTAAATCTCCCTGCATGCCTTTCAGCGATCAGTACATGCTGGGAGTTGAAGTTTTGCAACAGTAGAGGCACACTGGTTGGAAAATACTGAGTTAGGTAACAGAACCTAAATGAAGGTTTTCCAACCAGTGTGCCTCCAGCTGTTGCAAAAGTACAACTCCCAGCATGCACGGTCTGTCAGTACATGCTGGGAGTTGTAGTTTTGAAACAGCTGGAGGTTTGCCCCCCCATGTGAACGTACAGGGTACATTCACACTGGCGGGTTTACAGTAAGTTTTCTGCTTCAAGTATGAGCTGTGGCAAATTTTTCACCGCAGCGCAAACTCCTAGCGGTAAATTCACCGTAACCCGCCAGTGTGAACGTACCCTAAAAACACTACACTACACTTACACATAATAAAGAGTAAAACACTACATATACACCCCCTTACACTGTCCCCCTAATGAAAAATAAAAAACGTATTGTACGGCAGTGTTTCCAAAACAGAGCCTCCAGCTGTTGCAAAACAACAACTCCCAGCATTTACGGACAGCCACTAACTGTCCAGGAATGCTGGGAGTTTAGCAACAGCTGGAGGCGACCTGTTTGGGAATCACTGGCGTAGAATACCCCTATGTCCACCCCTGTGCAATCCCTAATTTAGTCCTCAAATGCGCATGGCGCTCTCTCACTTCAGAGCCCTGTCGTATTTCAAGGAAACAGTTTAGTGCCACATATGGGGTATCTCCGTACTCGGGAGAAATTGCACTACAAATTTTTGGGGCTTTTTTTCCTTTTACCCCTTATGAAAAAGAAAAGTTGGGGTCTACACCAGCCTGTTAGTGTAAAAAAAAAAATTTTTTTTCACTAACATGCTGGTGTTGTCCTTTACTTTTTATTTTCACTGGAGGTAAAAGGGAAAAAAGACCCCCAAAATTTGTAACACAATTTCTCCTGAGTACGGAGATACCCCATGTGTGGGCGTAAAATGCTCTGCGGGCGCACAACAAGGCTCAGGAGTGAGAGCGCACCATGTACATTTGAGGCCTAAATTGGTGATTTGCACAGGGGTGGCAGATTTTACAGCGGTTCTGACATAAACCCCAAAAAATAAATACCCACATGTGACCCCATTTTGGAAACGACACCCCTCACGGAACGTAACAAGGGGTATAGTGAGCCTGAACACCCCACAGGTGTTTGACAAATTTTCATTAAAGTTGGATGGGAAAATGAAAAAAAAAAAAAAATAATTTCACTAAAATGCTGGTGTCACCCTAAATTTTTCATTTTCACAAGGGAAAATAAAAAAAAGCCCCCTAAAATTTGTAACCCCCATTTCTTCTGAGTAAGAGCATACCCCATATGTGGATGTAAAGTGCTCTATGGGTGCACTACAATGCTCAGAAGAGAAGGAGCGCCATTGGGATTTTGAAGAGAAAAATTGTCCGGAATTGAAGGCCACATGTGTTTACAAAGCCCCCATGGTACCAGAACAATGGACCCCCCCCCCATATGTGACCCCATTTTGGAAACTACACCCCTCATGTAATGTAATAAGGGGTACAGTGAGCATTTACGCCCCACAGGTGTCTGACAGATTTTTGGAACAGTGATCCGTGAAAATGAAAAATTAAATTTTCCATTTGCACAGCCCACTGTTCCAAAGATCTGTCAAACGCCAGTGGGGTGTAAATGCTCACTGCACCACTTATTAAATTCTGTGTGGGGTGTAGTTTCCAAAATGGGGTCACATGTGGGGGGGGGGTCCACTGTTCTGGCACCACGGGGGGCTTTGTAAATGCACATGGCCCCTGACTACCATTCCAAACGAATTCTCTTTCCAAAAGCTCAATGGTGCTCCTCCTCTTCTGAACATTGTAGTTCACCCGTAGTGCACTTCAGGTCCACTTATGGGGTACCTCCATACTCAGAAGAGATGGGGTTACAAATTTGGGGGGGTATTTTCTGCTATTAACCCTTGCAAAAATGTGAAATTTGGGGGGAAACACACATTTTAGTGAAAAAAAATATATATTTTTTTACATATGCAAAAGTCGTGAAACCCGTGTGGGGTATTAAGGCTCACTTTATTCCTTGTTACGTTCCCCAAGGGGTCTAGTTTCCAAAATGGTATGCCATGTGGGTATTTTTTGCTTTTGTGGCACCATAGGGGCTTCCTAAATGCGACATGCCCCCCGAGCAAAATTTGCTCTCAAAAAGTCAAATATCACTCCTTCTCTTCGGAGCATTGTAGTTCGCCCGTAATGCACTTCATGCCAACTTATGGGGTGCCTCCATACTCAGAAGAGATGGGGTTACAAATTTTGGGGGGTATTTTCTGCTATTAACCCTTGCAAAAAAATTTGAAATTTGGGGGGAAACACACATTTTAGTGAGAAAATTTTTTTATTTTTTTTACATATGCAAAAGTCGTGAAACACCTGTGGGGTATTAAGGCTCACTTTATTCCTTGTTACGTTCCCCAAGGGGTCTAGTTTCCAAAATGGTATGCCATGTGGGTTATTTTTGCTGTTCTGGCACCATAGGGGCTTCCTAAATGCAACATGCCCCCCAAAAACCATTTCTGAAAAACGTGCTCTCCAAAATCCCCTTGTCGCTCCTTCGCTTCTGAGCCCTCTACTGCGCCGCCGAACACTTTACATAGACATATGAGGTATGTGCTTACTCGAGAGAAATTGGGCTACAAATATAAGTATACATTTTCTCCTTTTACCCCTTGTAAAAATTCAAAAATTGGGTTTACAAGAACATGCGAGTGTAAAAAATAAAGATTGTGAATTTTCTCCTTCACTTTGCTGCTATTCCTGTGAAACACCTAAAGGGTTAAAACACTTACTGATTGTCATTTTAAATACTTTGGGGGGTTTAGTTTTTATGATGGGGCCATTTGTGGGGTATTTCTAATGGGAAGACCCTTCAAATCCACTTCAAACCTGAACTGGTCTCTGAAAAAAAGCGAGGTTCAAAATTTTGTGAAAAATTGGAAAATTGCTGCTGAACTTTGAAGCCCTCTGGTGTCTTCCAAAAGTAAAAACTCGTCAATTTTATGATGAAAACATAAAGTAGACATATTGGAAATGTGAATAAAAAAATATATATTTTGAATATCCATTTTTCTTACAAGCAGAAAGCTTCAAAGTTAGAAAAATGCAAAATTTTCAAATTTTTCATCAAATTTTGGGATTTTTCACCAAGAAAGGATGCAAGTTACCACAAAATTTTACCACTATGTTAAAGTAGAATATGTCACGAAAAAACAATCTCGGAATCAGATTAATAACTAAAAGCATTCCAGAGTTATTAATGTTTAAAGTGACAAAAGATGTGCAAAAAACGCTCTGGTCCTAAGGTGTAAAATGGCCTGGTCCTTAAGGGGTTAAATTTTTTTTTTCCAGTATTGCAACACAAGTTGGAAATTTATGCAAATAACATGATCCTTCATTCTTCTAATAGAAAAGGGATATAATGTTGGAGACCACTCAAGGACAGAAGACTTACTCCCCAGTGGTGTGTCCATGTGAGGAAATATTATGAAAAGAGAAAGCTTTGATAATACGGGAGGCTGGTGACACGTAATGTCCAAACAAGTGTAAGGTGTCTTTTCTAAATTCATGTTATACTGGACTTGATTTATAGAGCAATTTAAACTGAAAAGTACCATAAAATCTAAGTAGCAAGATTTTTCTCTATACTGTTCCTTTATGACATCAAGGTGATGGCTTAGAGTTGCCATAGTCAATCATGTAGCAGGATTTTAGCTGAGGTCTGTATTGTGGTGGGATTAGTTCAGGTTGATGTCCAGGGAAAACATAAGGCTCTTTCTTGAAGACTGAAAAAAAAAAGTATAACTGGAGTTTACATAACTATACACAAAAATCTGTATGTATAGTTATTTCAAGCACTATGTTTATGCTGTACTGTATAGATATGTACTAGTGCTGCAGCTTTTAATGGTTATTGGGACGTACTTATATCCCACGGCAATGTTGCACATATGAAGAGGGTGTGCACACTTTATTAAAGTGTACCTGTCGTCAACAAAAACTTTTTGTATAATGTAGATAACAACATTATATGCATATTTGTAATATACATTGGGTAAAAATGTGTATATGTTTGGGTGAAAAAATGCTGTCTCTGCAGCTATTGCCTGCGTGTCTCTATGATGAGTCCAAATACAGGAAGTGAGTGCAGGACAAGCAGGGCTCTGTGCAGGCTGCTGGCCTGTCAATAATCCTCATATGTGAGTCCATATGTCACAGAGCCTCAATGCACAGAGCCCTGCTTGTCCTCAGTGCACAGAGCCCTGCTTGTCCTCAGTGCACAGAGCCCTGCTTGTCCTTAGTGCACAGAGCCCTGCTTGTCCTCAGTGCACAGAGCCCTACTTGTCCTCAGTGCACAGAGCCCTGCTTGTCCTCAGTGCACAGAGCCCTGCTTGTCCTCAGTGTACAGAGCCCTGCTTGTCCTCACTGCACAGAGTCCTGCTTGTCCTCATTGCACAGAGCCCTGCTTGTCCTCAGTGTACAGAGCCCTGATTGTCCTCAGTGCACAGAGTCCTGCTTGTCCTCAGTGTACAGAGCCCTGCTTGTCCTCATTGCACAGAGCCCTGCTTGTACTCAGTGTACAGAGCCCTGCTTGTCCTCAGTGCACAGAGCCCTACTTGTCCTCAGTGTACAGAGCCCTGCTTGTCCTCAGTGTACAGAGCCCTGCATGTCCTCACTGCACAGAGCCCTGCTTGGCCACCTTCACTTCCTGTATTTGGACTCCTCATAGAGACACACAGGCAATAGCTGCAGGGACAAAAATATACATATTTTTTAACCAATGTATGTTACAAATATACATGTAATGGTATTATCTACATTATATAAAACATTTTTGTTGATGACAGGTACACTTTAACTTTCTGCTTACTTTTCCTCCAAGCATATATATATCTTTTGATGGTTTTAAATAAGAAAGAATATGTGTCTGACCTAGATTTGAATCTGCTTAGTGCAATATCAACAACTCCAAGGGGGGTTATCTGATGAGGGGGATAGATGCAACACCACACTGCCATGCCATATGTAAATAGGCATTCATCTCCACAGAAATGGCAGTCGTCCTTCTTTCCTTTATAGGGGAAAGTGAGCATTGGATGTGCCTGGACAATATGTGGAGCCCCATTTTGAACTCTATGAGATGTGAGGCCATCTCTTCTCTATGAACACCACTTGTCTGGGTTATTACAGTGATAGTTTGATGTCCTAGTTCTGTACCTTGCCTTCCTGCAGAGCCGCTGTTCCTGAGATATTCAGCATTATATGAGGTCTCAAAGTAGTGCGCATACTGGAAAAAAGAAACCAAATTTGAAAGTAATCTAAATCATGAATATTCTTAACAAGAATGAAGCTTGGCCCTACCACCTGGTGAATAAAAAAGAAAAGCTAAGTAAACCTGTCATATCTGAAGCTTTCAGTTAAATGCTTATCTGGTCTCATGACTGGCATCACGTTTAGTCCTATTTATTTTGCCTTTTAATGTATCCTATGCAGGGACCAGGCACAAACGTCATATAACACTGTTGACAACTCACTGACCCAGGGACTTTTAACGCAAAGTAAGTTAAGGGTGGTGCTAGGCCATTTTCAACAAAATGGAATTTCAGAGCAGAATCCGGCAGAAAAATTCTGCTCGGAAATTCTTTTGCAGCAGAGTCCCATTTGTGGTTGCCCAGTACGGGAGGTGTTGCCCCGTGCTCCTGCTGCCCTGTCAGGCAGCCTCCTTCAGTGTCCCCAAGGCCCCCTGCACTTGTTTCGCCATTGTAAATATGTTTTACCATGTAAAGTGTTATAAAATGTAATGTTGCTTTAAGAGTTATACCATATGATATGTCATGTGATTGTTACCCAGGAGGTACCATTGACAAGGTGATCCCAAGAGTGACCTATGGGCTCCCTGCTACTCTCCCCCATAAAAGCCCGAGGTGGAGTCTTTGCTGAGGTCCAGTGCAGTCGTACCTAGTGTATGTGTGTCCAGAGTGTTGGAGACCTCAAAGTCAAGTCCTGCAGCCACCATCAAGTCAAGTAAGATAAAGTCACAGCTTTATGAGTCAAGTCAAGTCAGTCCCTGTCATCTTTCAAGTCAGCGTGGTCTGCATTCAATTGTCCAGTCCTACTACAAGTTCCAGCAAGCCCCTAAGGTCTCTGGATCACTGGTCACCTCCTTGGGCCCTGGCTGAACTGTATAGACTTTACCAACTGTCTACCCTCAGTAAAGCTACCATTGTCCGTAACTTGGCGTCAGAGTGTTTATTGCCCCCTTGCCTAGCCCAGGATCCAGCAGTATACC
This sequence comes from Hyla sarda, assembly GCF_029499605.1. NCBI lineage: Eukaryota > Metazoa > Chordata > Amphibia > Anura > Hylidae > Hyla > Hyla sarda. The sequence goes on from NC_079198.1 coordinate 82,028,665, forward strand.
TTCGGGTGGTTAGATGCTAAACCACGCCCTGGCGTCATGAATACAAGGGGTTAATGCCATCTGCCCCTAGGGTAACAACATCTGTCCTCATCACACCCCGTTACCACACATTGCTTTCAAAGAAAAACATCTGTTGAGAGAATATGTCAATTATTTTGGTGGAATCTGCTCGGAAATGAATTGCCTTCTATGGAAATGGTGCATTACCGAGTGGTCCTAGTGCAGGCATGTCCGTGTTTTCCAGACAGACATTCTGCTGTGTGAACATGGCCTTACACTCATTCATCTGTTATAACATCTAAAACGAGGGCAATGTTCTGTTATAAGAAAGGTGGGGTATTCTGGGAACATAAATGATCAATTTAGCTTTATTTCACTACTTGGTTTTTGCTGTCATCAGTGTTTTATTTATTTTGGGCAATTAGGATGATCACTGGTAACAATTGGCCCTTAAAGCCTATCTGGTCCATGTTTACTTATAATAAAATGCTCCTGACCTATCTACGTCTTTTCCCATAGTACTGCTTGGTACAGCATCTAAATCCCTTAGCAAGGTAAGTTGCAGCCATGCTACCTCACAGATTTCACTCAGTAGTACCTGAGAAGGCAATGGCTTTCTTTCCTCCAGTTTACGTAGGTCGTATCGTTCCTGATTCCAGTTTCCAATGAGAGTCTTGTTGCAGTAAGCGTCCTCTTTGGTTGTGCACCTCCATCCATACTGCTTGAACTTGGTCTCAGGCCTAAGATCTAGCCATACTTCACCATGTCCATCAGCTTTTAGATCAGAACCAAAATGAGACATTCTGCAGAAGGAACACAAGTTAGATGTACTGACAAATAAAAACACATCTTTTCCAAATATAGACTTATACCGGCATATACTGTGCATATGTCATAAATGTCTGACAGGTAAGGGGACCTCCATGTATCAAAAGAAGTCTTGCATGTCATATATGCCACTACCAGTCTCTCCCAATAGGCGGGGATCCCAGGGGTGATAGTGTGAATATACCATATCGGAGAATGGGGGCTCCAGACTACATACTAGGAGAATGGGAATCTTCAGACTCATATACTGAGAGAACAGGGGTATTCAGACTCCATATATGTGTAAAGAGGGGGGGCTTCAGACTCTGTATACTGGGAGGATGGGGTCTCCAGACTCTGAATGCTGGGAGGATGGGGGTCTCCAGACTTGCAAGACAACCCCGGACCGGACAGTATGGGAGGGGAGGGGGTCCATGACAGGGGACAGCTCTGGAGCGTCCGGGGTCAGGGAAAGTTCAGGGAGGGCAGATGGGGGACAAGGGGCAGAGAGTTAGGGTAAGTTATAAATAAAGGGGGCAGTGGGGACAGTGACCACTGGCCGAGGAGACATCGAGGGAGAAAGTTGGGCTTACCATGGATGCTGCGCTGGAAGATCTGATGCGGAGGGTCCGGGACGAGGTAGTGGCGAGGGGCGCTGACTGGCTGGTGCCGCAGCTGCAGGGTCTTCAGGCCGGGAGCGCTGCAGAGGGATCCGGGGCCCCCAGGTCCAGTGCCCGCCGATCCAGGCCCCCTTCGCGCCTGAGCCCGGAGGTAATTCCACGCACCCGCCGCCGCCATGCGAGCCCCTTGCGGGACCCTCTCGCTACCCCTGCACCATCCGATCCCACTCCTGAGGGCAGGGGGGCGGGAAGAAATCCACCGGGCGTGCAGCGGGTGGCGGAGACGAGCGGCGCTGTCGCGGCTGCTGGGAGAGGAGGCCGCAACGCGAACCTGGACGATACGGCTGTCCCTCGCTCTGATGTTCCGAGAGCGAGGGGGGCCCGGAGGTCGGGGAGGAGGCGCAGTGTTTCTCCAGTGGCCCGGAGGGGCGCACGAAGCACGCGGGTGGCTGTTGGAGGGAGCCAGGAGGAGGCTTCCGGTATCGCTGAGGCCCCCAGGAACTATAGGGGCCGGAGGTCTGGGCACCATGACGACGGGAGAGGCCAAGATCCTGCACGGGGGAGGTCGGGGAATGGTCTGGCCCTGGGCACGTCTGAAGTGAGCTCAGCTGAACTGAGCAGTGATGGGGAGGGGAGGGGAGGGGCCGGGACTCCCCTGCCTTGAGTGCTACAGGAGAGAGACTTGCCTCTGTGGTCAGGAGAGTGGAGACAAGAGGAGTCGGGGCAGGAGGAAGACGCAGGCTGTCTGTGGCTGGGAGTGTGGTGGAGCCGCCTGCACCAGCTGGAGGCAGTGTTGCTGCTGATGGAGTGGATGTTCGTGGAGCTGCAACAGCGGGGTCTGCCCACCGCGTGCCGTCTGGATCTACGGGAGCTGCTGCATCGGGTGCTGGTGGAGATTCGGGAGCTACAGCCGCTGGTCACCTGGGGCCAGAGAGGCTTGGTGAGTCTGCTTCATTGTCCAATGGGGTGGGGGGTGGGGGGTTTGTGGGAGGGGCTACAGTCTTTGCTGCGTGATGTTAGAAGTCTTTTGCAGGACAGGGCCGCGTCTAGCAGGGGGTCCCCGGTTGCTGTGTGGGAGGCAGGACAGGGTCCGCAGGGGTTGGTGGCGGCAGACAAGGCAGCTGGGGGGAGTGGGGGGTCTGCAGTGGTGACGGCTGCGGTTGGTACTGAAGTCGAGATAGGGAGGGGTGCGATAGTGGGGGCGCCCGCGGCGCCGGCGGCTAAGGCGGGGGATGAGGTGAGATTGGCGGATGCGGCTAGGGGGGAGGTTTATGTCTGTTTTGAAGGGCCGCTGGGGGCTCATTTGAAGGCGGAGGTCAGGGAGAAAATATGGAAGGATGAGTATGTGGAGATATTTTCTCTCTTGCCTCTGGAGAAATTTAATTTAGACAGCGTGAAGCCGGACGAGTCTAAGAAGGAAGAGGAGGAGCGTCGGCGGTATCGGTTGATACCCCGGACGTTTTCCAATTGGTTGCAGGCCTTCGCCATCCTAGCCAGTGTCATTGGGGAGAAAGCGCCTGGGAATTGTTCAGGTCTTTTTTGTTACATGGATTCAGTGGGGGAGGCGTACAGGGTTTATGGGGGTACCGCTTGGTTGCGGTATGATGAACAGTTCCGGCAGCGGAAGGCGGTTAGGCCTTCTTTACGCTGGGATCATAAAGACATTGGGCTTTGGATGAGGTTGATGGCGGCAACGAAGGGTGTGGGCCAGTCCTTTCGGGACGGGGCCGGTGCGACCGGATCTGGGTCCGGTCGGCCGGCGGGGACGGGTAAAGGGTGCTGCTGGCAGTTTAATGAGGGGCAATGCCGATTCGGGGAGGGATGCCGTTTTAAGCATGAATGCTCCGGTTGCGGAGGTGCTCACAGTTTGTCCCGATGTTTTAAAAAAGGGAAGAGAGGGTGATCGGAGATTGAGCACAAGGGGGGAAACACCAGTGAGGGTGGCAAGGATGGGGCCGTTTTTAGACAAGTACCCAAATAGGGGGGATGCTCGACTGTTGAGGGAGGGGTTTGAGTTAGGATTTCGTATCCCGTGTGCCAATGTTAAACCGCAAGGGGTGGTTAGGAATTTGGTGTCGGCTCTGCGGCACCCGGAGGTGGTTAGGGAGAAGTTGTTGAAGGAGGTGTCGTTGGGCCGCATGGCGGGCCCATTTCCGGAGGTTCCTTTGCCGGAATTACGGGTGTCCCCTTTGGGGCTCGTTCCGAAGAAGGAGCCGAATAGATTCCGGCTTATTCACCACCTTTCACATCCGGTGGGAGGCTCGGTGAATGACGGGATTGATCCGGAGGTGTGCGCAGTGACGTATACCTCTTTTGATGCGGCGCTGGCTTGGGTCCGGAAATATGGGAGGGGGGCGCTTTTGGCTAAGACAGACATTGAGGCGGCGTTTCGCCTTTTGCCGGTGCACCAGGTTAGTTTTGTGTTGTTGGGGTGTTGTTGGGAGGGGGAGTATTTTGTGGATAAATGTTTACCTATGGGGTGCTCGGTGTCGTGCGCACTGTTTGAGTGTTTTAGCAGGTTTCTGGAATGGGTAGTGCGGGCCGAGTCTCAAGTTGATTCGGTGATGCATTACCTCGACGATTTTTTGTTTGTGGGTCCGGGTGGTTCGGCGTTGTGTTCGGTGTTATTGCAGACTATGGAGAGGGTGGCGGCTGGCTTTGGGGTGCCCTTGGCGCCCGACAAGACGGAGGGGCCGTCCACTCAATTGAAGTTTTTGGGCTTGGTAATAGACACGGTGGCCATGGAATGCCGGCTGCCTGAAGATAAACTGAGTGAATTAAAGGGGGCGGTGGCGTCGGCGGGATGCGGAAGTTGCAACTTAGGGACTTGCAGTCGTTGTTGGGTAGGCTGTCGCATTATGCCGATGGGGCGTGTCTTCTGCCGCAGGTTGGCGGCAGCGACCGCGGGGGTGACCAGGCCGCGGCATTATGTTCGCCTGACTGCGGATCTGCGAGCTGACTTGGCGGTGTGGGCGGAGTTTTTGGAGGTCTATAATGGTAGGTCGGTCATCATGGGGGGGCAAGTGTCTAATTGGGATCTGGAGTTGTTTACCGATGCGTCGGGGAGCCATGGGTTCGGTGTATATTGGCAGGGGGAATGGTGCGTCGGTGCATGGCCGGATGAGTGGAGGTCGGCAGGGCTGGTGCGGAACTTGGCTCTATTGGAATTATTTCCTATTCTGGTGGCGGTTGAGATTTGGGGGGATAGGCTCCGGGACAAGAAGGTATGCTTTCGGTGCGATAATCTGGGGGTGGTGCAAGCAATTAATGCGCAGACGGCGAATTCGCCGCCGGTTGTGCGTTTGTTGCGGCAGCTGGTGTTGAGGGGGTTGCGTCTTAATGCGCAGTTTGTTGCCTTGCATGTTCCTGGGGTTCAGAACGAAATTGCTGACTCCCTTTCTCGTTTCCAGTGGGGTCGATTTCGGGCGTTGGCACCGGAAGCGGAGGTCGAAGGGATCGCATGTCCGGAGGAGCTGTGGAGAGTGGTTTAACGGCGGCTTTTGGGCTTGTCAGGCGGTCGGTCTGTGCGAGCACCTGGGCCGGCTATTGTAAGTGCTGGAAAGAGTGGGAAGAACTGGTGGCAGGTATGGGTGTGTTGCAGTCTGTGGGGGATTGGGAGGCGGCAGTCTTGTGTTTTGTGGGGAGGTTGTATGGGGACGGGGTGTCCGGGTCCGGACTTAGCCGGCGGCTGTCGGCTTTGGCGTTTTGGTTTCAGGTACGGGGAATGCAGGACGCTACTAAGGCGTTTTTGGTTAGAAAGGCGGCCAGGGGGTTTCGGAGGGGCTTGCAGGTTAGGGACTCCAGGAGGCCGGTGTCCTTTTCTTTGTTAGTGGAGTTAGGTGGTGTTTTGTCCCGGGTGTGTCTTTCGAATTTTGAGCTGGTTCTGTTTCGGCTTGCTTTTTCATTAGCGTTTTTTGGAGCGTTTCGGGTGTCGGAATTGGTGGCGCCGAGTAAGGTCTCGGTGGGAGGGTTGTTGGTGTCTGATGTGACTGATGACGGGGGTAATTTGGCATGTGTGGTCCGGCGCTCCAAGACAGATCAGTTGGGTCGGGGTTTTGTGGTGAGATTGGCGCCGTTGGCTGGGTCGGGCATGTGCCCGGTGTCTTGTTTTAGGGCATACATGGCTATTCGCCCGGCAATGGGGGGGCCATTGCTGATGCACGAAAGTGGTGAATTTTTATCTAGGTTTCAGTTTATTCGAGTTTTCCAGCTGGCCTTGAAAAAACTGGGTAGGGGTAGTGGGGACTTTAGTTCCCATTCATTCAGGATTGGGGCTGCTACAGAGGCTGCAAGGTGGGGGCTGGGACCAGATGCTATACGGCGGATAGGCCGGTGGGAATCTGATAGATTTTGTTTATATGTGCGTCCTCATTTGATGTAATTTCGGTGGGTTTGTTGCTGTAAGGGGTTTTTGTTTGTTGTTTATGTTTTTCAGGTGCTGCGCCGTGCCTAATCTGGATCCTGGGACACTCATATGTGGTGAGGGGTGCGGCGAGGGCCGCGGTGCGCCCGGATGGGCGGCAATTGGGGTTTTCCAGGGAAGAGGCACAGGTGAGGTGGTTGGGGCAAGGTGGGTTGCTGTGGGGGGGGAGCTTTGCCGTTTTTACAGAAATATGTCGACCTTGATAGGGCCCCTGATGTGTTAGTCCTTCACGTGGGGGGCAACGACTTGGGGGGTAGGACGGCCAGGTCCTTGATGAGGGACATTAAGCTGGACCTGTTGAGAATCTGGTCGTCATTTCCGGGGATTTTTATCATATGGTCGGACATTGTGGCCAGGCTTAAATGGAAGCGGGCAAGGTCGGTGGCTAGCCTGAACAGGGCGCGGGCAAAAGTTAATAGAGTGGTCAGTCGTTTTGTGGCTAGGAACGGGGGCCTGGCGGTCAGGCACAGGGAACTGGAGGTTGCCTGTTCCGAGTTTTTGGGGCCTGATGGGGTCCATTTGAATCCCATTGGGACGGATCTTTGGGCGTGGGAAATACGAGACATGTTGGAGAGGGCGGTTCAGTTGTGGGGGAGCGGCCGCTTGTAAGGAGTCACAAGAGGCCGTCGGTGGCAGGAGCTAGAGGGGGACTTGGAGACAATTGGAGAGAGTTGGCACTGAATGGGATGGTGAGGCTGGGGGCGGTACCCAGCCTCGTGTGGTGAAACCCTGCGGGAGAGGCCCAAAGTGGCGGGGGTCTCTGAAGGCGGTGCCCTGGGGTTAAGGGAAGGGACGACCCAGGGCAAAGTAGGAGACCCGAGGAAAATTTGGGATGCCTCCAAGTCCTCTCTCTGGCTAGGTGGTAGAGTCGAGTTAAAGGATATTTGCACTAGTTTGTTTGTATAGGGATATGTGTGGTCAGGTAATGTTACATGAGTATGTTTAATGTTATTTAAAGGTTAATTAATATTTGAGGATTAAGTTATGATGTTTTGAATAAAATGGCCGCTGTGGCCTTTATACCAAAAGTATGTGGTCCGTGTCTTTTATGGGGGGAGTAAGTAAGAAGAAGGGTCACAGCGCAGGTGGATGATACCCTAGTCATGTCATGTGCACAAATCTCCATTCACAGTCTACTTGCATACACAATAGGTGAAGATTAGAGATGAGTGAATTTACAGTAAATTCGATTCGTCACAAACTTCTCGGCTCGGCAGTTGATGACTTTTCCTGCATAAATTAGTTCAGCCTTCAGGTGCTCCGGTGGGCTGGAAAAGGTGGATACAGTCCTAGAAAAGAGTCTCCTAGGACTGTATTCACCTTTTCCAGCCCACCGGAGCACCCGAAAGCTGAACTAATTTATGCAGGAAAAGTCATCTACTGCCGAGCCGAGAAGTTCGTGACGAATCGAATTTACTGTAAGTTCGATCATCTCTAGTGAAGATCCTAGAGGTGGGTCTGTGGATATAAAGACACTTTATTACTCCGTTCACAAATAGTCACCATGTCACCATGGCACACTTCAGTGCTGATCAAAATACAGAACAGGAGAAGAATATGGAGGGAATTTATTAACTTACATGCACCTGCAAAATTGCATGCACTGTGGGGGGGATTAACCAAAACCTGTGCAGACTAGGGATTGACCGATATTGATTCTTCAGAGCCGATATCGATAACCTGTGAACTTTCAGGCCGATAACTTATACCGATATTCCGTGCATTTTAAATCAAATGAACTGCTGCGGCTTTTGCGGGGCCAGAGACCGCTGCTGCCAACTTTTTCTCTCCCCCTGCCTGTCCTGGGGTCCTGAGTCCAACCACTGACACTGCCAGAGACGGCCGCCGATTCCCCATTGCCTCCCCCATCCCGGGTTTTATAATTACCTGTTCCCGGGGTCCGGAGTCCTGAGCTGTCACTGTGCGCCGGGCCACTGATGGTGACGTCACGTTTAGGACGTCACTCACCATTGCACAGTGCACAGCAATAGCCAGAAGTAGCACAGACCCCGGGAACAGGTAATTATAAAACCGGGGATGGGGGAGGCAATGGGGCAGCGGCGGTGGTCTCTGATTAGAGGATAGGCAGGGGGAGGCAATCGGGCAGCGGCGGTGGTTGGACTCAGGACAGGCAGGGGGAGAGAAGCGGGCGGCGGTGGTTGGACTCAGGACAGGCAGGGGGAGAGAAGCGGGCGGCGGTCTCTGGCCCCGCAAAAGCTGCTGCAGTTCATTGATTTAAAGCGCCCGCATTATCGGCAAGGAAATTGCAGATACCGATAACTTAGAAAATCGTGAATATCAGCTGATAATATCGGCCAAACCGATAATCGGTCGATCCCTAGTGCAGACGAACAGTTGATGAGTTGCCCATAGCAACCAATCAGATCACTTCTTTCATTTGATGGAGGCCTTTTCAAAAACAAAAGAAGCAATCTGATAGGTTGCTATGGGCAACTTTTCCTCTGCACAGTTTTTAATAAATCACCCCTAGTGTGTTTTTATTTTGTGCATTGACTATCTCCAAAATGATCTAATTTTATACTTTTTTTCTATGTTGTTTGCAATGGCTGTGTAATTTTTGTTGTTGTGCGCTTCCAGAGGGCCTGGTCAGCAGATGCACTGGGTGGTGTGCTGAATTTATCACTTGTTCAAAAATTCATTTTGCACAAATGCATTCCAGTGACCAGCTAGCATAGGAATGTGTGTGAGCTTTTCACCCTTTTTACCCTTTTCTGCAGTGGCCTGTGCTACATAATACATTGTGAGCAGCAAGTGGGAAAACCACACACTGTCGGATTCAACAAAAATCTCTGCCAATGATAGATCCCCCTCTATGTGTTTGCCAGTTGACATCTATGACTGATCACTCTAGCAGACATTATCCTAGCAGTGTTCACAGCAACCAATAACATCGCTCCTTTTATTTTTTTAAAAAGTATCTAAGAAATAAAAGAAGTGATCTGATTGGTTGCTATGGGAAGCTGGTCAACTTTTCCCCTGCACAAGTTTTGAGAAATCTTTCCCATAAAATGTTAACACTTTTACACTCACCTCTGCAGGTTGCAAAAGTGTTGAGAGAAGTTGTAAGGCTAAGTTTCTAGTTTTTGGAATTCTGCCACTGCAGTTTTTGAGCCAAAGTCAGAAGTGGATCCATAAGGGAGGAGACGTGTAAGTCCTTCCTTTATATGTCCTATTCCTTTTGAATACATTTCTGGCTTTGGCTCAAATACTGCGGTGGCAATATTCCAAAAACTACCAGAAAAAAAAAAAGTGAAAACTTAGCCTAAGGCTTTGTTCTCATGATGGATCCCAATGACCTAACTGGGGGATCCGTCAGGTTTCCAGCATGGCATCCCTTGTTTGACCGGACATGATAGCACAGCAATCTGCGCACATGTTAACCTAGTCTAAAAATAGCCACATTTCTAAGAAGTGCGCCATTTTTGAGGGGCAAATGATTTATGTAAATATGCAGCATTCATGTAAGAAAGAGAGCTGTGTCTGACATACCAGTGTATGTTTAACTACACACATTTTTAAAACCAGCTTACCATGTTAAATTTATGTGTACGTGCCCTTATTTTATTGAAAGTAACACGCTGTGTGATAAATTTGGCGCACTTGCACCAGTGTGAGAATTTTGTAAGTTCTTTTAAGTGAAAATACTGCTGGTATTGGTTTGCGACATTCGGAGCCCTCTGTGACACAATTTGGAACATTTTGAGTGACGCTGCACATGATAAATTTTCAACCACTGCATGGTCAAAGGGCAAAAATAGGTCAAGTAAACAAATTTTGGAAATAAAACCACTTCAGGACAAAAAGGTGCAAAGGCACCAAAGCGCCAAATGTTGCACCTTTTTATTTTTATTTATTTATTTTTTTTTTTTTACACACACCAATGTTAAATTCCTCCCTTGTGTATTGCACCCAATACATTATGCTGCACGTGCCATTTTGTTGGACTTGGTGCAATTTGTCTAGTTTTCATGTAAAGTGTATTTTTATGCCACTTTAGGGAAGAGGGGGTTTAAAACAATACTGGCCCCTGTGCCTGGGGTCCTGTAGGCTCTTGGGGGGGGGGGGGGGGGGTATTTATCAAAACCCTTGTAGAGTAAGAGTGGTGCAGTTGCCCATAGCAACCAATCAGATTGCTTCTTTCTAGAGATGAGCGAACTTACAGTAAATTCGATTCATCACGAACTTCTCGGCTCAGCAGTTGATGACTTTTCCTGCATAAATTAGTTCAGCTTTCCGATGCTCCGGTGGGCTGGAAAAGGTGGATACAGTCCTAGGAGACTCTTTCCTAGGAATGTATCCACCTTTTCCAGCCCACCGGAGCACCTGAAGGCTGAACTAATTTACGCAGGATAAGTCATCAACTGCCGAGCCGAGAAGTTCGTGACGAATCGAATTTGCTGTAAGTTCGCTCATCTATACCTCTTTCATTTTTCAGAGGCCTTTTTAAACCAAATGATGTGATTGGTTGCTATGGGCAACTGCACCACTCTTCCCCTTAGTGTGTACTGTAGTAACACAAATATAGTGTATATAAGAATATGGGACAGTTAACTAACTCAGTACCATAGACTGTCTAGCAGTGATCACCAACCTGTGGCTCTCCAGCTGTTGCAAAACTACAACACCCATCATGCCCTGACAGCCTTTGGCTGTCAGGGCATGATGGGAGTTGTAGTTTTGCAACAGCTTGGGAGCCACAGGTCGTGAAACGCTGAGGTACAGTATAAAACCGCTGGTAAATGCACATACATACATACCCACATACATACATACATACCCACATACATACATACATACCCACATACATACATACCCACATACATACATACATACATACATACATACCCACATACATACATACATACCCACATACATACATACATACATACCCACATACATACATACATACCCACATACATACATACATACCCACATACATACATACATACCCACATACATACATACCCACATACATACATACATACATACATACATACCCACATACCCACATACATACATACATACATACATACATACCCACATACATACATACATACCCACATACATACATACATACCCACATACATACATACATACATACATACCCACATACATACATACATACATACATACATACATACCCACATACATACATACATACATACCCACATACATACATACCCGCGATGTTTCGCTGATGTTCAACTCCCGTTTGTTGCTGACTGTTGCTTAGTAACAGAACGTGACGTCATTAGAATGCGCCGCGGAAGTAGGTTCTATGCTGGAGGACAGTCACGTGGTCGTACAGCTTTCCCAGAGCCTCATGTTGTGTCTGAAGTCCGGTGGATGGGAACTTAGAGAAATGATTATAGATTCCTGGGAGACCTAAACACGTGATGGGTGAGTGACGTCACTGTGTGAGGGAGGTGATCCCCGGAATGAGGTCATATTATAAAAGAGCCAGCTGTGAGGAGTCAGTGGGGGAAATGTATCATTTGCACATTTTTTAACCTTACTTTGCCAGTTTGCATGTTCTCCCTCAGTCCAATTTCCATTGTGCAAAATGTATCATACAGTCCCATTATGTATGAAGAATTTTGCTAATTTTTTTCAATGCATTTGTTTTGTCTTGGGAATTTTACGCCACCCAGTACCCGCCTCTTGTATCGCTGTCAGGACAGTGGTAATTAGAGATGAGCGAACTTACAGTAAATTCGATTCGTCACGAACTTCTCAGCCCGGCGGTTGCTGACTTTTCCTGCATAAATTTAGTTCAGCTTTCCGGTGCTCTGGTTGGCTGGAAAAGGTGGATACATTCCTAGGAAAGAGTCTCCTAGGACTGTATCCACCTTTTCCAGCCCACGGGAGCACCTGAAAGCTGAACTAATTTATGCAGTAAAAGGCATCAACTGCCGAGCCGAGAAGTTCGTGACGAATCGAATTTACTGTAAGTTCGCTCATCTCTAATTACCACTGTCCTGACAGCCATACAAGAGGCGGGTACTGGGTGGCGTAAAATTCCCAAGACAAAACAAATGCATTGAAAAATAATGAGCAAAATTCTTCATACATAATGGGACTGTATGATACATTTTGCACAATGGAAATTGGACTGAGGGAGAACATGCAAACTGGCAAAGTAAGGTTAAAAAATGTGCAAATGATACATTTCCCCCACTGACTCCACACAGCTGGCTCTTTTATAATATGACCTCATTCTACAAATGTCTACAAAGGTGCAACACTTATCGTAGCTCTTTTTTTTTTTTTTTGACCTAAAATGTAAAATAAATTGCGTGCTGAAAAGTTGCAAGGAAAAAAAATGCTGAAAATACTTTATAAGCATGCTAAACTGTGCAGCTCACCCATTGCTATAGAACCAGGGACATATACCCAAAGCCCAAAAGAAGGAGACTATATTAAAATAAATACATATGTCTGTGCTCTAGGTGTTAAAAATGGGAGGGAATCTACACTAGAAAAGATCTACCGTAGGATAAACTATGGAGTAAAGGAAGTCAATGGAAAAGGCAGAGCTAGAGGATTCATTGCAGTATATGATAACATTTGTGTAGGTCTATTGAATAAATAATTGTAAGCTTCAATAGCCTGGTCAGATCCAACTGTGGTGTCACGGTACCATATCCTATCCGGTACCTTTTTATTGTGGGTCCCCATAGCCAGAGTCCCTAGGACGTCGGGGTTCCTGTTGTCCTGTCCACCCCTAGTCACCTCTCATCCAGATGGTTATTGCACCAATAGCTTACTTAGGAAGCATGTAAATATTATATAAAAGCTCTATAAATAGTTAATTACCTGTCCCATAGCGTAGCAGGACCTGCGGGTCCCGTGGTTAGGTGAACTCTATGGTATTTCTGCTTGAGGACCTTTGGAGGTCCTTGTGACGTAGTCAGTCCCATCACTCATTGTAACAGTGAATGACGGATGTTCGGACCAATCAGATTAGCCCTGCCCCCTGCCCATATAAGGGAGCGGCGGCCATGTTCTCGCTCTCTTGTTCCTGTGCAAGCAAGCAGGAAGCATCTGCGCTGCTGAGATCTGTAAGTCTAGGCCTGAGCCTTGCGGCAACGGACAATAACTTCTAAATTCTGAGTGTATCAATCCCCACGCACTCTGCAAGATCTCCAGACCTCATCTATCTCCTAAATCCGGACGGATCTGCAATAATTACCCTAAATTCAGAGACTTTAATTTATTTCAAGGTCCACAACAATTTTCAGTCATTGAGCTATATAAAGACTGTATTCCTGAGACTGTCATTGTTCATTGGATGTACCGCAAGCACTTAAAGGGGTACTCCACCCCTAGACATCTTATTCCCTATCCAAAGGATAGGGAATAAGATGTCAGATCCCCGCGGTCCCGCTGCTGGGGACCCCGGGGATCTCCGCTGTGGCACCCCGCCATCATTACTGCACAGAGCGAGTTCGCTCTGTGCGTAATGACGGGCAATACAGGGGCCAGAGCATCGTGACGTCATGGCCCCCTTCCCATAGAATTGTATTGACGGGGGCGGGCCGTGACATCACGAGGGGCGGAGGGGGGATAAGATGGGGATAAGATGTCTAGGGGCGGAGTACCCCTTTAAGATGGGGATGTCTAGGGGCGGAGTACCCCTTTAAGTAAAGTTACCCAAGTTCAAGTACATTGTGGACCTTCATTCATTTCATTATATGCACCTGTCGTTTCTGGGAAGGGCGGCGATAGGCCAGAGGATTACCTCAGCATTCTAACCCTCAGCCTGGGTCACGAACTATAGGGTTAACATTAACCCCTTATCTACCACAACATCCCAACTACCCTATACCCCCCAAAGGCTACCACACAACAAAAAACTTTTTTTTTTATGTATCACTCAGTACCTAATCCTGACCATTTTTATGTGTCTAGCACCTTTATTTATTTTTTTATTACACTTTTAATTTAGCTCACTAGTCTGAATTCCTCTAAAAGGGAGGGGGCGTGGCCTCACTGTGCAGGTCTCCGCCCCCTCCCTCAGTATGCTGTCTGATCACATCTCACCTAGCATTAGCAAAACTACAACTCCCAGCTTGTCCTCACTGACAGTAGCGGGACACAAGCTGACAGTGGGAGGATTTTTCCTCCATCTGTGAGCCCTGCACTGACAGCTGTCAATCAAGGAAATGTGTCCATGACATAGGTGATGATGCATGGACACAGCAGGACTAGTATGTGTCCAAGCAGGCGGGGGGGGGGGCAGTTGTTTGACTGGCTTTTTCAGTATGAAATTCTGAAAAATTTCTAATGAAAGCAATTGCAAAACCTATTGGTTTCGCATGCTCTACAACATATCAAAAGTGTTTGTATCTGACAGCGCCCATTTAAGGTATAGAGTGCTAAAACTGCGGGGAACCTTGCGGGTATATCGCATCTATTCAGTAAAACTACCACATATAGCATACAGATTAGATCTAGCCTAGACCAAAAATAAAGTCCACCACATCAATATCATTTATGCACTCAAGAGATAAAAAATCAGAAAGCCGATTTAAAATAATCTAGTCCAAAATGAGCGCGTAGTGAGAATACATACCGTATACGTACATAATAGGGATGTACTGATTCTAGACTTTTGCACATGTACTTGTACTCGTGCAAATGTTCACAATACCTAATCCAATACCTGCCCCTCCCCCTTTCCGGTTGCCTAGCCAATACCCCCTCCCCATAGTATTGTGTCCCATCTCCGTGTGTGCTTCCTTCCAATAAAATGTGCGATATGTCATGCTGTGTGCACTGATTGCGGATATGACTGCGCCCCCCCCCCCCCCCCACTTAAAAAAAAATGAATATATATATATTTTCGTTTTTTCCTCCTTACCTTTTAAAAATCATAACCCTTTCAATTTTCCACCTAAAAATCCATATTATGGCTTATTTTTTGCGTCACCAATTCTACTTTGCAGTGACGTTAGTCATTTTACCCTAAAATTCACGGCGAAACGGAAAAAAAATCATTGTGCGACAAAATCAAAGAAAAAACACCATTTTATAATTTTTGGGGCTTCCGTTTCTACGCAGTGCATATTTTGGTAAAAATGACACCTTATCATTATTCTGTAGGTCCATACGGTTAAAATGATACCCTACTTATATAGGTTTGATTTTGTCGCACTTCTGGAAAAAATCATAACTACATGCAGGAAAATTTATACGTCTAAAAATGTCATCTTCTGACCCCTATAACTTTTTTATTTTTCCACGTACAGGGCGGTATGAGGACTCATTTTTTTGCGCTGTGATCTGAAGTTTTTATCGGTACCATTTTTGTTTTGATCGGACTTTTTTATCACTTTTCGTATTAACACGCCTGTGATCAGTGTTATCGGCGCTTGACTGCTCCTGCCTGGATCTCAGGCACGGAGCAGTCATTCGTTGATCGGACACCGAGGAGGCAGGTAAGGGCCCTCCCGTTGTCCTGTAAGCTGTTCGGGACGCCGCGATTTCACCCCGGCGGTCCTGAACAGCCCGACTGAGCAGCCGGGTTTCTTTCACTTCAGACGCGGCGGTCAGCTTTGATCGCCGCGTCTGAAGGGTTAATACAGGGCATCACCGCGATCGGTGATGTCCTGTATTAGCCGCGGGTCCCGGCCGTTGATAGCCGCCGGGACCGACCTGATATGACGCGGGGACACCGCGTGACCCCGCGGCATATCGCGGGAGCCGGCGGAGGACGTAAATCTACGTCCTTCATCGTTAAGGGGTTAAAAAAAATGTTAATCCTTCAAGTACTTATCAGCTGCTATATGCTTCACAGGAAGTTCTTTTCTTTTTGAATTTCTTTTTAGTCTGACCACATTGCTCTCTGCTGACACCTCTGTCCATGTCAGGAACTGTCCAGAACAGGAGAGGTTTGCTATGGGGATTTGCTCCTAATCTGGACAGTTCCTAAAATGGACTGAGGTGTCAGCAGAGAGCACTGTGGTCAGACAGAAAGGAAATTCAAAAAGAAAAGAACTTCCTCTGTAGCATACAGAAGCTGATAAGTACTGGAAGGATTACAATTTTTAAATAGAAGTAATTTACAAATCTGCTTAACTTTCTGGCACCAGTTGATTTAAAAAATATATATATTTTCAGAGGAGTACCCCTTTAAAAAAAAAAAGCTGAGGGGTTTCAGCTGTGAAGTTTGCAAGATTGTTACTAGAGATGAGCGAATTTACAGTAAATTCGATTCGTCATGAACTTCTCGGCTCGGCAGTTGATCGCTTATCCTGCATAAATGGGTTCAGCACCTGAAAGCTGAACTCATTTATGCAGGATAAGCCATCAACTGCCCAGCTGAGAAGTTCGTGACGAATCGAATTTATTGTAAATTCACTCATCTCTAATTGTTACCATATTGCAAATGGAGTTTTCAGATCATTACAAGTAAAGTTATTAAACTTATTGACAATAATTCTATATAATCTGTTCAAATGCTGGATGAATTAAAAAACGTCAGATTGTATTCCATCATTCATTCATCCATTTCTATGTTCTTCATGTTGGATTTCTTCTTCAGATCAAGAGAAGACATTTACAGTTCTCTTGGTCGGAGAGGGGAATTTTTCCTTCTCGTCTTCCCTCTGTGACACCAGCCAAGAAATACATCACATTACAGCCACCTGCTATGAGCCAGAAGACGTTGTGTGTAAACAGGATCTTACTTGGAGAAATGTCCAGCACCTTAGAAGTAAAGGTAAAGTAAATGCAATCTGTTTTTGCCTACTAGATTGCTTAAAGGGGTACTCCGGCGCTTAGACATCTTATCCCCTATCCAATGGATAGGCGATAAGATGCCTGATCGCGGGGGTCCCGCCGCTGGGGACCCCCGTGATCTTGCACGCAGCACCCCAGTTAAAATCAGTCCCCGGAGCGTGTTCGCTCCGGGTCTGATTACCGGCAACCACAGGGCCCGCGATCAGGCATCTTATCTTTGGATAGGGGATAAGATGTCTAAGCGCCGGAGTACCCCTTTAAAGGAATTGCCAAAATGATTTGCTGCTCACACCCAATAAGTAATTTTGCACTCCTTAAAATATGCCTATTCTCCGCTATGCTGGCACCACACATGACCTGTGATTTTACACACTCTTCTTTCCAGTGATCTCCCCAAACCCATAAGTTGGGTATATGGGACATCACTGGGGTATATGAGACATCACTGGAAGGTAGAGTAGGCGGCGTTATAGGTCATGTGATGCATTGGCAGAGAATTAGCCCTTTTTCGAGAGTGAGAAGAGACTAATTTATTAAAATGAAAATTAATTTGCTAGCCCTTTATGTTGGTAGTACCTGTGATTGACAGCTGTAAAGTAGCCGGTATGATGACACCATTGTTTGGGGCAGTGCACTCAACAAATGCCGCATTGCTTTTTTCCCATTTGATATAATGGGTTGTCACATCTAGATACATTATTTACCAGCTGTTAAAACCATTTTACTGTTTGGCGACAACCTTGCTCTATGATGACATCACAGCCTATAGAACTCTGCAGTGTCTAGACTTACTTTACTTATTATGATATATTTAGATTTGTGCTCTTATATTATGATATTGTTTAGATGTGTGTTTTAATATTAAGGTATTAAGAATATTAGTGATGTCATAAACTGATATTTCCATTTCTATTGTTGAATCCATGTCATGTTTTTTTCGCCATGTACTATAGGAGCAGAGGTTTACTTTGGAGTGGATGCTACAAAACTACATGAATACTCCTTTCTCAGCTGTCATCTTTATGACAGAATTATTTTCAACTTTCCTCACTGCGGGAGAAAGGCAGGAGTGAAGAAGAACAGAGATTTGCTGTCTAATTTCTTTCACAGGTAAGTTAGAAGGGTTATCTCAGTGGCGGCTCCAGGGTAAATGCAGTATTACATGGCGGCCAGTCAGATAAACTGGCAATACTGTGATAAGGAGCTGGACTGAGTGCCTCAGAGTAGGAGTCACATTTGGTTACTGGTGCTCCACTGTGGCTAAAGGAGGTTTAAAGGAAATCTGTCACAGTTTCAGATGCTCTAACCTGTCGGTACTGACATGTAGTGCAGGTGACCCTGATGACAACAGTACTTACCTTGTACTGGTCCGTGCAGTCGTTCTTCGGTAATCTTCTCCAGTAACTTCAGCTCCGGGCTCAGCTTGGGGCATGGGCGGAGCTTAGTAATGTCATCGCTGCTGCTCTCTACTGGGTCTTGCTTCTAGAGAACAGCAGCGATGACATCACTAAGCTCTGCCCGTGCCCCAAGCTGAGCCTGGAGCTGAAGATACCGGAAAAGATTACCTAAGAAAGACTGCACAGACTGGGACAAGGTAAGTATAGTTGTCATCAGTGTCACCTGCACTACCTGTCGGTACTGAAGTGCAGGTGACACTGGTGACAGATTTGAAAGAAAAACCATAGTTGCTTTCTTTCAAAGAGTGCCGCACCTGAACTGCAATACCACACACAAACTGAGGACAAAAGTGGTGCAGTTTCTAAAAGAGAGCAGCTGTGTTTGCTAATCCTAGCTAACCCCTTTAAAGAGTACCTGTTATATCCCACAACATTTTTTATATGTTACTCCTGATGTACAAATAATTTTTGTGTCTAGCATCTATATTTCTTTCACAAATACCTTGTTTCTGTTGCTCACTTTGTGTTTCATTCTGTCCATTTTCTTATGAAGTTTGATAGAAAAGTTACTGTTTTTCCATGAATGTACAACTCATTCAATAGTTTTTGAATATGACACTGCTCATTTAAGAACAGAGGACTATGCTCCAGGATGTCTATATACACTTTAAGGCATTTTAGGCCTATTACAGGGAAACCTTTAGGGAAGACCATGCCCCTATAGAGCACTTTTTTGTGTGACTGATTATTCTCCCATTTATAGTCTATGGAAGCTGCCCCTCTTTGAGCAGACCACTTTATCCGTCTAAAGACCATTTTTTTTAGAAAATCTTTTCAGCTGAAATAAAAATAAAAACACAACACACATTGCACTTAGTTTTGCTTTAAAGGTTGTGGTGGTAGATCCGCACAGCATTGCATCACCAAGCTGGAGCAAGAAGGAGACCTCGAAGTAACATCAAGAGATACTCCAAGCATTGTGCCACATTATTGCAGCTGATAAAGGAGGAGCAGCATTTCCAGTACCAGAAAGTATCATTGGTTAGGAGGCAGAAAGAGGCAGGCTGTCAGACAGGGAGGGTGCATGCTGGGAACCAGGAATGATGAGCAGAGTCATGCCAGAAGACCTGGAATAAGATGTGCTGGGGACTGAGAATGAGATGAGAAATCATGATGAGATAATGAGCCAGGATGGGGACCAGGAATGACATCTGTATCCTTCCTGAGTACTATGAATCAGATGGTGAGCGATGCTGGGGACAAGAAATGAGAAGGAAGGCATGCTGGGAACCAAAAATATGCAGAAGCAAATATGCAGCCCAATACTGCAAGTGTGACCTCTATCCTAATACATTTTTTTGTCTTTTATTATATATTATATGTGTTTGTTTGCTGTGCGTGCTTACTGACTTCATTAGACAACCAAAACTCCGTATACCTTTTTCTTTGAGGAGACCACCCCCATAAAAGACCATTTTTTTGTAAAAATTTGGGTGGTTGGTTTAAAAAGGTTTCACTGAGTGAGCCCCTATTGTGTTGTGTAATGAAACTTGCCCATAAGCAGTGAATGGCATTACTCTTTGCACATAGCTGTGCGCTGTACTTTGCTATCTTTGGCAGTCCTATAGACCTTGAATAAAGTGACAGTGCATGGTTGGTTACTCCATTTATACAGGAGGACACAGGAACTTATTTCTTGTAATAGTGGTTAGACTCCCACTGATGACCTAAATATCTCTTATTCTGTGGATAGGTTATAAGTTTTGATTATGGGAAACCTCTTTTAATCTGTTACGATCCAAGAGCACTTCACTAAAATGGCCTGGAATCCAATCACATATGTTGCCATCCTTCTCCAGCCCCCTTGATCATTCAGCTAGGGTAAGCTGGGTCACACAATCCCCTGCAGCAAGGTGTATATTGGGAGGGACATGCTTGGCATGACCCCCTCACTATTCTGTATTAAATATTGGACTTTAGACCCCATCGTTCAGCTTTTATAATAAAATGAAAATGAACAGAATGTAATTACAGTGTTGGAGATATGACACTAAGTGCATTATATTGTAATTTACCCCCCCAAGCCTGTGGATTTTAGGTAGATGCAGTAAAAGTTTGTATTGTCTGTTGGATGCAACAACATATATTAAATGCATTTTGTTGATGCTTCTTTTATTACAGTTGTGCAGATGTTCTTTTTCCAAAAGGGGAAGTCCATGTAGCCTTATGCCAAGGGCAAGGTGGCACTCCTGCTGATCAGCCTAAGAGAGAATGGCATAACAGCTGGCAGGTGGTTGCCATGGCTGCAACGGCGGGGTTCATCCTGTCTTCGGTGCTCCCGTTTGATTCTGATAGGTACTGTCGTTACCAGAGCACTGGGTACAGGTAATAGGACTGTCTGCTACTTGTGTTCATAGCATAACTACTGCACATGCATCATCCAAAACAGTTATTACAATTTTAGAAAAAAAGGCTATTATGTAATATCTTCTGCTTTCAGTCATTCACTAGAAAACCTTCATTGTATTTTCTTTTCTTTTTTTTTATTAAATAACATACATATATCAAAATACCTTATGACTAAATTCATCCTCCCTTCCTCCCCCTCCCCGCAGCCTGGCACGCTACCTACTATAACTACAGTACACTGATTATTAAATCATCTTCCAGTTTACCCATTTCTTTCTTATTTTCTGGTAATTGTTGTTAGTTTTTTTTTATTATATATTTCTTCATATTGCTTTACTCTATTTACTAACTCTACCCATTCTATTTTAACCAGAAGGGATGGGGATAACCATTTCCTGATCATTTTTGCTAAACCCATACACTTGAGAACCATCTCTCAGTTCTTATTTGTTCTTAGTCCTAATCCTCATACAGCAGTTTTCACATTATATGATATCTTATAGACCTCTGACGAATTTTTGCACCCTCCTACAGTTCCACATCATATGTATCAAATTTGCATCTTCTTCACCACATTTAGGACAACATGTGTCCCTTATACTTCCAGTTTTCCCTAAAAAACATCAGTCTAGTGTGAACAGTGTTTCACCTCAAAGTGCGAAATTCGGTGATTTACATTTATTGAGTTAAAATAACAATACTCAAATATTTCCTTCCATTCTTCCTCATTAATTATTCCTAAATCCTTTTCCCTTCATGGTTTACTTCAACGGGATGAAAATCTCTCTACGTCATATCTCGCACACATAGGTTCAGAGCTGTGTTCTAGAACTTGCCCTGCCTCAGTGTGTCCAGTACATGGCCAGGACAGCTTTTTAACCCGTAGAAGTGAGGAGCTCGGGCCGGCTCCTTACATGACAGTGCACTCAGCCTATCACCGGCCGAGGCGGGACATTGCTGTGGCTGGCGATACGCTGACGGCAGTGTGACGTTCCGAGCCTTAGAAGCACGGAGCCCAGAAGCTCTGAATGAAGCCCGGGCACAGGGGAACTTAAAAGATTTCTGCTGCATTTCTCCTTTAAATGATTGTCTAGGATCTTCACTAAGTTGTACGCCTATATATCTCTTCTGTTGAGTAGGATTACAGTGGTCCCTCAACTTACAATTGCCTCAACATACAATAGTTTCAACATCCAATGGTCTTTTCTGGACCATCGTAAGTTGAAATCAGACTCAACTTACAATGCTACAGACAGACCAGATCTGTGAAACGTGTCAATGGCCGGAAGAACCGACCAATCAGAATGGGCATTCACTGGTAAAACCCCTGTATTACTGAAGCGTATGCACTGACTGATGTCTGGTAGCGCCCCCTACAGTACAGGGAGGTATTACATGTTCTGTACACTTTACCTATATTACTGAAGCGTATGCACTGACTGATGTCTGGTAGCGCCCCCTACAGTACAGGGAGGTATTACATGTTCTGTACACTTTACCTGTACCAGTGTTAGCTGCTCCTTTGGACACCAGGTGAGGGCGACTCCATTACTTTTTTAGAACATTGTGTGTACCCCGAAGAAGCTCCTGTCCTCTACATAGACCAGTGTTTCCTAAGCAGGATGGCCCCAGCTGTTGCAAAACTACAACTCCCAGCATGCCCCGGCAGCCTTTGGCTGTCCGGGCATGCTGGGAGTTGTAGTTTTGCAACAGCTGGAGGCTCCCTGCTTGGGAAACACTGACATAGACAGTAATTACAGCTCCCAGAAGATCTTTCTTACTTTTATATGTAAGGATTTGCTTTATCTATATTAGCTATCTACTTATTTTTCTTTAATTCTCACTCTTTACTATTTTTGGATGTAATTTTGGTGCCTTTAGAACCAATTACCAGGTTTCCATAGAGTTCTGGTCTCAACATACAATGGTTTCAACATACAATGGTCGTCCTAGAACCAATTAATATTGTAACTTGAGGGACCACTGTATTTCATTTATCTATTCTACATTTTATGCCTTTTTATGTCACCATTTATTTTGTTTATCTTTTGTGCATATTGCTATATGCAACTGCACCACTTTTCCTCTGCACAGGTTTTAAAATCTCTCCCCCCAATGTTTTTACTTTTCATTAAGCTTATTGTATTAACTGTTAAAAAACTACAAATCATATACATGTATTTGGAATCAACCTGCAGCAACATGTTCTATAATTCTATAAATTATCTTGTGAAAAGGAAAAATAAATTACTATATGAATCTCTAATATACATGTACTCCAAAAAAAAACAACAACAAATACTAAATTCATGTATAAATGTATGTGTCTTATCATTAAAAAAGGTTATGACTAAGGAAATTCCGAGAGGCAAAATAAAAAACTTTTATTTTTACTTCTTTAAAGGGTACCTCTCATCAAAAAAACTTTTGATATATTATAGATTAATGTATGCAGAATAACTTCACAATTGCATGTTATTAAAAAATATGCTTCTTTCTATTTAATTTTCCACTTTGAAGAAATGACCACTAGGGGTCTCCCTACCAGTCCTGGCAGCAAGCATTTCAGACTCATGCTGGAGTCCTAAACACTACGAGCTGCCAGTCTGCTTTGTTCACAAAGGAGAACACTCAGAGCTGCCAGCCTGCTTTGTTCACAGCCTGTTTGGCTGTGAACAAAGCAGGCTGGCAGCTCTGAGTGTTTAGGACTCCAGCATGAGTCAGAAATGCTTGCTGACAGGACTGATCGGGAAAAATACAATAGAAAGAAGCATATTTTTCATTAACATGCTATTGGAAAGTTATTCAACATTCATTAATCTAAAATATATCAAAAGTTTATTTGATGAGAGGTACCCTTTAAAGAAAAAAATGGCATGGTCTTCGAGGGGTTAATATTTCTGACTTTGCTCTTATTTCCTTTTGTAGGAGTCAGGAGAAATCATTCCATTTAATTGGAGCCTTGAATCATGTATTCACCAGAAGTTTACCAGTGAAGAACATAAAAGCATTACAAATAATCGATATGTTAACTTCTGTTCAGGATCTACAATGCGATGATGCTGAAGTAGACAGGTGAGGATATAATCCATGTTCTCTCTCTCTCTCTGGACGACATTGTTAGAGCGTAACTGACACCATGAATATGCTTGGGAAGCTGCTCACACAGTGCACTAGGTCTGCACAAGCATATTCTTGGCATACCTTATACCAATAAATTCGGCTGATGTATACTTTCTAAAACACAGTTTTATAATTGCTCCGGCAGTCAGGCAATAGTCTGAGGGGCGGAGCCTGGAATCCGCTCTGCTTCGGGCCGCACTGCCTCTCTCTGCTTAGGTCGCACAGCTGATTGACAGCCGGCGCTCAGGCAGAAGATCTACACAGGACACCGCAGGCAGACGAGCACCGTGTGTCAGCTGTGTGACATAAACAGAGAGAGGCGGTGCGGCCCGGAGCAGAGCGGACACCAGGCTCCGACTGTTGCCTGACTGACGATGCAATTATAAAACAGTGTTTTAGTAAGTATAAATCAGGCGAATTTATTGGTAGAGGTATGTTAAGAATATGCTAGTGAAGGCCTAGTGCACTGCGTGTGCAGCTTCATAAGCATATTCTTGGTGACCGTTGCGTGTCCGGACATGCGTTTCCGAAACACGTAGGAAACTATGGTCTGCCTGTACTCTTATTGAATACTTCAATATAGTGGACTTTTAATTGCTGCATGGTGCCGGACATCGTTTTCTACATTTCTGCTTAAGAGGGGTGGCCCTACCCTACAGCCCAGGCACAGCGGCGTTACCAAGGATTGGAGCTGTCTTTCTAGATATAAAGACAGTTGCGCTTTTAGGTTCATTAATCCTCCTATTTTGCAGTAATGAATCTTTAACATTCCTTTTAGACAGTTTCTTTTGTGCTGGTGGCATGTATTTGATTTTACCACTAGCTCTTCTGCTCTCCAGAAAGTGACACTACTAGGTTTGTACCTTCTAAGGCACGGACACTTTGACAACATGTTAATATAGGATGTGAACGTATATGTGCATGGACAAACAGGGGCCCTATTGATTAAATGCTGGCTATTGAAATCAATAGGGTCCGTGCATGGACATGTTGATATACCATTTTGACATTTTGCCTGCATATTCATGCCATGATCTGAATGAGCCCTTAGACATTGCTGACAAATAAGGCCCATAAAAATTTATTTTGCATCTTTTTCATCTTTTAGGGGTTTTCTAGGGAAGACATGTCACCCCATCAATGTATTACATAAAGAACTGATAAAGAATTGTGAAAAGAATATTCAAGTAAGTGTTATAGAAGACATGTTTCCCCTTATTTGTCCTAACAACACTTGCTTCCATCATACTCCACATTCATTCGTAATGCCTGATAAAGGCTGGAGTGCAGCGGAAAGTTCTGATGACTTCTATAAGAAGCCCCTATGTTCTGTCGAGCAGGACAAGAAACCAGAAACTTACCTGGCTGATATCTGTACCAATCATACCATAGGGCTGTATCACCTAAGACCATCGCTTACATGCTTTATGGATGACATCACTTGTAAGTCCAACTTTAGACCAAATGTTCTGACTATTGTAAGCGGGCTTGTTTTCAGAAAGTGCTTAGTATCGCTTACAACCATGCCAGTTTACCATGAGATGCTCATGTTGTTGGATTATCGCAGTAACACTCCTAAAGCTCAGCTCCAGCTGTTCATAGACACTATTAAGACAGCCATAGATACCATTGCTGCGTCTGTCATCTCCGATGCTACGGAAACTGTGGACGTTCAGAAAATGGAAAGACACAGCGTAAGGTTTAATCAGAAAAATGAAGAAGAGTATACCATCACCATGTCGCCTACACACTGTGATCAGATAATAGGGACTATTAAAGTGGTTCCCCCTAAACATCAATACACAGACTCTGGGGCTCATGTAGTTACTCTGAATTTAGATTCAATAGCCATGAGTCTTCTGGACATTAAAGACTGGCGATTGCTTTGGACGGAAGATAAAAGATTCATTGAACAATTTCATCATCGTGTCTTAAAACCTTTTCAGAGCTTTTCCCTATATCCTCCGTATTACATTCACGATGTTAGTTTTTGGGTCAAGGGTCACACTGTATTTGATGATGTGGAGTTTCACACCATAGCACTTCGAATGTCTAAAGGAAACATTGTGAACATTCAACTGCTGGACCAGTATGAAAATGTTGAAACTGGAAACATTGGTCTGTGTTACCGTCTGATATATCAGTCTTGTGATCGAGCCCTAAGTTACAAGTCTGCACTGGGAATGCAGCTAAAACTGAGGGATGAGCTGCATCGGTGTTTACAGGTCACTCTCAGATAGCATGCTATAGTGCTGTGCTTTATAGTATATATATATATATATATATATATATATATATATATATATATATATATATATATAGTATATTTTATAAATACATACAAGTACATTGTAGAAACTTCTGTGTTTGAACAGCCTTAAAGGGGTACTCCACCCCTAGACATTTTATCCCCTATCAAAGGCTAGGGCAGTGGTCTTATACCTGCGGACCTCCAGATGTGGCAAAACTACAACTCCCTGCATGCCCGGACAGCCAACGGCTGTCCGGGCATGCTGGGAGTTGTAGTTTTGCAACATCTGGAGGTCCGCAGGTATAAGACCACTGGGTTAGGGGATAAGATGTCTGATCGCGGGGATCCTGCCACGGGGATCCTGCTGCGGCACTGCAGTAATCAGGCGCACAGAGCAAACTTTGCTCTGTTCCTGATGACTAGCAATGTGGCGCTGACGTCACGGCCATGCCCCCCTCGTGATGTCACGCCCACCCTCTCAATGCAAGTCTATGGGAGGGGGCATGACAGCCGCCATGCCCCCTCCCATAGACTTGCATTGAGGGAGCATGGTCGTGACGCCACGAGTCTCCATCGCAGCAGCCGCCATTCTATGAACGCCGGGTGCTGCAGGGAGATCATGGGGGGGTCCCAGCGGCGGGCCTCCCGCGATCATACATCTTATCCCCTATCCTTTTGCATAGGGACGGAGTGAGTACCCCTTTAAGATACACCAAAATATGGTTGTTACTGCAGATTGTGCACTGATTTCTGCCAACCCCATTCAGATAATTAAAACAGTTCCCTTATTGGAGTCAGTGGTGTATGTGTGACATAGTACTGACTGGACTGTGTCAGTGTGTGGAGACCTAGGGGGAGATTTATCAAAAAACCTGTTCAGAGGAAAAGTTGCTGAGTTGCCCATAGCAACCAATCAGATCGCTTCTTTCATTTTTAAAGAGGCCTCTGAAAAATGAAAGAAGCGATCTGATTGGTTGCTATGGGCAACTCAACAACTTTTCCTCTGGACGGGTTTTGATAAATCTCCCCCCCCCCCCATATTTCCAGGAAGAATAACTGAGGAAAGGCAAGACATAGAATTCTTTGAAACTGATGCACAGCACCTTTTAGTGCAAGTTTTACTAAAATATATGTCAGGATTAGTGGAAACCCATTTTTTTTAAAACACATTCAGCAGTGCTCTACATATTGTAATAAAAATATATTTCTATGTTTAATTTGTTATTATTATAAAGATATTTTTAAACTGTTTGGTGTTTTTGTGTGACTATTCAAGAAATTATTCTGAATATTTCTAGATTTCACACCAGTCACTGGATCACCCATGATAAAACATATAGGTAATCTTTAGGCTTTGCTGTAACCTGGGACACTGTCAGCACATACAACGCATTCAGAACATCTTTTTTACATTTTGTTATGTTGTTGGCTTGTGCAAAAATTCTAGTTTTTCCCTGTTGTTCTGTACTCTATACCCTATAAAAAGAATGTGAAAACTCAATGTTGGAAATCTTTGCTTGAGCAGGACAGACTAAAGTAATCCTACATTATTATATACAGTGCTTTCTGAAAGTCTTTACTCTTTCGCTTATTTCACATTTTATTAACACCCCACAGGTGATTATTATGGCCTTGTGCTAAAATCAACCAAATTCAACTTTTTCCCCAATCAATAGCCCAAACTAGGAACGTGAAAACATAATTTTATAACTTTTTGCTAATTTATTAAAAAGGAAAAAAACTCTATTTTGCATTGACGTAAGTATTTAGACCCTTCACTATACAGTGGTCCCTCAACATACGATGGTAATCCGTTCCAAAGGACCATCGTTTGTTGAAACCATTGTATGTTGAGGCATCTGTGCAATGTAAAGTATAGGACAGTGGTCTACAACCTGCGGACCTTCAGATGTTGCAAAACTACAACACCCAACATGCCCGGACAGCCGTTGGCTGTCCGGGCATGCTGGGTGTTGTAGTTTTGCAACATCGGGAGGGCCGCAGGTTGTAGACCACTGTTAGAGGAAGTTGTACTCACCTGTCCCCGCCGCTCCGGACCGTCACCGCTTGTCACCGCTGCCCGGGATGTCGCCGTCCATCGCTGTCGCCGCTTCCCCGGGGTGTCCCCGACGCGCCGGCAAGGCCTCTGCTTCCCCGGCATCCGCGCTCTCCGTCGCCGCCATCACGTCGCTACGCACGCCACTCCTATTGGATGATGGGCAGGCGTGCGCAGCGACGTGATGACGTCAATGGAGAGCGCCGACGATGCAGGGGATCCCGAAGAGGACGCACCGGAGCCCCGAGGACAGGTAAGTGATCGTCAGCGGAGCTCACGGGGCACAGTAAACGGGTATCTGGTGACAGCTGAAGCAGTCTGCGCTGCCGGATAGCCGTTTATGCGATGGCCCCGACATACAAAAGCATCGTATGTTGATGCTGCCTTCAACATCAGATGGCCTCTGAGAGGCCATGGCATGTTGAAATTATCATATGTCGGGGCCATCGTAGGTCGAGGGGTCACTGTACTTAGTTGAAGCACCTTTGGCGGAGATTACAGCCTTTAGTCTTCTTGGGATGCTGCAGGGTTTTCACACCTGGATTTGTGGATTTTCTGCAGATCCTCTCAAGCTCTGTCAGGTTGGATGGGGCTGTCGGTGGAAGCCATTTTCAGATAACTCCAGAGATGTTTAACCCCTTAAAGGACAGCCCTTTTTTTGCAATTCTGACCACTGTCTCTTATGCATTAATAACTCTGGGATGCTTTTACCGTTTATTCTGATTCCGAGAGAGTTTTATCGTGACAAAGTCTCCTTTAACATAGTAGTAAATTTTCGGCATTATTTGCATCCTTTCTTGGTGAAAAATCCCAAAATTTCATGAAAATTTAGAACATTTTGCATTTTTCTAACTTTGAAGCTCCCTGCTTGTAAGGAAAAAGAAAATTCCAAAGAAAGTACCGGTATATATAGATTCACATATACAATATGTCTACTTTATGTTGGCATCATCAAGTTGCCATGTTTTTACTTTTGGAAGACATTAGAGGGCTTCAAAGTTCAGCAGCAATTCTCCAATTTTTCACGAAAATGTCAAAATCTGAATTTTTCAGGGACCAGTTTAGTTTTGAAGTGGATTTGAAGGGCTTTCATGTTAGAAATACCCTAAAATTACCCCACAATAAAAACTGCACCCCTCAAAGTATTCAAAATGACATTCAGAAAGTTTGTTAACTCTTTAGGTGTTTCACAGGAATAGCAGCAAAGTGAAGGAGAAAATTCAAAATCTTCATTTTTTACACTTGCATGTTCTTGCAGAGCCATTTTTTGAATTTTTACAAGGGGTACAAGGAGAGATATCACCCCCAAAATTTGTAACCCCATTTCTCTCGAGTAAGGAAATACCTCATATGTTGATGTAAAATGCTCCGTGGGTGCACTAGAGGGCCCTGAAGCAAAGGAGCGACAATTGGATTTGGGAGAGTGAGTTTTGCTTAAATGGTTTTTGGGGGGCATGTCGCATTTAGGAAGCCCCTATGGTGCCAGAACAGCAAACAAAAAACAACACATGGCATACTATTTTGGAAACTACACCCCTCAAGGAACGTAAAAAGGGGTACAGTGAGCCTTAACACCCGAAAGGTGTTCACTAAAATGCATTTTTTTCCCCAAATTTCACATTTTTACAAGGGGTAATAGGGGAAAATGCCCTCCAAAATTTGTAACCCCATTTTTTTCTATGGGTTTACAAGTATGGTAATACCCCATGTGTGGACGTCAAGTGCACTGCGGGCGCACTACAATGCTCAGAAGAGAAGGAGCCACATTTGGCTTTTGCAAAGCATATTTTGCTGAAATGGTTTTTGGGGGGCATGTCACATTTAGGCAGCCCCTATAGTGCCAGAACAGAAACCCCCCCACATGGCACACTATTTTGGAAACTATACCCCTCGAGGAACATAACAAGGAATACAGTGAGCCTTAACACCCCCCAGGTGTTTGACGACTTTTCGTTTAAAGTTGGATGTGTAAATGGAAAAAAAAACTTTCACTAAAATGCAGGTTTTTCCCCAAATTTTATATTTTTACAAGGGGTAATAGGAGAAATGCCCCCCAAAATTTGTAACCCCATTTCTTCTGAGTATGGAAATACTGCAAGTGTGGACGTCAAGTGCTCTGCTGCCGCACTACAATGCTCAGAAGAGAAGGAGTGCCACTGGGCTTTTGGAGAGAGAATTTGTTTGGAATGGAAGTCTGGAGCCATGAGCATTTACCAAGCCCCCGTGGTGCCAGAACAATGGACCGCCCCCACATGTGACCCCATTTTCAAAACTACCCCACTCACAGAATTCAATAAGGGGTGCAGTGAGCATTTACACCCCACTGGCGTTTGACAGATCTTTGGAACAGTGGGCTGTGCAAATGAAAAATTACATTTTTCAATTTCACGGACCACTGTTCCAAAATTCTGTCTGACACCTGTGGGGCGTAAATGCTCACTGTACCCCTTATGACATTCCGTCAGGGGTGTAATTTCCAAAATGGGGTCACATATGGGGGGGGGGGTCCATTGTTCTGGCACTATGGGAGTTTTGTAAACACACATGGCCTTCAATTACTGACAAATTTTCTATCCAAAAGCCCAATGGCGCTCCTTCTCTTCTGAGCATTGTAGTTCGCCCGCAGAGCACTTTACATCCACATATGGGGTATGTTCTTACTCAGAAGAAATGGGGTTACAAATTTTGGGGGGCTTTTTTCCCTATTTTCCCTTGTGAAAAAGACAAATTTACGGCAACACCAGCATATTAATAAAATATTTTTTATTTTTTTTATTTTCCCATCCAATTTTAATGAAAATTCTTCAAACACATGTGGTGTGTTAAGGCTCACTATACCCCTTGTTACATTCCGTTAGGGGTGTAGTTTCCAAAATGGGGTCACACGTGGGTATTTATTTTTTTGCGTTTATGTCAGAACTGCTGTAAAATCAGCCACCCCTGTGCAAATCACCAATTTAGGCCTCAAATGTACATAGTGCGCTCTCACTCCTGAGCCTTGTTGTGCACCCACAGAGCATTTTACGCCCACATATGGGGTATTTCGGTACTCAGGAGAAATTGCGTTACAAATTTTGGGTGTCTTTTTTTTCCTTTTACCGCTTGTGAAAAGTATGGGTCGACACCAGCAATTTTTTACATTTTACACTAACAGGCTGGTGTAGCTCCCAACTTTTCCTTTTCATAAGGGGTAAAAGGAGAAAAAGCCCCCCAAAACTTGTAATGCAATTTCTCCCGAGTACGGAGATACCCCATATGTGGCCCTAAACTGTTTCCTTGAAATAAGACAGGGCTCCGAAGTGAGAGAGTGCCATGCGCATTTGAGGACTAAATTAAGGATTGCATAGGGGTGGACATAGGGGTATTCTACGCCAGTGATTCCCAAACAGGCAAACCTCCGGCTGTTTCAAATCTACAACTTCCAGCATGCACTGACAGACCGTGCATGCTGGGAGTTGTAGTTTTGCAACAGCTGGAGGCACACTGGTTGGAAAACATTCAGTTTTCATTCAGGTTCTGTTACCTAACTCAGTATTATCCAACCAGTGTGCCCCCAGCTGTTGCAAAACTACAACTCCCAGCATGTGCTGATCGCTGAAGGGCATGCTGGGAGATGTAGTTATGCAACAGCTGGAGATACACAACTACAACTCCCAGCATGCCGAGACAGCTGTTTGGACATGCTGGGATTTGCAGTTTTGCAACATCTGGAGGGCTAGAGTTTAGAGACCACTGCACAGTGATCTCCAAACTGTGGCCCTCCAGATGTTGCAAAACTACAAATCCCAGCATGCCCAGACAGCAAATTGCTGTGTGGGCATGCTAGGAGTTGTAGTTTTGCAAGATCTAGAGGGCCACAGTTTAGAGATACTGCACAGTGGTCTCTAAACTGTAACCCTCCAGATGTTGCAAAACTGCAAATCCCAGCATGTCCAAACATTCAGGTCAATGGGCAGAGGAAATGTGCATTAATTTGGAGCGGAGAATTCAAGAGGAATTACTCGAGTAAATTACTCTTGAATTACTCAATGTAAACGAGCCCATAGAAGAAAGAAGAAATGAAAACACAAAAATGAAAATTTCCTGTGTCCTCAAGGCCAAAACAGGCTGTGTTCTTAAGGGGTTAATACAATGCTCTCCAACCTGTTACTAAAGTACAACTTCTGGTATGTTGGGAGTTGTAGTTGTGCAGCAGCTGGAAAGCCTCAGGTTGAGGAAGAAGTCACATGACTAAGTATACTGCATCTGCCCCGCCTACGGTATAGGCTAGAACTGTGGCCCTTGTAGGTTATGACGTTGCAGAAAGGGGCGGGGTCTCCCGGGGTACAGCGAGCTACAATACACGTGTATGACAGGGAATAAAGGAGAGTGAAACATTTTAAGAGATCTGACAGACGCATGCGCACTAAACTACTCCCTGAGGCGCCATAAGTAAACATGGCGTCCGCCTGCTTCTCAAAGATTACCCGTACGCGGAAGTGAGTTCTCTTGCCCTCAGTAACAATGGCGTCTAAGGGTGCTCGACATCGGTGGAAAGGAACCGGTGAAAAGAGGGAGGAAAATAACGGAAAACTTAAGAAAGAGGAGGGCCGGGGCACGGAGCACAGAGCGGAGTGAGGGCTGCTTCCTGTATAAACCGCATGGTTAACGGGGAAGAGTGTATGATGTGTGCATGTGATGTGTACTATAGGGGGCGCATCTCTGTATCCTGGACCCTGGTGTATGGGGACTACCCCACAGTAATAGAGATGGATGGTCCCGCATGGGGACAGTAATGGCTCCTGTATCCTCCCTAGAGATCAATGACAGGGCCCCTGTGACTTATACGCCCCAATGATATGAATACATGTGACATCTCAGTCTATACACCAGTGCCCCCTCCCCCCCCCACATGTTACTCTCCAGCACTTGCAAAACTACAACTCCCATCATGCCCAGTCAGCAGTTGGCTGTCCAAGCATGATTAAAGTTGTCATTTTACAACCGCTAGAGAGTTACAAATTGCGGAACGCTGTTCTATACAATGTTAAAATAAAGACCCTGTGCAGCCTTGGTGGCCAGAATTTACTTATTGGGCCTAAATTGTCTCTTACAACTGCGCACTCCATACGTATGAGCGTTCATCTTAGCATGTTTTTTTAATGTAGAGAGAAGTAGGAATGTACGAATACCATTACCAGTACTCACAGATACCAGTTACTGATGTCCCCCAGTAAGGGTGGGTTCACACGGCCGTCTTTCCCTGTTCCCTCCCCCCCCCCAGTTCCGCTCTTGCAGTCTGTAAACGGATTAAAAATGGTATTAAAAAAATCCCATTCATGTCAGTGGGATTTTTTTATACAATCCGTTTACAACCGTTTGTACCATTCTGCACTCACTTCAGTTTTTATGACAGCAGAAAAAACATCACGTGGTTGAAAAAAACGGAAGAAAAAACAGATACAGTAAATTTTACATTGAAGTCTATGGAAAACAGATGAGCCTTTAATGTTATCCGTTTGCATCCGATTTTTCAATCCGTTTTTTGATCTGTTTTACTTCTGAGCATGCTCAGAACGATGGGTTTATTAGGCTGGGTTCACATCACGTTTTTGCTATACTGTTTTCATTCCATTTTTCTAAAGAAAACCGTATGGCAAAAAAAAACGGATCGAACAGTATGGAAAATAGTAAACTGTATGCGTTTTTAAACAGTACACTGTTTTTAAAAGTGCATACAGTTCCGTCCGTTTTTATATATAAAAAAAAAAAACCCTTACGTTTTTGATTATTCTGTAAATTTTTAATGGGAGGGGTGTTGGGTGGGGACTTTAGGATGCAAATGCGCAAAGTAAAAACTGTATACTGTTTCCCATATGGAACTGTATACATGTGCGCTTCCCATTGACGTTCATGTTAAAAAAAAAAAAAAAAAAAAGTATGTGGTTGCAGTACGGATTTTAAACCGGAGATAAAAAATGTGGTCAACCACGGTTTTGACTCCAGTTTAAAAACCGTACTGCAACCGCATACTTTTTTTTTTTTAATGGGAAACGCACATGTATACGGTTCCATACGGGAAACGGTATATACGGTTTTTACTTTGAACATGCGCATTTGCATCCTAAAGTCTCCACCCAACACCCCTCCCATTAAAAATGGACAAAATTATCAAAAACGTATGTTTTTTTTAGAAAAACGGAGGGAACTGTATGCACTTTTAAAAACAGTACACTGTTTTAAAACGCATACGGTTTTCTTTTTCCCATACTGTTCCATCCGTTTTTTTGCCCTACAGTTTTCTTTAGAAAAACGGATTGAAAACAGTCTGGCAAAAATGTGATGTGAACCCAGCCTAAACTGAACAATGACGGATACAAACGGATAACAGCCATTTGCATTCCGTATTGTAAGTTTTTTTTTTTCAAAGTCCGCTTTTATTTTTGTCGGGAGAAGAACGGGACTGGTCTAGACGGCCGTGTGAACGCAGCCTAAGAAGGCATCCCCACCCTTTAGCCAGGTAGCCACCCAGTAAACAGGTAGTTTTTCCTACTAGATCTGTGCTTCCCAACCAGGGCGCCTCCAGCTGTTGCAAAACTACAACTCCCAGCATGGCCGGACAGCCGAAGGCTGTCCGGGCATGCTGGGAGTTGTAGTTTTGCAACAGCTGGAGGCACCCTGCTTGGGAAATACTGCATCTAAGTATTAGCCAGGTAGCCCCTACCAATAGGCAGGAACTTCCCCATTAGACACACAATGCCTCATTACCCAGGTACTTCACCCATTAGCCAGTTAGTCCCCTATTAAAGGGTACCTTTTATCAAAAAAACTTTTGATATATTATAGATTAATGTATGCAGAATAACTTTCCAATAGCATGTTATTAAAAAATATGCTTCTTTCTATTTAATTTTCCACTTTGAAAAAATGACCACTAGGGGTCTCCCTACCAGTCTTTTTTTTTTTTCTTTTTTTTATAGATTTCAGACTCGTGCAGGAGTCCTAAATCTCAGACTGTATCCGGAACACAGACCAACTCACCACTGCTCACTGCCAGGGAGCAATGTTGCACTTGTCTGTGTCCCGACTGCAGTCTGAGATTTAGGACTCCTGCATGAGTCTGAAATCTATAAAAAAAGGACTGGTAGGGAGACCCCCAGTGGTCATTTTTTCAAAGTGGAAAATTTAATAGAAAGAAGCATATTTTTTAATAACATGCTATTGGAAAGTTATTCTGCATACATTAATCTATAATATATCAAAAGTTTTTTTTGATGAAAGGTACCCTTTAAGCATAAAGTTTCTCCTGCTCAGGGTAATTAGGTAGTCCCTTCTTACAATACATACACACACACACACATCTCCCTTCACAACCAGAGCAGCCGCAGTCAGCCGCCTCTTCCTCTCCTTTGTTGCAGGTGGCTATGGCCTGTGACATTACCATCTGCACCAGGTTAGAGGTCAGGCTCCGATCCTTCTTTTCCATTGACTGTGTAGAGTCGGGAGACCACCATAGCCATTAGGGCCCTATTACACATGGCGTTTATTGGCCAAATAGACCAATATTGCCCTGTGTAATAGAAGCGAGTAATCAGCTGGTGAATGAACAAATGCTTGTTTGTCAGCTGGTTACTACTTTTTGACAGGTTATAAATTCAAACACTTGTTTTTTGCCCTCACTACAGGACTACACAAACAATCCAGGGATCATTCACGCAGCACTGTACACACAATTGTCCCGTCTTCTCTGTAAACGACTGGCGATCTCGTAGTTCAGTGCTTGTTTACAGTGCATGTCCAACCATCAAACAGGGCCCTTAGACTGCCATGCGTGGTGCATGTTGTAAAAGAATTTTGGCACATTTTAACAGACAATTTACATGTTTTTATACCACCGCTCCACTGTCGGACTTTAGACCTTAAAGGGGTTATCCAGGAAAAAACTTTTTTTTATATATCAACTGGCTCCAGAAAGTTAAACAGATTTGTAAATTACTTCTCTTAAAAAATCTTAATCCTTTCAGTACTTATGAGCTGCTGAAGTTGAGTTGTTCTTTTCTGTCTAAGTGCTCTCTGATGACACCTGTCTCGGGAACCGCCCAGTTTAGAAGCAAATCCCCATAGCAAACCTCTTCTACTCTGTGCAGTTCCCAAGACAAGCAGAGATGTCAGCAGAGAGCACTGTTGCCAGATGGAAAACAACTCAACTTCAGCAGCTGATAATTATTGAAAGGATTAAGATCTTTTAATAGAGGTATTTTACAAATCTGTTTAACTTTTTGGATCCAGTTGATATATAAAAAAAAGTTTTTTCCTGGAATACCCCTTTAATTTTGAGCCATAATTTGTGGTCTTTTCACCTCTTTGGGTAGGAACAAACTATGTTTTGGCCCTCCGTTAATCGTATCCATCGGCATCCCGCCGAAAAAAGGATGCTGACATATACTGCTAATGGGCACAGCGGACCCCATTCAATTCTATGGACGAAAGGAGTCGCCTAGTCACCTAGTCACTCCTTTCGGGACGTGTGCGCTATTTCAAAAGCGCAACAGCTTAAAATAGAGCATATGACCTGCTCGGAGTCAGTAGGGGGGGTTCAGCAGGAGAAGTGAATGGCGTGAGCTGCTCTCGTTGGCAATATATGCCGGCATCCCGTTTTCGGCGGGATGCTGACAGATACGATTAATAGGGGCTAAAACATAGTGTGTTTCTACCCTTTCCTAAACATTTTAGGAAGCAATCCAGTGTGTTGCAAAAAGGTGTCTCCATTGAACAATTAATATGGCGCACAGCATGAACTCTAGCAAACTCAAATTTATATATTAACTCAAATATCAAAATTATACTTCACAATATTGTTTTATTTATTTATTTTTTGGCTGTGTTTTGTATATAGTTAAAGGTAAATATTCAACCTCTATTTTCGGCCAAATGGAAACACTTTAGGCCTCTAAAAGGTCAGTGGAGGCCTATGGCTATGTTCAGCTTATGTGCCAGAAGCTTTCCTAGTTCATATGCCAAATGCGTCCATATAGTGGGATGTAAACATGGTCTTATTTCTTAACTGATTTTTATTTGGCTAGTGAAAGGGGTTGTCTGGGTTAAAAATAAATAAAAGTTGTACTCACCTGCTTCATTACCCACTCTGACTCTTTAGATGGTTCCTGATCCCTATTACCACGTCCTGGTGTCTTGCCTTTGCCAGGGATTGGCCTGAGCGTACAGTGGGAGGGGTAACCAGGCAGTGGTGATCAGGGAGTAATGGGCAGCGGGAGATGAGGCAGGTGAGTACAGTTGTTTCAGTTGTTTTCTATTTATTTATTTTTCCTTTTAACCCAGCCTGCCCACAAAAAAAACAGTCCTTTTTATAATAGTCACATTTTCTCCCGTTATTTTATTCTAGATCTACGTGTAGCAAAGCCGGACAAGTGTGGGCACCTGAAGGAGCGACTGCATTTAAATGCCTGATATCTGCCCGATTCTGTGCAGCCCTGCTGAGTAATATCTCTGACTGTGATGAAACATTCAACTATTGGGAACCTGTAAGTAACTAATGAAAAAGATAAATGCTATCAAAGTGAATATTACGTATTGGCCCTCATTTACTATTGAAAACCCGACGTGTTTTGTCGGGTTGTGCACCAGAATCTGGCACATTGTGCCAGAAATTCTGTCTGCTCCAGAATTGAGAAAAGCCCGATTAACTCTCCATTTTACTGTGAAAACCCAAAAAGAAGGCGCCTGGCCATCTGGAAAAGGGGAAGTGGCCACCGAAAAGGGGCATGTTCCCAACATTTTCACAAAAACCCAACATATTTACTAAGGTTTCCATAGAAAATGTGGTGGATTTGAGCCGAGGAAAACCAGACAGATCAGAGCATGTGTAAAAAAAAAAAAAGCAAAATGTAGGGAAACCTTAGTAAATACCGTGGGAAAAAAATTGTAGAGAATTAAAACCCACAAAGAAACCTACACAACACTCTTAGTAAATCAGGGCCATTGTGTGTGTCTTCATGCCTGTATTTGTTTTCTGAAGTGTTTTTCTACATGTATTTTTATATGTTTATGTGTAAAAAAAAAAACTTGTCAAGGAATGCATCAAAAATATGCATAAAATGGCTATTGTACCTCCAAAATATGCGTATATCAATTTTTCTTTTTTGCTGTAATTAGTACAGCCATAAAAAAGTCAGCTGTGCTATGTAATTCAATTGGGAACATTACAACATTAATTGGTTCCTGGATGAACAATGTAGGTTGAAACTATGAGACTATAATTGGTTCAGAAGCCCAAAAATGTCACCCGAAATAGAAAAAAGGAGCATTAACCACTTAAGGACCTAGGGCGTATGGATACGCCTTGATGTCCTGGTACTTAAGGACCCAGGGCGTATCCATACGCCCGTGGGAATTTCGGTCCCCGCCGCGCGCCGGGCGGGGACCGGGCCGGGGTGACTGCTGATATCAATCAGCAGGCACCCCGTGCAAATGCCCAGGGGGGTCATCAGACCCCCCCCCCGTCGGCGATCGGCGCAAATCGCAAGTGAATTCTCACTTGCGATTTGCGCCGATTCCGGGTCATACGGGTCTATTGTGACCCGGAATAGAAGGGGGATCGCGGTTGTCTAAGACACCCACGATCCCCCTGTAGGCATAGGAGTGAGGTGGCAGGGTTGCCACCCCTCCTATCCCTGCTATTGGTCTGCTATTGATCGTCAGAGGCGACGACCAATAGCAGACCGGGGGCGGGGGGGTTAACTTTCGTTTTCCCCGTCCTGCCCACCCACAATAGGCGGGGCAGAACGGGGAACCGAAGGGGACCGGCGCCGACGTCCACTTACCCGTCCGGAGGCTGCGGCGACGGTGATCGGCGGGCGGCGTCACGTGCGTCTGAAGAGGACGGCTGCCGGGATCCTACGGAAGCCGGTAAGTAGATCTGGAGGGCTACAGTCTGAGACCGTGGTCTCTAACTGTAGCCCTCCAGATGTTGCAAAACTACAACTCCCAGCATGCCCAGACAGCTGTTTGGGCATGCTGGAATATGTAGTTTTGCAACAGCTGGAGGGCTGCAGTTTGAGACCACTATACAGTGGTCTCTAAACTATATCCCTCCAGATCTTGCAAAACTACTACTCCTAGCATGCCCACATAGCTGTTTGTTGTCTGGACATGCTGGGTGTTGTAGTTTTGCAACATCTGGAGGTCCACAGTTTGGAGATCACTGTGCAGTGGTCTAAAAACTGTAGCTCTCCAGATGTTGCAAAACTGCAATTCCCAGCATGCCCAGAAAGCAAACAGCTGTCTCGGCATGCTAGGAGTTGTAGTTGGGTACCTCCAGCTATTTCATAACTACATCTCCCAGCATGCCCTTCGGTGATTAGTACATGCTGGGAGTTGTAGTTTTGCAACAGCTGGAGGCACACTGGTTGGAAAATATTGAGTTAGGGAACAGAACCTAACTGAAGGTTTTCCAACCAGTGTGCCTCCAGCTGTGGCAAAACTACAACTCCCAGCATGCACGGTCTGTCAGTACATGCTGGGAGTTGTAGTTTTGAAACAGCTGGAGGTTTGCCCCCCCATGTGAACGTACAGGGTACATTCACATAGGCGGGTTTACAGTAAATTTCCTGCTTCAAGTTTGGGCTGCGGCAAATTTTTTGCCGCAGTGCAAACTCCTAGCGGGAAATTCACCGTAACCCGCCAGTGTGAATGTACCCTAAAAACACTACACTACACTAACACCTAATAAAGGGTAAAACACTACATATACACCCCTTACACTGTCCCCCCCAATAAACAATTTAAAACGTCTTGTATGGCAGGGTTTCCAAAACGGAGCCTCCAGCTGTTGCAAAACAACAACTCCCAGCATTTCTGGACAGCCACTGACTGTCCAGGCATGCTGGGAGTTTAGCAACAGCTGGAGGCACCCTGTTTGGGAATCACTGGCGTAGAATACCCCTATGTCCACCCCGATGCAATCCCTAATTTAGTCCTCAAATGCGCATGGTGCTCTCTTACTTCGGAGCCCTGTCGTATTTCAAGGAAACAGTTTAGGGCCACATATGGGGTATCTCCGTACTCGGGAGAAATTACACTACAAATTTTGGGGGGCTTTTTTTTCCTTTTACCGCTTGTGAAAAGGAAAAGTTGGGGGCTACACCGGCCTGTTAGTGTAAATTTTTAAATTTTTTTACACTAACATGCTGGTGTTGCCTCATACTTTTTATTTCCACAAGCGGTAAAAGGAAAAAAAGACCCCCAAAATTTGTAACGCAATTTCTCCTGAGTACAGAAATACCCCATATGTGGGCGTAAAATGCTCTGCGGGCGCACAACAAGGCTCAGGAGTGAGTGCACCATGTACATTTGAGGCCTAAATTGGTGATTTGCACAGGGGTGGCTGATTTTACAGCGGTTCTGACAAACGCAAAAAAAAAAAAATACCCACATGTGACCCCATTTTGGAAACTACACCCCTCACCGAACGTGACAAGGGGTATAGTGAGCCTGAACACCCCACAGGTGTTTGACGAATTTTCATTAAAGTTGGATGGGAAAATGAAAAAAATTATATTTTTTCACTAAAATGCTGGTGTTACCCTAAATTTTTCATTTTCACATCGGGAAATAGGAAAAAAGCCCCCCCAAATTTGTTAACCCATCTCTTCTGAGTAAGAACATACCCCATATGTGAATTTAAAGTGCTCTGCGGGCGAACTACAATGCTCAGAAGAGAAGGAGCGCCATTGGGATTTTGTAGAGAAAATTTGTCCGGAATTGAAGGCCACATGTGTTTACAAAGCCCCCATAGTGCCAGAACAATGGACCCCCGACACATGTGACCCCATTTTGGAAACTACACCCCTCACGTAATGTAATAAGGGGTACATTGAGAATTTACGCCCCACAGATGTCTGACAGATTTTTGGAACAGTGGTCCGTAAAAATGAAAAATACACTTTTTCATTTACACAGCCCACTGTTCCAAAGATCTGTGGGGTGTTAATACTCACTGCACCCCTTATTAAATTCTGTGAGGGGTGTAGTTTCCAAAATGGGGTCACATGTGGGGGGTTCCACTGTTCTGGCACCACGGGGGGCTTTGTAAACGCACATGGCCCCTGACTACCATTCCAAACTAATTCTCTTTCCAAAAGCTCAATGGCGCTCCTCCTCTTCTGAGCATTGTAGTTCGCCAGCAGAGCATTTTACGTCCTAACATGGGGTATTTCCATACTCAGAAGAAATGGGGTTACACATTTTGGGGGTCATTTTCTCCTATTACCCCTTGTAAAAATGTAAAATTTTGGGGAAAAACAGCATTTTAGTAAAAAAAAAAAATAATTTTCATTTACACATCCAACTTTAACGAAAAGTCGTCAAACACCTGTGGGGTGTTAAGGCTCAGCGGACCCCTTGTTACGTTCCTTGAGGGGTGTAGTTTCCAAAATAGTATGCCATGTGGGTATTTTTTGCTGTTCTGGCACCACAGGGGCTTCCTAAATGCGACATGCCCCCAAAAAACCATTTCAGCAAAAGTTGCTTTCAAAAAGCCAAATGTGACTCCTTCTCTTCTGAGCATTGTAGTTTGCCCGCAAAGCATTTTACATCCTAACATGGGGTATTTCCATACTCAGAAGAGATGGGGTTACAAATTTGGGGGGGCATTTTCTCCCATTACCCTTTGTAAAAATGGTAAATTTGGGGGAAAAACTGCACTTTAGTGAAAATTTTTTTTTTTCATTTACACATCCGACTTTAACGAAAAGTCGTCAAACACCTGTGGGGTGTTAAGGCTCACTGGACCCCTTGTTACGTGACTTGAGGGGTCTAGTTTCCAAAATGGTATGCCATGTTGGGATTTTCTGCTGTTCTGGCACCATAGGGGCTTCCTAAATGTGACATGCCCCCCAAAAACCATTTCAGCAAAATTCCCTCTCCAAAATCCTATTGTCGCTCCTTCCCTTCTGAGCCCTCTAGTGCACCCGCCGAACACTTGACATACACATATGAGGTATTTCCTTACTCAAAAGAAATTGGGTTACAAATTTTGGGGGGATTTTTCATCTATTACCCCTTGTAAAAATTCAAAAACTGGGTCTACAAGAACATGCGATTGTAAAAAATGAAGATTTTGAATTTTCTCCTTCACTTTGCTGCTATTCCTGTGAAACACCTAAAGAGTTAACACACTTACTGATTGTCATTTTGAATACTTTGAGGGGTGCAGTTTTTATAATGGGGTCATTTGTGGGGTATTTCTAATATGAAGGCCCTTCAAATCCACTTCAAAACTGAACTGGTCCCTGAAAAATTCCGATTTTGAAAATTTTGTGAA
This sequence comes from Hyla sarda, assembly GCF_029499605.1. Lineage (NCBI taxonomy): Eukaryota > Metazoa > Chordata > Amphibia > Anura > Hylidae > Hyla > Hyla sarda. Next base: position 82,070,835 of record NC_079198.1, read on the forward strand.
AAATTGGGAAATTGCTGCTGAACTTTGAAGCCCTCTGGTGTCTTCCAAAAGTAAAAATACGTCAATTTTATGATGCAAACATAAAGTAGACATATTGTATATGTGAATCAATATATAATTTATTTGAAATATCCATTTTCCTTACAAGCAGTGAGCTTCAAAGTTAAAAAAATGCAAAATTTTCAATTTTTTCATCAAATTTTGGAATTTTTCACCAAGAAATGATGCAAGTATCGACAAAATTTTACCACTAACATAAAGTAGAATATGTCACGAAAAAACAATCTCGGAATCAGAATGAAAGGTAAAAGCATCCCAGAGTTATTAATGCTTAAAGTGACAGTGGTCAGATGTTCAAAAAATGGCCGGGTCCTTAAGGTATATTTGGGCTGGGTCCTTAAGGGGTTAAAGAAAGTAGAAAATATATAACTAATACAGACAAAGCAAGTCCTTACATATAAAAGTAAGAAAGAGCTTCTGGAAGCTGTAATCACTGTCTTTGTAGAGAACAGGAGCTTCTTCAGGGTCCTGTACAGGACACACAATGTGTTAAAAAAGTTAAATGGAGCCGCCCTTACCCGGTGTCCAAAGGAGCAGCTAACCCCTGCGCAGAACCTTCCTGTACTGTAGGGGGCGCTACCAGACAGACAGACAGACAGCCAGTCAGTGAATGCACTTCAGTAATACAGGTGTTTTACCAGTGAGTGCCCATTCTAATTGGTCAGTTCTTCCAGCCATTGACACTTTTCGGAGATTTGGAGATTTAGCATTGTATGTTAAAAGGGTATTCCAGCAATGTTTTTTAGTTGACTATGCTACAGGGGCTGTAAAGTTAGTGTGGTTCATAATATAGTGTCTGTTCCTGTGTGTGACGGTTTTCTCACAATTCTTCTGTGATTTTCACCCCAATATTTATTTTTAACAGCAAACAAAATGACTGTTCTCTCAGATTTTTCCCAGGTTGCAATGCAGCCGAGACCTGACTCACTAGTCAGCTGATGACAGGGAGCCTGTCTGCTTCAATGGGTGGAGCGATCGCTTTGTGGGAGAGAGAGATCAATCTGCAACTAATGCAACAGCTGGAGGCACCCTTATTGAAAACCACAGGTCTTTTGAATGGATGCAGCTCATTTATGTTTCAATGGGTGGGGTGGCTGATGTGTGGGAGGGAGGAAAATGGAATTATGGGATTTGTAGGCAAAAAAAGAAAACTGAAACAGGAAATACCAGTTCACAAAAAAGCTAGCCGCAGTATTATGGTAATCTCATGAGACAGCCATTTAGCCCCAAGACAAGCGCAGATCCTTCCTAAGCATGTCCATTACTGCCTGCCAAGTACGTACTAAAATCACCTTATGGTGGATAACCCCTTTAAGTCTGGTTTCATGTTACAATGGTCCAGAAAAGACCATTCTATGTTGAAACTATTGTAACCCGAGGCCATTGTAAGTTGAGGGACCACTGTATTATTTGTTTACTTCACTTTTTCCTATTTTTGGATGACATTTTGTGGCTTCAAAACCAATTTTCTGTTATAGGAGGAGATTCATCAAAACTTGTTCTGAGGAAGAGTTGACCGGTTGCCCATAACAACCAATAAGATTGCTGCCTTTATTTCTCAGAGGCCTTTTCAAAAATGAAAGATCTGATTGGTTGCTATGGGCAACTGGTCGAATTTTCCTCAGCCCAGGTTTTGATGAATCTCCCCCATAGTCTCTGCATTATAGTGGTTTCAACATACAATGGAACCAGTCATCATCCTGGAACCAATTGTTACTTGAGGGACCACTGTATGTTGATTGTACTGACATCTAGTGGCCAGTGTGAAAACTGCAGTCATTATGATTTTGTATTAGTTTACTAAGGCTACTTTCACACTGCCGTTATGTCCCTGCAGTACACTGGCTGTTGTAAAACGACGGAAGTATAGCCGGAGAAACATTTGTGAATGCACTGTCTTTTTCTCCCGCTATACTCCTCTAAAATAACGGACCCCATTATAATCAATTAGATCATGCGGTGCCCATTGTGACGCGTCCCGATAACGGGTGTTAAAGGCCAAAAAAAACCTGTTACGGGCAGGTCACAACAGCAGTGTGAAAGTATCCTTAAATGGGAACTGTCACTTAGCAAGTGATACAGTGACACCCTGGGGGTGTCAGCTGACCAGAGATGTCTGGTTTGGCAAAATTTCCAAGTCAGTTTATATATTCCCATTGATTTCAGTGGGATTTTGCTGCACTGTGCAAACATAATTTTTGTGGTGAAAACATTTGTGGCATAAATCCAGATTTTGCCATCCACAGGAACAATCAGCATATTGGTTTCCTTGGCGTCTACTTGCAAATGCATTGGCATCTATGGAGACAGTGCATTTCCAAGCAGCTCCTAGCGCCAGCGAAACATGTCCAGTGAATGTCCTTATGCAAGCCTTACATTTCTGAGCCTTACGTTCATAGGCCGGCATTTTTCATTGTAGGTGTTAGTGAAGCATTTATTATTGTAGGTGTTAGTGAAGCATTTATTATTGTAGGTGTTAGTGAAGCATTTATTATTGTAGGTGTTAGTGAAGCATTTATTATTGTAGGTGTTAGTGAAGCATTTATCATTGTAGGTGTTAGTGAAGCATTTATCATTGTAGGTGTTAGTGAAGCATTTATCATTGTAGGTGTTAGTGAAGCATTTATCATTGTAGGTGTTAGTGAAGCATTTATCATTGTAGGTGTTAGTGAAGCATTTATCATTTTAGGTGTAAGTGAAGGATTTATCATTGTAGGTGTAAGTGAAGGATTTTTCTACACCTTTTTTTGTGTGCTGGTAATGTGTAGGAGCAGCAAATTTATTAAATGGTCACAGAGCATTTGATACATTTTGTGCAGGTCACATTTTCACAAAAAAGTGCAGTTCATAAAACCATTCTATATCATGTGTATTGCCAAAATCAGTGGATTGCAACTCAAAATCAGCAGAATGTGTAAACCAAAAGGTGCAAAAAAGGCCCAAATAAACCCTGCTTGCTCCTTTTTTGCGCCTTTTCTAGACACAAAAAACTGTCTAAAGACAATTATAAATGTGGGCCGTATTCTTTTTCCATGAATTTCCAGGGAAGTGCTAAATTTCTTAAGTCTCCACACTTTCCTCAAGGAAAACAGATACCCCTTTGACCTATTTAAAAAAAACTTTTCTCATTCTAGTAACTGGTCAGGGTCTGAACATTCAGACTCTGACCGATCAAAACTTTTGATATGACAACTTTTATTTTTATCAGTTAACAAAACACAAATTGATTGAACAGAAGGTATTTGTAAATAAATCAGTATTTGGATGTGAGCACCCTTTGCCTTCTAAACATCACCAATTCTTCTAGGTACACTTGCCCAGTGTCAGGAATTTTATATACAGACAATGCGGGATTCGGCACAGAAATTCCGATGTGTGAATATGGCCTAAAGGAACTAGGTAGGAATGTTGTTCCAGTCATCTTGAAGAACTAATCCCAGATCTTCTGTGGATGTAGGCTCAAATACTTTTGTGTCTTTGTAAAATCCCAGACAGACTCAATGATGTGGAGATCAGGGCTCTGTGGGGACCATGTATTCACTTCCAGGACTCCTTGTTTTTCTATATGCTAAGATAGGGGGAGATGTATCAAAACGTGTCTAGAGGAAATATTGCTGAGTTGCCCATAGCAATCAATCAGATTGCTTCTTCCCTTTTTGAAAAGGCCTCTGAAAAATGAAAGAAGTGATCTGATTGGTTGCTATGGGCAACTCAGCAACATTTCCTCTGGACAGGTTTTGACAAATGTCACGCCCCCTCCCATAGGCTTGCATTGAGGGGGCGGAGCATGACGTCACACGGGGGTGGAGCCGTGACATCACTATGCTCCGTCCCCGTGATCGACAGTAATCAGACCCGTAGCGTACACGCTCCGAGGACTGATTCTAAAGGAGTGCGGCGTGCAAGATCACGGGGGTCCCCAGCAATGGGAACCCCGCGATCAGGCATCTTATCCCCTATCCTTTGGATAGGGGCAGGTGCGGACAAACCATATGTGCAGCAGGTTCAACTGCACAAGGGCCCAGCAAGTAAGGGGGCCCACCGCCAGTGGCATAGCTATAGAGGTATCTGTACGCTGGGCCCGGGCCTTGAGAGGGGGGAGGGGGTTACTGGAAGCAGGGGGTTAATGGAAGTGGGGGAGGGGGGTTAATGGAAGCAGGGGGGTTAATTGAAGCAGGGGGGGCCTTAATTGAAGCAGGGGGGGGTTAATGGAATGAGGGTCAGGATGGGGTGAATGAAAGAAGCAGGGGGGGTTAATGAAAGCACAGTGGGGGGAATGGAAGCGCAGGGGGGGGGGGTGGGAAGGAAGGAGGGGCAGGATGGGGTGAATGGAAGGAGCAGGAGGGGTTAATGGGTGCAGGGGGGTAGTGGAAGCATGAAGGGGATTGGAAGGAGGGGCAGGATGGGGAGAATGGAAGGAGCAGGGGGTAATGGAAGTAATGGAAGTGGGGGGGGGGTGAATGGAAGCAGGGGCAGGAGGGGTGAATGGAAGAAAGAGCAGGGGGGTCAATGGAAGCAGTGAGGGGGGTTAATAGAAGTGGAGGGTGAATGGAAGGAGGGGCAGGATGAGGTGAATGCAAGGAGCAGGGGGTTAATGGAAGCAGGGGGAGGGTAATGAGAGCGGGGGGGGGGGGGGGGGGGGGGGGAGCAGGCACATTCTTTGCACAAGGGCCCTCTGCTGTCTGTGTCCAGCCCCTGGATAGGGGATAAGATGTCTAAGCGCCTAAGTGGGCCCCCTTACCCCTTTAATTACATTTGCTATGTATTTAGTGGTGTTGTCCTGCTACAGAATACATTTGGGGACAAACTGATGGTATTTCATGATAGATAAGTGTCTGCCTGTATTTCTCAACATTAAGGTGACTTTTAACTCTGACCAAATCCCCAACTCGATTTGTTGAAATTCAGCCTTAAACCTGCAAGGAACCTCCACCATTCTTCACATACTGCACTAAGTTTCCTTGGCCAACCACTGTGCCTAATGTCTTCAACGTTGCTTAATTCTCTGTATTTCTTCAAAAGAGCTTGAAACGGTCATCTTGAAACCAAATTTTGCTTTGAAATGTTTGCCTGGGAGAGGAGAGACCTAGCTAATGCAGTATAACTTACCTATGGTGTATGACCTGTGACATGACACGGTCTTCCACAACCTCACCTTTGTAGAGTTTGGCTGTTCCTAACCCAGTTTTAAACCTCCTATAGATCTGTTTCAGATAATGATGACCATTAATCCCGTGTGTTGTGTAGTTGGCTTGTACAAGTGTACTTAGAATTGATGTTTTTAGAGACAAAGGGCGGTCACACCACTGATTGATTTCATTCAGATTTCTCTTCTGTTCATTCACTTTGCATTTTGTTGAGTAATGAACTATTAACACTTGCAATTTTGAAAGCATTCTTAATTCACTGCATTTTTCCTCATTTGCCTAAAACTTTTACGCAGTACTGTATGTACATTTGTTATCTGCAGTATACATTGATTTTTAATAACTGTTTGTTTTTATTACTTTTTTTAGACTCACTACCTCGTATACGGCAAAGGATTTCAGACCTGGGAATATTCTCCAGTCTATGCGTTGCGGTCCTATGCGTACCTATGGCTGCATGCGTTACCTGCCTGGTTCCATGCAAATATCCTGCAGACAAACAAGGTAGGAGGGAGAAGTGTCAGTACAAAAGCTTATCTCCTATCCGCAGGATAGGGGATATGTTTTAAACCGCAGGGGTCTGACCGCTGGGACCTCCTGCATTTTCCTGTATGCAGGGGTGTGGAAAAAAAACTACTTGTCCAAGGGACTAAAGCGGAACACAATCTACTTGTCCCTCAAGAAAATGCACTTGTCCTGGTAGATAAAATAATTTCAACCAAAATAGTACGATCCCCCCCACTAGACCACCAGGGATGGATATAAGAACCCTTTAGAAACTGCTGTCAACTTTAACAGCGGTGATGTAATGGTTTAATAGCGGCCACGGTGATCGCAGCATGCCAGGATATTAGTGGCGGTAGAGCTGTAGCTCCTTTTACACCCAAGGCAAACCCCTTCCCCCCCCCCCCCCCCCCCCATCCATAACTCCAATTTTTCTATATACAGGGATGTATGAGGGTAATCTTATATGCCATGATCTGTAGTTTTTATCGGAACCATTTATTATCGGAACTTTTATTAGGAAAGGGGCTTATTCACATATATACGCACTTTTTAAAATATTTTAATCACTATTTTTCAGTCTTCATAGGGACTTATACACGGAGTCTTTTGATTGGAAAACACTGAACACCGCTGTGTTAAGGGGGGGGGGGGGGGTTCTGCGTCTTCAGTTTATGTGGTGCCTTTTATTTACTCTAATTTATGCATCAGAAAATGCTGGAAGTTGCATTTAGTTAGTAGATAACTACAACACCCAGCATGCCCTGATACAGCCTATGGTTGTGTGGGTGTTGCAGCATGTTGCACTGTATAGTAGTATAGTTAAGGTTATTGTGTAACATGCTGGGAGTTGTAGTTTTGGTTCGGGCGTGTTTGCGTGCATCTGTGGGGCTCTTGGTCGAGTATGAAGGGGGGTGGGATTTTGGTGGTGCAATTTAGTGCGGGTGGCCAGAAGCCACTAAAAATAAAAAAAATTAGCACAGCTGGCAGCAGCACTTGTCAGTCCGCCCCTGTACAAAACATACATACATGCACATATCATACATACACCAGGTCACTGCCCCCTATATTATACATTACATACATACATCATACATACAGACACATCATACATACATACAACCGCCGCTGCCCCCCATCATACATTACATACACAAACATCATACACACATCACACATACACTCAAACCATACATATACACCATACATATGCACACATCATACATACACCCGCCACTGCCCCCCATCATACATTATATACACACATCATATATACACATCACACATACACTCACACCATACATATACACCATACATATGCACACATCATACATACACCCGCCACTGCCCCCCATCATACATTATATACACACATCATATATACACATCACACATACACTCACACCATACATATACACCATACATATGCACACATCATACATACACCCGCCACTGCCCCCCATCATACATTAAATACACACATCATATATACACATCACACATACACTCACACCATACATATACACCATACATATGCACACATCATACATACACTCACACCATACATATGCACACATCATACATACACCCGCTGCTGATACACCCCCATCATACATTACATACACACTTACACAGACATCATACACACATCATATATACACAGACATACACACATCATATATATACATAGACACCATATATACACAGACATCATACACACATCATATATACACAGACATCATACACACATCATATATGCACACAGACACCATACACATCATATATGCACACAGACACCATATACACATCATATATACACAGACACCATATACACATCATATATATATACACAGACACCATACACACATCATATATACACAGACATCATATACACATCATATATATATACACAGACACCATACACACATCATATATATATACACAGACATCATACACGCATCATATATATACACAGACATCATGCACGCATCATATATATACACAGACATCATACACGCATCATATATATACACAGACATCATGCACGCATCATATATATATATACAGACATCATGCACGCATCATATATATACACAGACATCATGCACGCATCATATATATACACAGACATCGTGCACACATCATATATACACAGACATCGTACACACATCATATATACACACAGACATCATACGCACATCATATATACACAGACATCATACGCACATCATATATATACACAGACATCATACGCACATCATATATATACACAGACATCATACGCACATCATATATATACACAGACATCATACGCACATCATATATACACAGACATCATACGCACATCATATATATACACAGACATCATACGCACATCATATATATACACAGACATCATACGCACATCATATATATACACAGACATCATACGCACATCATATATATACACAGACATCATACGCACATCATATATATACACAGACATCATACGCACATCATATATATACACAGACATCATACGCACATCATATATATACACAGACATCATACGCACATCATATATATACACAGACATCATACGCACATCATATATATACACAGACATCATACGCACATCATATATATACACAGACATCATACGCACATCATATATATACACAGACATCATACGCACATCATATATATACACAGACACCATACGCACATCATATATATACACAGACACCATACGCACATCATATATATACACAGACATCATACGCACATCATATATATATACACACAGACACCATACGCACATCATATATATACACAGACATCATACGCACATCATATATATATATATATACACACAGACACCATACGCACATCATATATATATATATATATATATATATATATATATATACACACAGACATCATACGCACATCATATATATATACACAGACATCATACACACATCATATATATACACAGACATCATACACACATTATATATATATATATATATATATATATATATATATACACACAGACATCATGCACACATCATATATATACACACAGACATCATACACACATCATATATATACACACAGACATCATACACACATCATATATATATATACACACAGACATCATACACACATATATATACACAGACATCATACACACATCATATATATATACACAGACATCATACGCACATCATATATACACAGACATCATACGCACATCATATATATACACACAGACATCATACACACATCATATATATATACACACAGACATCATACACACATATATATACACAGACATCATACACACATCATATATATACACAGACATCATACACACATCATATATACACAGACATCATACACACATCATATATACACAGACATCATACACACATCATATATACACAGACATCATACACACATCATATATACACAGACATCATACGCACATCATATATACACAGACATCATACGCACATCATATATACACAGACATCATACGCACATCATATATACACAGACATCATACGCACATCATATATACACAGACATCACGCACATCATATATACACAGACATCATACACACATCATATATATATACACAGACATCATACACACATCATATATATACACAGACATCATACACACATCATATATATACACAGACATCATACACGCATCATATATATACACAGACATCATGCACGCATCATATATATATATATACAGACATCATGCACGCATCATATATATACACAGACATCATACACACATCATATATATACACAGACATCATACACACATCATATATGCACACAGACATCATACGCACATCATATATATACACAGACACCATACACACATCATATATATATACACAGACATCATACACGCATCATATATATACACAGACATCATGCACGCATCATATATATATATATACAGACATCATGCACGCATCATATATATACACAGACATCATACACACATCATATATATACACAGACATCATACACACATCATATATGCACACAGACACCATACACATCATATATACACACAGACACCATACACACATCATATATGCACAGACACCATATACACATCATATATATACACAGACACCATATACACATCATATATACACAGACACCATATACACATCATATATATATATATACACAGACACCATACACACATCATATATACACAGACATCATATACACATCATATATATATACACAGACATCATACACGCATCATATATATACACAGACATCATGCACGCATCATATATATATACAGGCATCATATATATACACAGACATCATGCACACATCATATATATACACAGACATCGTACACACATCATATATACACAGACATCGTACACACATCATATATATACACAGACATCGTACACACATCATATATATACACAGACATCGTACACACATCATATATATACACAGACATCGTACACACATCATATATATACACAGACATCGTACGCACATCATATATATACACAGACATCGTACGCACATCATATATATACACAGACATCGTACGCACATCATATATATACACAGACATCGTACGCACATCATATATATACACAGACATCGTACGCACATCATATATATACACAGACATCATACGCACATCATATATACACAGACATCATACGCACATCATATATACACAGACATCATACGCACATCATATATACACAGACATCATACGCACATCATATATACACAGACATCATACGCACATCATATATACACAGACATCATACGCACATCATATATACACAGACATCATACGCACATCATATATATATACACAGACATCATACGCACATCATATATATATACACAGACATCATACGCACATCATATATATATACACAGACATCATACGCACATCATATATATATACACAGACATCATACGCACATCATATATATATACACAGACATCATACGCACATCATATATATATACACAGACATCATACGCACATCATATATATATACACAGACATCATACGCACATCATATATATATACACAGACATCATACGCACATCATATATATATATACACAGACATCATACGCACATCATATATATATATACACAGACATCATACGCACATCATATATATATATACACAGACATCATACGCACATCATATATATATATACACAGACATCATACGCACATCATATATATATATACACAGACATCATACGCACATCATATATATATATACACAGACATCATACGCACATCATATATATACACAGACACCATACGCACATCATATATATACACAGACACCATACGCACATCATATATATACACAGACACCATACGCACATCATATATATATACACACAGACACCATACGCACATCATATATATACACAGACATCATACACACATCATATATATATATATATACACACAGACACCATACGCACATCATATATATATACACAGACATCATACGCACATCATATATATATACACAGACATCATACGCACATCATATATATATACACAGACATCATACGCACATCATATATATATACACAGACATCATACGCACATCATATATATATACACAGACATCATACGCACATCATATATATATACACAGACATCATACGCACATCATATATATATACACAGACATCATACGCACATCATATATATATACACAGACATCATACGCACATCATATATATATACACAGACATCATACGCACATCATATATATATACACAGACATCATACGCACATCATATATATATACACAGACATCATACGCACATCATATATATATACACAGACATCATACGCACATCATATATATATACACAGACATCATACGCACATCATATATATATACACAGACACCATACGCACATCATATATACACACAGACACCATACGCACATCATATATATATACACACAGACACCATACGCACATCATATATATATACACACAGACACCATACGCACATCATATATATATATATACACACAGACACCATACGCACATCATATATATATATATATATATATATATATATATATATATACACAGACATCATACACACATCATATATATACACAGACATCATACACACATCATATATATACACACAGACATCATACACACATCATATATATATATACACACAGACATCATACACACATATATATACACAGACATCATACACACATCATATATATATATATATACACAGACATCATACGCACATCATATATACACAGACATCATACGCACATCATATATACACAGACATCATACGCACATCACACATATGCACACATCATACATACACCCACCGCTGCCCCCCCAATCATACATTACATACACACATACACAGACATCATACACACATCATATATACACAGACATCATACACACATCATATATACACAGACATCATACGCACATCACACATATGCACACATCATACATACACCCACCGCTGCCCCCCCAATCATACATTACATACACACATACAGACATCATACACACATCATATATACACAGACATCATACACACATCATATATACACAGACACCATATATACACAGACATCATACACACATCATATATACACAGACATCATACACACATCATATATACACAGACATCATACGCACATCACACATATGCACACATCATACATACACCCACCGCTGCCCCCCCAATCATACATTACATACACACATACACAGACATCATACACACATCATATATACACAGACATCATACACACATCATATATACACTCACTGAGCAGTGACCCCCGGCTACTGAAATCAGCTGGGGGCCGCTGCCCCCCTCCATACACCCTGAGCACCGGTGTGAGGTGCAGACTTGCATCGGCTCCTGCGCCTCACACCAGCATTAAACAAAAATAAGGGGGAAGTCGGTCCGGCCCTGCTAGCCCGATACAGGGCTAAATCTATAAACAATTCACCTGCCCGTTGCCCAAAACTACTTGTCCCGGGTGTCTGGCGATAGGATTTCCACATCCATGGTATGGGCCATGGCTCTCCACTGAATTAGTGCCTTTCGACACCCGCACAAAGTGGCGGCTGACACCCCCCTCCACATATGTCTATGGGAGAGCCGAACTGCTCACCCATAAAAAATATATGGAGGGAGCGTTTCGGCTGCCACTTTGTGCGGGGGTCAACACACCCCGTTCCCGGGGAGAGACTGGGCCCCATACAGGAGATCGCGAGGGGTCCCAGTGGTCAGACCCCTGCGATTTAAAACTTATCCCCTATCCTGTGGATAGGGGACAAGGTTTTTGTACATGATATATCTCCTTTAATGGCTGCTTATTATTGTGAATTAGCTGCTTTTTAACTCCACATATTCCATACATCCCTTTTGGTCTCTGATCCATTTGCTCATAATATTGGTTGTTTGTATAAATAAAAATTATTGGTAAAAATGTTTTCTTTTTTTTTTCTTTCAACTTGCAGGTCCTGGTATTCTACTTCATACGATGCTTTTTGGCTTTCTGTAGCTGTGTATGTGAACTTTATTTTTACAAGTAAGTGTCCCATTATACAGACATACCAACACAAATAACTACAAATTATAAATACATTATGAATTATCCCCCCCCCCCCCTCTCGTACTTTTTTCCCATTTATTCCATATCCCCCTCATCAATATAAGCTCATATAGTTTTACCGTAAATACTGTACTTGTTCCTGCACGTGATTTATTTTGCCCTTTCATTTAAAAGTATTTTATAGAAATAGATGTTTCGTTGACCCCTCAAAACCAGCTCAAGTATAGCATGTGACTTCAAAAGAGGTGTTTGTCCCCAGACTTTGTGAACGCATCAAGGATTTGCAATTACTTTAATCTAAATGTGTGGCTGAAATCCTATTTCCTTGATAGAGTTTCATAACTGAACAGTTTCCCTTGCTTAGAAAGGTGCTCTACCCTAGTGATTCCGTTATCCCACCAAAATGAAAAGTCCTTAATCTTATAAAATTCTACAAATTTTAAATTTTCCCATATTGGAGTAAATGTCGTGCTACCCATTATTAACAGAAGAGACCGGAGTTTTTTCCAGGCTCTTTCCAAGCGTGCTCCAATTAGAATTTTTTTTTAAAACTTTTTTTGTGTGAAGAACCTTCTTTCCAATAATTCAAATACTTTTCCAGATTTAACCCCACAGTATTAATTTAAACCATAATTCAGCAGTGTTCCCTCTGTGCCAAAAATAAACCATAACTGTACCGCTAGGTAACAAACCCTAAAATTTGGTTCTAATAGACCTCCTAAGGCTCTAGGCCGGCAGCTTTTTCCTCACTCTCTTTCTTCCCCAGATTAGTTGGTTTAGAATTCTGTCTAGCCGTTAACCTATAGTAAAGTATCTGCGGGAGAATTATCATCTTAATTAAAGCGATTCGGTCTAAAATCAGGCCGAACCTTTAATGCTGCAGATGACATTCTGTGAAACAAAATGGGGATTTTTAACAAATAACAGAATGTCATCTGCATGCAGCAGAATCTTAGTAGTCATTTCTTGCAGAACAAACCCTTCAAAACAAACTCTCTTTAATAAAGTTTTCTATAAATAAAAGAAATAAAAAGGAAGAAAGGGGGCACCTCTGGCGAGTTCCTCTGGGCAGTCCAAAGGATTCAGTTAATCCTCCATCTATTCCAACTCTGGCCCTTGGATCATAATAGAGCGTCAGAACCATCCTCATGAAACAGTGTCCTATTATAGACTTAGGTTTGTAATAAGAGTTTCTAAATATCCAGAGTGCCCTGACTCTAGAGATGTTAATGGAAGTGAAGGGGGAGGGGGACAGGTTTGCATCCTTACAGTTCAGGAGTTCGGCCATTATAACCCATATTAAACTGGGCAGGAGTATGTGCATCAGGGTAAGAACAGAATAATTGGGCTAATTCCCTGCAGTCTGGAGCTTGTCCAGTCTGTCCCTGGTGCACGCACATCTGCCCGGTGCCTGCTTTGTCATATGAGCATAAAACACTTACAATGATATTTGATTCACTCTGAACAGCTGGGCTCTTTTAGAGGAATCATAGTTGTAACTTCAACTAGATATGGGGCGTTATCACCTCAATAACTCAGAGCCCCGTTCTGGCCTGAAGTTATAACCGTGAATTCTCTGTAATGGCACAGCAGCAGGGAACTAGTGACAGGTTCCCTTTCAGAATGGTTGTAGCTCTCTGCCACCTATTATGTCATATGAGTTATAATAGTTACACTGCCTAACTGTATGGAAGCAAACCTGGCCCTCTCCCCCGCCATCATTGTGTTACAGTGTGCCCTAAAATTCAGGTGTAGAGCTGTACAAGCTTACAGGAAAAGAGGGCCAGGCAGGTTCAGTTACTCCCATTATCCCTTACACTCACTAGGATCTTGTAACATGACATCTCATCAGATTTTGCTGCCTGAGGCTCACACACGCTTGCTCTCTGTAAAGCACACACGTATATAGATCGCTGCTCCTCAACCTCCTTCTGCATACAGTGTCCGCTCCTCTGATGGATTCCTTCAATAGTTAGGGTGCATTCACACCATGTTTTTGGGATACGGTCTAAAAATAAGCCGACTGGAGTCACTGTCTGACTCTCTCCGGCTCATTCAAATGAAAAAAATTCTCCCGTTGGATCTGGCTGCCGTATCCCCAAAACGTGGTGAGACTGCACTCTTAGAGTGGTACAAGAAATAATATAAATTATAATATAAATAAATTAACACCTCCAGATTCAGGAACCCTTGAGCTATGAGTGAATATTAAAAACTCGACATGTTTGTGTTAAAGGGTACCTCTCATCAAATAAACTTTTGATATATTTTAGATTAATGAATGTTGAATAACTTTCCAATAGCATGTTAATGAAAAATATGCTTCTTTCTATTGTATTTTTCCCGATCAGTCCTGTCAGCAAGCATTTCTGACTCATGCTGGAGTCCTAAACACTCAGAGCTGCCAGCCTGCTTTGTTCACGGCCAAACAGGCTGTGAACAAAGCAGGCTGGCAGCTCTGAGTGTTCTCCTTTGTGAACAAAGCAGACTGGCAGCTCGTAGTGTTTAGGACTCCAGCATGAGTCTGAAATGCTTGCTGCCAGGACTGGTAGGGAGACCCCTAGTGGTCATTTCTTCAAAATGGAAAATTAAATAGAAAGAAGCATATTTTTTAATAACATGCAATTGTAAAATTATTATTTTACATACATTAATCTATAATATATCAAAAGTTTTTTTGATGAGAGGTACCCTTTAATGCATTCATCACAGCGGATCTGCCAGCAAGAAAACAAGTGTAAATATCTAGCCATTTTTGCCCCTGTTTTCCTGATGACTGTTCTGTTTTCATTCCTCAATAAAAAGGTACTCTGCAAGCTTTTTTACACAAACATGGGCAGAAAAAAAAATCTTCATACCTTCTCTATGTTCCCCTGCTGTCTCAATATCGCTGTGCTGGGTGTTCATCTGTCACAGTACCACTGCGGTCAATGATTTTCTGAGCGACACTATGCTGCATTGACCCCTAGTACCAGGAAGAAAAGCTCGGCTGACACCTTTGCTGGGAGGTTAATGCATCCCAGTTACGTTTAGCCAATCACTGGCCACAGCTGTGTCCCTAATCCGCTAGTGATTGGCTGAGTGGTACCGATCAACCCCCAGCACCACCAAGAGGAGTTTATCGGAACCAGAAGCAGCTATAGCAAGGCAGCAGGGGAGCGTGGGGGTCAGTCCCACCGCCTGAGCATGTTTGTGCTAACATAAAAAAAATACAAAACAAAAATAAACTTACCGCTAGAGTACCCCTTTAATCCACTTTTAGATTTTCATAATTATTTAACTTTTTTCAATTTTTGAAATTTATATTGAAAGTTGAGTGCTTTCATACAGTTCACAGAGCTCAGAGGTAACATATATTACCTTATATTCACTTGCTTGATGTCTGTAGTCTTGACTAGTCTTGACAAAAAGAGTCTGCGGCAGCTGAAGTGTGTATAATTTAGAAATATTCTGTGACATTGCATTTGTAGTTAGAAATAATAATTATTTTACTATGAATCTGTATATAAAGCCATATACATCCATGCCTTAGTTTATACCCTAAAAACCTAATGACAGCTCCACTTTAATTTTCCGGAACATCAGTAAAATCTGCAGTGCGAATGTATGTGGAACAAGGCCCCTGCCTGTATTAAAGGAGTAGTCCAGTGGTGACCCAGTGGTGAAGAACTTATCCCCTATCCTAAGGATAGGGGATAAGTTTGAGATTGCGGGGGGTCCGACCGCTGGGGCCTCCTGCGATCTCCTGTACGGAGCCCCGACAGCCCTCGGGAAGGGGGCGTGTCGACCTCCGCACAAAGCGGCGGCCGACACGCCCCCTCAATACATCTCTATGGCAGAGCCGAAGCGCTGCCTTCGGCATTCTCCGGCTCTGCCGTAAAGCTGTATTGAGGGGGCGTGTCGGCCGCTGCTTCGTGCGGAGGTCGACACCCGCTATCTGGCCGGAAAGCCTGGCCCCCGTACAGAGAGATCGCAGGGGGCCCCAGCGGTCGGACCCCCCGCGATCTCAAACTTATCCCCTATCCTTGGGATAGGGGATAAGTTTTTCACCACTGGACTACCCCTTTAAGCCCTGAGTATCTCACTATTGCTGTGACATGGGAGCCCAAAACTAGAAAGCTTTAGTTTGGTTATTTCATGCCTTTCAACCACACACGCACATTTTTATATTCTGTTCTCATTTTAATCTCTTTTAGAGCTGTATGCAAACGATTTGGACTCCATGTTGGGCGACTGATGCTGGCTTTCCTTGTACTCAGCACAGGAATGTTTTGTTCCGCTGCTGGTAGGTGCTGATGTTATACTGTTGTTTTTTTGTGCGTATACATGTTCATTTCTTGTAGTTATATTTCTCATAACAAGTAAATATTCTTGTTCTCCAGCAAAAAAAATGAAACACCTTTTAAAGAGATCCCCTCCCAATGATCCTTCTCAATGGATTTGTTTTACAGCTCTATGCAGGGAACTGCATACAAACCCTTAAAGGGAACCTGTCACTAGTTTCATGCTGCCTGAACAACAGCGAGCATAAAACACTGACAGACAGGCTCCCGTATCACAATGATATATGATTCACTCTGAACAGCTGGGCTCTTTTAGAGGAATCATAGTTGTAACTTTGGCTAAGAATGGGGCTATGAGTTATCACCCCAATGTCTCAGCGCCCTGTTCCTGACTGAAGTAATAACCGTGATTTCTCTGAAATGGCAGCAGCATGGAACTAGTGACAGGTTCCCTTTAAGCGGAATTGTAGCTCTTTGCACCCATTAGTTTTGGTTATCCGGTGAATTTGTTTTTAATTTGACTAATTTCCCCAGGCTGTCTAAAAAAACTTTAACTCACCTTTCTCGTTCCCCGTAACCTCTGATATCAGGGTGCCCTGTCCTCGGCTGGTGATTCTGCCTTTCACAGAGAAGCATAGTGTATCATCTGCAGGAAGGGAAATGGACAGTGCCGCTGGCCAATCACTGGCTGAGACAAGACACCACTGTGCCCAGTGATTGGCTGAGTGGTGCTTTGACGTCCCATCTGCAGCTCTGGACTACTGCAGAGAAGCAGACTGTCAGTAGAGATGGGGAACCCTCATATCGCAGGCTTTGGGGGATCTGAGGAAGGGGAGTTAAAGGATTTATTGATTTATTAAGCATGCTAGGGACATTGTTAAAATAAAAAATATCACTGGATAACCCCTTTAATCCTTTAACCCATTAAGGACACAGCCCATTTTCACCTTAAGGATGGGAGCATTTTTTGCAAATCTGATCACTGTCACTTTAAGCATTAATAATTCTGGGATGCTTTTACTTTTCATTCTGATTCTGAGATTGTTTTTTTCATGACATTCTAATTTATGTTAGTGGTAAATTGTTGTCAATACTTGCTTCATTTGTTGGGGAAAATTTCCAAAATTTTATGAAAATTTTTAAAATGTAGCATTTTTTTAAACTTTGAAACTCTCTGCTTATAAGGAAAACAGACATCCCAAAAAATATATATTGATTCACATATACAATATGCCTACTTTATGTTTGCATCATAATGTTGACATGTTTTTTACTTTTGGAAGACATCAAAGGGCTTCAGCAGCAATTTTCCAAATTTTTTACAAAATTTTCAAAATCGGAATTTTTCTGGGACCAGTTCATTTTCAAGGACCTTCATTTTAGATATACCCCATAAAGTACTCCATTATAAAAACTGCACCCCTCAAAGTATACAAGATGACATTCAGAAAGTTTGTTCACCCTTTAGGTGTTTCACAGGAATAGCAGCAAAGTGAAGGAGAAAGTTAAAAATCTCCATTTTCTTTTAGACCCTGTTTTTGAATTTTTACAAGGGGTGAAAGGAGAAAAAGCCCCCAAAATGTGTAACCCAATTTCTCTTGAGTAAGGAAATACTGTGGTTGCACTAGAGGGCTCAGAAGCGAAAGAGCGACAATGGTATTTTGGAGAGTGAATTTTGCTGAAATGGTTTTTGGGGGCATGTCGCATTTAGGAAGCCCCTATGATGCCAGAACAGCAAAAAAAACAAAAAAAAAAAAACAACCACATGGCATACTATTATTGAAACTACATCCCTCAAGGCACTTAACAAGGGGTAAAATGAGCCTTAACATCCCACAGGTGTAAATGACATTTTTTTTTTTAACACTAAAATATAATTTTTTCACCAAATTTACCATTTCTACAATAGGGAATTGAAGAAAATGCCCCCCAAAATTTGTAACCTCATTTAGTATGGAAATACCCCATATGTGGATGTAAAGTGCACTGCGGGTACACTACAATGCTCAGAAGAGAAGGAGCACCATTGGGCTTTTGGAGAGAGAATTTGTTTGGAACGGAAGTCGGAGGCCATTTGCGTTTACAAAGCCCCCCGTGGTGCCAGAACAGTGGACCCCCCCCCCGTGTGACCCTATTTCGGAAACTACAGCCCTCACAGAATGTAATTAGGGGTGCAGTGAGCATTTACACCCCACTGGTGTTTTACAGACTTTTGGAACAGTGGGCTGTGCAAATGAATAATTTAATTTTTCATTTTCATGGACCACTGTTCCAAAAATCTGTCAGACACCTGTGGGGCGTAAATGTTCACTGCACGCTTATTACATTCCTTGAGGGGTGTAGTTTCTAAAATGGGGTCACGTGGGGGGGGGGGTGTCCACTGTTCTGGCACCATTGGGGCTTTGTAAACGCACATGGCCTTCAATTTCAGCCAAATTCTCTCTCCAAAAGCCCAATGGCGCTCATTCTCTTCTGAGCATTGAAGTGCGCCAGCAGATCACCTTACGTCCACACATGGGGTAGTTATATACTCAGAAGAAATGGTGTTACAATTTATGGGTTGCTTTTTTCCTATTACCCCTTGTACAAAAGGAAGAATTTGGGATATCACCAGCATTATAGTGAAAAAATAAATTTTTTTCATTTTCACCTCCAACTTTAATGAAAATTCTTCAAACAACTGTGGGGTGTTAAGACTCACTATACCCCTTGTGAGGGGTATAGTTTCCAAAAAGGGGTCACATGTGGGTGTTTTTTTTTCCGTTTATGTCAGAACTGCCACCCCTGTGCAAATCACCTCAAATGTACATGGTGCGCTCTCGCTCCTGAGCCTTGTTGTGCATCCGCAGGGCATTTTACGTCCACATATGGGGTATTTCTGTACTCAGGAGAAATTGCGTTACAAATTTTGGGGGTATTTTTTTCCCTTACCTCTTGTGAAAATGAAAAGTATGGGGCAACACCAGCATGTTAGTGTAAAAAATTAAATTTTTTACAATAACCTGCTGGAGTAGACACCAACTTTTCCTTTTCATAAGGGGTAAAAGCCCCCAAAATTTGTTAGGTAGTTTCTCTTCAGTACGGAAATACCCCATATGTGGCCCTAAACTGTTGCGTTGAAATACGACAGGGCTTCGAAGTGAGAGAGCGCCATGTGCATTTGAGGCCTAAATAGGGATTTGCATAGGGACGGACCCGGATGCAAGAATGACAGTTGCCTCCGATTCTAAAATTACTCTACGGAAATGTTTCCCAAACAGGGTGCCTCCAGCTGTTGGAAAACTCCCAGCATGCCTGTACAGTCAATGGCTGTCCAGCAATACTGGTAGTTGTTGTTTTGTAACCGCTTGAAGCTCCATTTTGGAAACCGTGCCTTACTAGACATTTTTCATTTTTATTGGGGGAGGGGACTGTGTAGGGGTATGTGTATATGTAGGGTTTTACTTTTAATTTTGTTTAGGTATAGTGTAGTGTTTTTAGGGTACATTCACACGGGCAGGGGATTACAGTGAATTTCCGCTGGGAGTTTGAGCTGCTGCTGAAAATTTGCTGCATGTCGAACTTGCAGCGAGAAACTCGCTGTAAACCCCCGCCCGTGTGAATGTACCCTGTACATTTACTTCGGATGGGGTGTGGGGCAAACCTTCAGCTGTTGCAAAACTACAACTCCCAGCATGCCCTTTGGCTGTCTGTGCATGCTGGGGGTTGTAGTTATGCAATAACTGGAGACGCACTGGTTGCACAACATAGAGTTTGTTACTTAACTCAGTGTTTTGCAACCAGTGTGCCTGCAGCGGTTGCAAAACTAAAACTCCCAGCATGTACGGTCTTTCAGTGCATGCTGGGAGTTGTAGTTTGCAACAGCTGGAGGCACACTTGTTGCGAAACACTGACTTAGGTAACAAACTTTGTGTTTCACAACCAGTGTGCCTTCAGCTGTTGCAAAACTTCAACCCTCAGCATGCACTTACAGCCGAAGGGCATTCTGGGACTTTTAGTTATGCAACAGCTGGAGGCACTCTACTGCAACTCCCAGCATGCCCTTTGGTTGTCAGTGCATGCTGAGAGTTGTAGTGCATTTCATAGAAATAAATGTGTCTCCAGCTGTTGCATAACTACAACCCCCAGCATACACAAACTACCAAAGGGCATGCTGGAAGTTGTAGTTGTGCCTTCTGCTGTTGCATAACACCAACTCCCAGCATGCCCTTTTGTAAATCACCAATCTGAATTGATTGGGGGGGTTCACAGGAAAAGCCCAGGGACTTGCATGGGGTGTCTGCTAAATGATTTCAGCAGGCATCCCAGTCCGGAATTCCCACTGGCGTACAGGTACGCCCTGTGTCTTTAAGTCCCAGGATGTCGGGCGTACCTGTACGCCCTTGGTCCTTAAGGGTTTAAGACACCAGGCCATACATATAAACTGCAACAGAGAGGTAGTTCCTTAATTTATATACATACATCTTAGTGAGCAGCAGGGCCAGGTTGAAGGGCAGGCGATCACCTAGGATCACAGCAAGAAGCAGAGACACAATTTAAGTGAAGAAAAGAATAATGCCTGACGCTTTGTGTCCCACAAATATTAACTCTATAATCTGTGTGACGCCACTACAGCTTGCCGTCTTGTGCCCTTGTCCCAGCTTCAGAAATCCTCATAGCTAAAACTAGAAACATGGCGGTGGTTACAGGCATTGATCCAGCACCATAGGAGGCTGCCCTTTTGCACACTAACCACTGAACGCTTGCTTTATTAGACTGATTGAAAGTGCTCATTGGTTGTTTAACTAACCTCTTTCAGATTCCTAACCAATGAGCACTTTGAACATTCCAATGAAGCAAGTGCTCTGTGTTTAGGTCGGTCCTTATGCTACTGAACTAATGTCTCCCTCTTTCCCAGACTTCTCATTACCTCCAGCTCACTGGCCCCATGAACCCCTCTCTGCCACATGGCTGACTCCTGCTCTGCCACAAGATGTTCCCATGCTTCTCTCTCTGTCACAGTTAGGAGGATTTCAACATTATCCTACCCAGCTGCTTTATTCCTTTGATCACATGAAGTAATTTTACCCAAATTTGACCATTATGGGCTGTTTCCAGATTTCCTTTTGGCATATTTATTGTATTACTAGAATTCTGCATATTTACTTTTTGATTGTTTTTGTGACTGTGATCCCTTTTATCAAGTATGGTAAAGGTTGTGTTAATGTTATGATTTTTTTTTATGACTTATACAGTGATCCCTCAACTTACAATGGCCTCAACATACAATGGTCTTTTCTGGACCATTGTAAGTTGAAACCAGACTCAACATACAATGTACGGACAGTCCAGATCTGTGAGACGTGTCAATGGCTGAAAGAACCGACCAATCAGAATGGGCATTCACTGGTAAAACCCCTGTATTACTGAAGTGTATGCACTGACTGGTGTCTGGTAGCGCCCCCTACAGTACAGGGAGGTATTACATGTTCTTTACTCTTTACCTGTACCAGGGTTAGCTGCTCCTTTGGACACCAGGTGAGGGCGACTCCATGTTACTTTTTTAGGACATTGCGTGTACTGTACAGGACCCCGAAGAAGCTCCTGTCCTATACATAGACCAGTGTTTCCCAAGCAGGGTGCCCCCAGCTGTTGCAAAACTACAACTCCCAGCATGCCCGGACAGCCGAAAGCTGTCCGGGCATGCTGGGAGTTGTAGTTTTGCAACAGCCGGAGGCTCCCTTCTTGGGGAACACTGACATAGACAGTGATTACAGCTCCCAGCAGATCTTTCTTACTTTTATATGTAAGGATTTTCTTTATCTGTATTAGTTATCTACTTCTTTTTCTTTAATCCTCACTTTTCCCTATTTTTTGATGACATTTTGGTGCCTTTAGAACCAATTACCAGGTTTCCATAGAGTTCTGGTCTCAACATACAATGGTTTCAACATACAATGGTCATCCTGGAACCAATTAATATTGTAACTTGAAGGACCACTGTATAAGATAGGGCCAGGGACTATTGATAGGATTTAGATTATTGGGCAGACTAGATGGGCCACATGGTTCTTATCTGCCGACACATTCTATGTTTCTATGACTTGGCCTCAATCTCTTTCTTGTTTCTCCCTGAAGCATATCTTCCTAGCAGCTTCTGCATGTACACCACGCTGATAGCCATGACGGGCTGGTACATGGAAAAGGTCTCTGTGGCTGTGCTGGGAATTGCTGCTGGAGCTATTTGGGGATGGCCTTTCAGCGTAGTACTCGGGTAAGAAGCACTGTTATGTTATTATCATTCACACAACCACAATGGCTCAGACTTGCTAAACTACAAGCCTGTTTTGTAGTGTGTTCTGACACGTATCTCTGACATGTTTTTCCCGATTTTGCACAGAAAAGTATAGTCAGAAACTAGGGCTGGGCGGTATATACCGGTTCATACCGAATACCAACATTTTTGTGCTGCACGATATGAATTTTAACCCATACCGCAATACCAGTCTGTCCCCTCCCTCTCGGGAATGAATGAATCAGCCCAGCGCTGCGCTGTCCCCACATCAGGGAACTAATCCTATGTGACCCGCGAGCGCTATTCTGCCACTCTATACCAGTGGTCTTACACTCTATACCAGTGGTCTCCAACCTGCGGACCTCCAGATGTTGCAAAACTACAACTCCCAGCATGCCCGGACAGCCAACGGCTGTCCGGGCATGCTGGGAGTTGTAGTTTTACAACATCTGGAGGTCCGCAGGTTGGAGACCACTGCTCTATACTGTGCGGTATCCCTATGCCCGGGCTGCAAAGATAAAAAACTTTAACTCTTCTCCTGTTAGTCCAGTACCGGCCTCACTTGTTTCCTGGGGACGGGAACGTCGGACAGCCGTCAGCCTATCACCGGCCGCAGCGATGTTCCGCCTCGGCCGGTGATAGGCTGAGCCCACTGTCATGTAAGAAGCCGGCTCCTTACATGACAGTGGGCTCAGCCTATCACCTGCCGAGGCAGAACATCGCTGCGGCCGGTGATAGGCTGACGGCTGTCCGACGTTCCCGTCCCCAGCGTAAGGCTGACATAGGTGAGTTAAAGTAAATTTTGTTTACCTTTTGCAGCCCGGGCATAGGGATACAGCACAGTATAGAGTGCCAGCGCCGGCGGCCGCAACAAACAGGACGAGGAGGGCAGCGCATGCGGGTGACATATGTTAGTGTTAACCCCAATGGGGATGTGGGCAGATAATTAATATGGGTTGGGGGGGGGGCTAGAAAATACTGTTCTATACCGTGGAACCGCCAAAAGTTTAAAAAATACCGTGATGCACACATTTGGTCATACCGCCCAGCCCTATCAGAAACCCTAAAAGGTAGATGTGCCTTTTTTGTTTTTTTTTCCTTAAACCTTGAGATACCAATAATAATACTTAGTAAAAAATGAATTTGTTGATGCAATATAAATAAGAGGTTTCCTACAGTTTTTTTTATAGAAATTGTCTCATTGGTATAACAATGCAGAGAGGCAAACATCAAATACACTGAACAACAAGCGGACTGTTATTAATCTGATGGAATGTGAAAGCAAAACCCTAATACATAAGGATCTTGAATCCCGTCTTATTACACCTGGGCCAATGTGTAGATTTCCACATCACGTACAGGTTCCCTGTTTTTGTAACTGTGACTCCTTTCATTCAGCACAGGCTTTTAGCATATGTGCTGCTGAAACACATCCATATCCATATGGTCTGGTCTTCTTGATGGACTCTCTGCGTACATTTACTTTGAAGTCTAGATCAAAGCCTGCATAAAGGCACCAAAGACTTACCGAGCCCAGCGGTGCATATATTACTGAGCTGTGGAACTGGAAGTGCTGAATATAATCATCCTGAACCATTGTGAAAAACTGTAGAA
The DNA here is from genome assembly GCF_029499605.1 of Hyla sarda. Classification (NCBI taxonomy): domain Eukaryota; kingdom Metazoa; phylum Chordata; class Amphibia; order Anura; family Hylidae; genus Hyla; species Hyla sarda. The sequence goes on from NC_079198.1 coordinate 82,096,377, forward strand.
TTCTATGAATGTAATCCAGCAGAATTGTAGTCTCTCTTCTTTTTGTTTTTATGCTGGACCATGTGTGAGCAATGGTTTTTATAATGTAATCTAGCAGAGTAACTGGCGTTGCCCGGTCTTCCTACCTAAACTATGTGGGAGAGAAGAAGCAACAATAATGCTCTTGTCCTCATATCCGTGTCTTTATATCCGGGCGTCATATCCTTATCTCATATGCCAACCTCATATTCCATCCTCTGCCTTTATATCTTGTTCTCATCCCCTGCACTACCTGTTCTCTGCTCCTGCCTGCCGGACAGTCCAGAAGGGTGTTTAAAAGTCCCGGGCAATCTCAACAATACAGCCCGAGAGTATCACTCAACAGTACAGCCCGAGAGTATCACTCAACAATACAGCCCGAGAGTATCACTCAACAATAGAGCCCGAGAGTATCACTCAACAATACAGCCCGAGAGTATCACGATTAGGAGATTCACCAGAAGAGAATACCCCCCCCCCCAACTCTCCCATAAGGGAAGGGTTAGGATCAATTTAACTCTATATATGGGAGTTATGTTGAAACCTACATACACAAGTTTTTATTCTCAGGATGGGGATAAGTGTCTGATTGCTAGGACCACCCGACCTCCAGAAAGGGGACCATGAATTTTTTCTGTCAGTTCCGTCTTAAAAATGTAATTTGACTGTGGCACTGTTGCAGGACTGTATTTTACTACTTTAGGCTACAGTTGCACCTGGCAGAAATGCTGCAGATTTTCTGCAGCAATTTCTACTACAGCGAATTTGCACTAAATTTTGCAGATTTGAAGCAGCTTACAGGGACATGGACTCCTGTTTATCCCCAGTCTACTGCTCCGTCACAGTAGTGAGTGTTGATCCATACAGCACTGGACAAAAACCAGAGCTTCTGCACTCAATCACTCTAAGGCTCTTATCTTTTTTTCAAATATAGATAACCTGTTTATAGTGTACCTGTCATTAGCAACAACTTTTTGTATAGTGTAGAAAATAACATTATAGCCCTGATTTACTAAGAATGGAGTGTTTATCTTGGAGTGATTTAAGGTTTACTCCGAGTATTTTTCTCCCTGATTTACTAATCTGTCGCCCGTCTCTATTTTTTTTTCTGTTGCAGGGACATTTTTTTTTCGGTCGCCCTTATCACAGAGTTATTAAGCAGGGGAGCGGGCGGCATGCTCCTCCCCAGCCATATACAGTGTACTTTTACTTTTATTCTTTTTCAAATAGAAGAGCTGCTGTGGGGAAAGATGTATAGAATCGCTGGGGGTTTTGTATATGTCTGGCTCCCCACAGCTTCTTTATATCTTGCTCCCTGCCGCGCTATATGTCTTTACCCTCGCCGCGCTATCATATACCCACCGCAGCGCGCGTGCGTGCGTGTGTGTGTATATATATATATATATATATATATATATATGCACCCACACAGCGCAATCATAAGCTCCCGGCAGCGCATGTAGATATATATATGCCCCCCCACAACGCAATCTTAAGCTCCCGGCAGCGCATGTAGATATATATATGCCCCCCGCACAGCGTAATCATAAGCTCCCGGTAGCGCATGTAGATATATATATGCCCCCCGCACAGCGCAATCATAAGCTCCCGGTAGCGCTATCATTGACAAGCATTCTATTAGCAGAGCATCTGGCCATGAAGCCGGCTGCCCGATGCTCTGCTAAAAGAATACTTGTCATTCATAGCATTTGAGGTATATGTATATAGATGCGCTGTGGGGACCAGACATATAGCGTTATCTGGTCCCCACAGCGCATCTATACACATATGCCTCTGAAGCGCTATCATTGACAAGCAGAGCATTAGCAGAGCATTGGGCAGCCAGCTTCCTGGCCAGATGCTCTGCTAATAGAATGCTTGTCAATGATAGCGCTACCGGGCGCTTATGATTGTGCTGTGCGGGGGCATATATATATTTATATATATTTATATATATATATATATATATATATATATATATATATAATATACATGTGCTGCGGTGGGTATATGACAAGACATATAGCGCAGCAGGGGGCAACGTATATAGAAGCTGTGCCAGAGATATACAAAACCCCCAGCTATTCTATATATCTTTCCCCACCGAAGCTCTTCTATTTGAGAACAAGCGGGGCTCTGTGCAGTGAGGGCAAGCGGGGCTCTGTGCAGTGAGGGCAAGCGGGGCTCTGTGCAGTGAGGGCAAGCGGGGCTCTGTGCAGTGAGGGCAAGCGGGGCTCTGTGCAGTGAGGGCAAGCGGGGCTCTGTGCAGTGAGGGCAAGCGGGGCTCTGTGCAGTGAGGGCAAGCGGGGCTCTGTGCAGTGAGGGCAAGCGGGGCTCTGTGCAGTGAGGGCAAGCGGGGCTCTGTGCAGTGAGGGCAAGCGGGGCTAGGTGCAGTGAGGGCAAGCGGGGGTTTGTGCAGTGAGGGCAAGCGGGGCTCTGTGCAGTGAGGGCAAGCGGGGCTCTGTGCAGTGAGGGCAAGCGGGGCTCTGTGCAGTGAGGGCAAGCGGGGCTCTGTGCAGTGAGGACAAGCGGGGCTCTGTGCAGTGAGGGCAAGCGGGGCTCTGTGCAGTGAGGGCAAGCGGGGCTCTGCAGTGAGGCATTTTTAACCCAAAAATATACTCATTTTGAACCAATGTATATTACAAATGTACATAAATTGGTATTAGCTACATTATATTAAAATTTTGTGCTAACAACAGATAACTTTAAAGGTTGTAATAATATTGAGGAGCAGTCTAAGCATCGCCTACCAATATCTGTAGGGGAGCAAGTATAATATACAGTTTAGGATAAGTGCACATTGGCGTTCAGCTCCATTCAGGGTGCTCTGTTCACAGACTAAGTTTAAAAAGTGGGACCTGAGTAGAAAAAAAATACTGCAAGAAGTAATTATTTTCTTTATTTAGATCCTGAAAATAAATGGACACCAGACAGAAACCCAATGGAACCCATTCAGAGTCAATGGAATCCATTGGTGTCTGTTGTGTAACAGACCCTTCAGCTCCGTTTTGTGGCCTCAATCAGTCTGTGATGGAGCTTCTGAAATGGAGCTAAACACTGATGTGCACTAAGTAGAATGACCAGGTGTAGAATTAACAGAATCAGGGTCTTGTCGTCTATCCAAGTGGCCATATTCTAGGCCAAATGTTGGTGTGGGATCACACACACTCATCAGCATCAGTGTCTGTCAGCTCAGTGTGAAGAGATCTATGGTAGGCTTTTAAAGGGTACCTCTCATCAAAAAAACTTTTGATATATTATAGATTAATGTATGCAGAATAACTTTACAATTGCATGTTATTAAAAAATATGCTTCTTTCTATTTAATTTTCCACTTTGAAGAAATGACCACTAGGGGTCTCCCTACCAGTCCTGGCAGCAAGCATTTCAGACTCATGCTGGAGTCCTAAACACTACGAGCTGCCAGTCTGCTTTGTTCACAAAGGAGAACACTCAGAGCTGCCAGCCTGCTTTGTTCACAGCCTGTTTGGCTGTGAACAAAGCAGGCTGGCAGCTCTGAGTGTTTAGGACTCCAGCATGAGTCAGAAATGCTTGCTGACAGGACTGATCGGGAAAAATACTATAGAAAGAAGCATATTTTTCATTAACATGCTATTGGAAAGTTATTCAACATTCATTAATCTAAAATATATCAAAAGTTTATTTGATGAGAGGTACCCTTTAAAGTGAATATAGAGCCAAATACTGAAACATGTTGTTTTTTTTTCTAAACTTTTTCTATTTTCTATGTGGAATTTCATTTTATTTAATTTCTTGCACATAGGCAACAATAGACAGAAGCTGTTTCTTTGATTTGAATAAGAAATCTCTTTATGCTGATGCCACCTTTCTCTATAACTCTGTACAGATTGTTTTCCAGGAGCCTCCTTCTTATCACCTCAAACAGAACAGAAAATCTCAGCTTCGTTTCAGGCCTAGTGCCCAAAATGAAAACTGCAACATTTTTAGATTTTTTTTTTAAATAGCAAAATGGAAAAGCAGGAAAAAAAACACTGCCAAATTCTTATAAAATATGTTTGACATAAAAACTTGATTTGAATAATAGGCCATTTTCTGATGACCTTTAGGAAAAATCCAGTGCAAGAATGGCGCTATGCTGATACATAAGGGCTAGAGAAGGCAACATCATCCTGGGCACACACCTAACATCCAGCATGTATTACAGGGAGGGACAGGTCCAAATTGGATAAGTGTTATACTAGATCAGTGGTCTCCAACCTGCGGACCTCCAGATGTTACAAAACTACAACTCCCAGCATGCCCGGACAGCCGTTGGCTGTCCGGGCATGCTGGGAGTTGTAGTTTTGCAACATCTGGAGGTCCGCAGGTTGTTGATCACTGAACTAGATGAAGGTTGCAAACTGTGTATGAAGGTGTCTGAAAATGAATGAAGGAATGTAGATTGCAAACTTATGCAAGATATGCAAAATTTAATGCAACTTTTTTTTTTTTACTCAAGAGAACCACCAACTTATGTAAAACCTGTTTAGAGCTGTTATTATTAAACATATCATTTCTGGTTTTCTCTCTAGGGTGCCCATCGCCTTTGATTTACTTTTTCTGAAACACAAATGGAAGAGTTTTATTAATTGGTGTGTAGTGGCGCTAATATTATTCCTGGTAAGTTCAATCAAGAAACATATATATATATATATATATATATATATATATATATATATATCTATACCTGTTCTGAGTTTTGCTATCAAGACTAATGCTTAGAATAAATAAGTCACTCTATAGAAGAAGGTGCAGTACAGTTCTATCATTGTCATGGTCAGTTGTCGTCAGCGTGTGGCCTGGCATCCACTGCCATGTCACCCTGCAAGTTAAAGGAGGACTCTGGTGCAGAGTACTCCTGCTCCGTCCTGCCCGGGCTGCAAAAAAAAATCTTCTTCATACTTCCTTGTGCAACGAAGCGTCACATGGCGCTCAGCCTATTATGGGCCGAGGCAGAACATCGCGGCGGCCGGCGATAGGCTGAGCGCCATGTGACACTTCGTTCACACGGAAGTATGAAGAAGATGGACTGGAGGACCGATCAGCTGTAGTGGCGCTCCGCGGGAACATAGGGAGGTGAGTGATGGTTTATTTTCATTTTTTTTTCCAGCCCGGCCAGGACGAATCAGGAATACTCTGCACCAGAGTTCTCCTTTAACTGTTTCTCCAAGCATTTAACACCTACAGTATAACATTTCATTTAAGAATGAGTTGTGCATTGCACCCTTCAAGTGGATGCCTAATTGGTAATGGGTACCTATTTTTTACTTGTAGATTATCAAAGGAAAGTGAAGGTGACTAAAAGACTAGATTCTGACAAGACTAGAACGAGAAGCATGACATATATTGGAGAGTGAACCATGCTTGCATTGTTATGCATAGTGTCTCTTCCTGTCTCTGCAACATACTCGTTGCTTAAAGTGTTCCTTTCACTAAAATTTTCGACTACGACATGTTATAGGTTTTATAATCGGTAGCTTGGTGCTCTTGTAGATCGGTACTTGTTTATAGAGACTTTACCTAGCTCAATATTGTTTGTGTGTTTTCTTGTTCGTTGTTGATTGCTTGCCCTATTACAAAGGGTGATGTTTGCCTGTTTGGCCAATAATCACCCTATGTAATAGGCTCCTTACCTGTTTTTGGAGTCTCATTATTAGAGAGGCCACAACTCACCTTTGGATATGTTGCCCGATGGACGCTACTAAAGCCAAAGGACACCATTTACGTACATTGGAGTCTATCATATTGTACAATGGTGTCATTAGCACTGCTTTCAGCACTATCTTTCCCATCAAATATAAACAGAACCTTAAAGTGGACCCATCAGCAGTTTTATGTTTCAGAACTGCTGACATAGCCACACAGAGGTTAAGGTGGGGAGTTTATACACACTTGACATAAACATTGAAGGTCTTGGCCTCGGTCACCACACATAGATGCCCAGATCTCTCTCTGCATTGATAGTGTTTGTGGCCCTGTCCTTAAGCTGTGACTTTTAGCTTAAAGGGGTATTCCACCCCTAGACATCTTATGCCCTATCCAAAGTATAGGGGATAAGATGTCAGATCGCCGGGGTCCCGCTGCTGGGGAACCCCGGGATCTCCGCTGGAGGGCCTCACGCTAAGTCCATCCCGACCACGGGGGCTGAAGATCATGACGTCACTACTCCGCCCCTGTGTGATGTCACACCCTTTCCCTTCAATGCAAGTCTATGGAAGGGGGTGTGGCGGCTGCTCTCATAGACTTGCATTGAGGGGACGTGGCGTGACATCACCAGGGAGTGTCGACGACCCCCGCAGCACACACACAGTGTGCGCGGAACTAATAGTTCCGAGCGCTGGCCAGTGAAGTACCCCTTTAAAGTTGATTAGGCTATAAACGCATGCAGTACTGTATTTCCATGCGGAAATTCTGCCGTGTGAACTTAGCCGAAGAGTTGTGGACACAGAAATGTGCTGGAACCATATTGTATATTCGGTATTTTAAAATAACTACTTTGTCTTTTTTGTGTCACAGGTTCCATTGGTGGCTATTGATAGTTATTACTATGGAAAGCTGGTGCTAGCGCCTCTTAATATTGTCCTGTATAATGTGTTCACGCCTCATGGACCTGACTTGTATGGTACGTACAGAAGACATGTTTGTCTGTATTATATAACAGAATAATGTGTCCTTATTGACCATGTAGTAAACCAGTCCGTGATTGTTGTGCCAGCCCAGTAATATCATGGACTCCTAATCTCCTGTACCATTTTGTCCAACACACATTATTGTCTCTAATATCGGACAGCCTAAATAGCATTGCCCAGTCACATTGCAGCGCCAAATTCTACCACATCACAAACCAAAAATGTGTCAGCTGTAGAGGAGCAGTACTAGGCACTGTGCTCCTTCACTAAAACATTCTGGTGCATGGTTCTGCATGGCTCTCTACTGCCCCCTGCCCAGTAGCTTTTAGCTAAATGAACAGCAGAAACAAGCTGACAAGTCTACGTTTATGTGAACATAAACAATACATATGTGTATAAGCTGATGCACAGTTGTGGCCAGAACATTTTTCACGAAGTTTGCTGCTCCAGTGATATTAGATCTTATAGTCAGACCTTTCTATGGTTAATAATGGGTAAATCTAAAGATCTCATGTTTTTAACTTTTTTTGACAAATGCATCAAATTTATGCAGAGACTCAATATTTCACCTATGCCTAATCCTATGTTCCCCAGGTCATAAACACTAACAGAAGATTCTTATCTCTTACTCCTATATTCCTATGGCAGTAAATATGTCCATACAATTCGATTGTGCATGTTTATGATTTAGATGGGAGGTTGCTGGCAACTGAATGACAAATCGGTATTTCCAGATTTACACTGCCTTAAAGGGGTACTCTGCCCCTAGACATCCTATCCCCTTTCCAAAGGATAGGGGATATGATGACTGATCTTGGGGGTCCAACCGCTTGACACCCTCGATCTCCCTGCTGCACCCAGCGTTCGTCTAGAGCGTTGGGTGCAGCACCGGAGACTCATGAGATCACGTCGGTACCCTGCTTGTGATGTCACGGCCACGCCCCCTCAATGCAAGTCTATGGGAGGGGGCGTGACGGCCGTCACGCCCCCTCCCATAGACTTGCATTGAGGGGGCATGGCCGTGATGTCACATTCGGGGCGCAGCCGTGACGTTATGAGCCTCTGCATCGCCAGTTGAAGTTTGTTCCGTGCACCGGATGTCTGGGGTGTCGCAGCCGAGACACCAGACATCTTATCCCCTATCATTTGGAAAGGGGATAGAATGTCTAGGGGCGGAGTACCCCTTTAAAGGACTTGTCCACTGTAAACTAATAATTAGAGATGATCGAACTTACAGTAAATTCGATTCGTCACGAACTTCTCGGCTCGGCAGTTGATGATTTTTCCTGCATAAATGTGTTCAGCTTTCAGGTGCTCCGGTGGGCTGGAAAAGGTGGATACAGTCCTAGGAAAGAGTCTTCTAGGACTGTCTCCACCTTTTCCAGCCCACGGGAGCACCTGAAAGCTGAACTAATTTATGCAGGATAAACAATCAACTGCCGAGCCGAGAAGTTTGTGACGAATTGAATTTACTGTAAGTTCCCTCATCTCTACTAATAATTTTATACACCCTATTAGGGAATTCTGAGTAGTATACAGTAGAGGAGAGGTCCTTTGTTTAGGACCCTCATATAGTGACTGCAGTGTACATTGGTTACAAAGTGCGTTTTTCCCTCTAGAGCGGTGTTCCCCATCCAGTGTCCCTCAAGCTGTTGCCGAACTACAACTCCCAGCATGCCCAGACAGTCAAAGGCTGTCTAGGAATGCTGGAAGTTGTAGTCTTGCAACAGCTGGAGACACATTTGGTTAGGAAACACTGCTGTAGAGAAGCTGTCCTGTATTGCACAGATTACCCATTGAAATTAATAAACTAAACTTAATTTTAGTTGTGTTAGCACCACAGAGATATTGAACACTTACTGGCAGGCTTCCCCACAGATTAGTGCTTCGCTGGGGTCCCAGAAGTAGGACACTTTATGATCTGCTTACTGTTAATAGACCCTTCTAAACAGTAAGGATTGTGCAAAGTGGAGAACCCCTTTAATGTGAAGTTACAGTTTAGTTCTTGTGCACAGTATCCTTCATGTTTTAGTAATGCTCAGTGATAGAAATACAGTCCCATAATCAGTTAAAAGTATTTTATGTATAGAATTGTGTTCCTATGTTTATTGAAGCCAAAGACTAAACAATTGGCCTAATGGAATACTACGGTATTTCTTCAATCCTATTAAATCTGTCAGTTTTGTGGCTAAAGTCAAATGGTAACCGGCTGTGGAAGCTTGTAGGAGGAATCTAATAGGATAATAATGAAGTCAACTGACCCAGGACTGACTCCCTCTGCCACATTAAGCCATGTCATTTTTTGTGGGTCAGACTGGTGGTCACATGACCAAGTTACAGTAATGAACCACATAAATGCAGCTGTGCTGGGATAAAACAAATGCAATAAACATCTGAATAAGTGTAACAGACTTTATTAGCCAGACATAGCGTGTTTCGAGGCATTAAAGCCTCTTCGTCAGATGTGTAGACATAGCTTATAAACAAATGGCGCTTTACGAATTGTGCTATTAAGTCTGCTAAGTGCTGTTAAAGGGGTATTCCAGGCCAAAACTTTTTTTTATATATCAACTGGCTCCGGAAAGTTAAACAGATTTGTAGATTACTTCTATTAAAAAATCTTATTCCTTCCATTAGTTATTAGCTTCTGAAGTTGAGTTGTTGTTTTCTGTCTAACTGCTCTCTGATGACTCGCGTCCCAGGAGCTGTGCAGTTCCTATGTGGATATTTTCCCATCATGCTCAGCTCCCGGGACGTGACATCATCATTGAGCAGTTAAACAGAAAACTTCAGAAGCTAATAACTATTGGAAGGATTAAGATTTTTTAATAGAAGTAATTTACAAATCTGTTTAACTTTCCGGAGCCAGTTGATATATATATATATAAAAAGGTTTTGCCTGGAATACCCCTTTAATTGAAAATGTTGTGAGCTTATGCAATACATAGTGAGCTTTTGTAATATACATTATGTTTCATTTACCACTCAAAGTATCTGCAGAGGTGAGGAGACAGAGCTCAGTCCTCTCAAGACACATCTTAGAATAAAGCTCTTTATATTCCTTTTTCTTTGTAAAGTACAGACTGAGCATTAAACCATTTTTGTATAATTTTATCCTATCCGTTAAACCAAAGTAATTTTAAAAAGAAACAAAACCACTTTATTCTTTTGAGATGCACATTACCCTTACGATCAGCAGAGGTCGCCCTTGTACTGTCATACCCAGTTGTGTGCAATATGCCTTATGGAACACTTTTTTTGTTATGTCATTGATGGCAGAAATCTCTGTGATGTATATTCTTTCCCATGTATTAAAGAATCCCCTCAAGAATGATCGGAGTTCAGATTTCTAAGCTGGGTGCCCCATAGTACCATAGGAATAATTTTAAGGGTTCCGTGGACTGATTTCCGGCAATGACAAGCAGTTTGCTCTGATAAACCTCAACACATCAGTCTTTTTTTCAAAAAATTACTCAAACCCAAAATTCATTCCTATACTAAGCCCAGTCCCCAAAAATGTATTGTGACATACAACTTAGGCTATGTTCACAAAGCAGTTGTCCCCCGTTCATATTTTCTCAGTTATCGCCTCCTAAACGGACCATTCTAATGGATGCAAAGGGATGCCATTTAGTGTCATCCGTTTGCATCAGTTTTTCATATGTTTGTATCAGCCGACTGCAGACTCCCGCAGACGGGACTACTACTACTCCCATCATGGGACAGACTCCTTTCCATGATGGGAGTAGTAGTTCCCTAGCTGCTGGAGTCTGCATTAGTGTTTGTACTACAACTTCCATCATGGAACAGAGTCTGTTCCATGTTGGGGAAAGTAGTATAGGGGCTGAGGGATTGATCACATCGGGTCTTTCTGAGACCCAATGCGATCAGCAGTTATAAAGCAGGGGAGTGGGCGGCATGCTCTGCTCCCCTGCGATGTATATACTGTGCTTTTTACTTTCATTTTGAAATCCCCCGCCGGGAGCCCTGAATGGCCATCACCGAGGAGCCATTCAGAGCTCCTGGTGGGGTTTTTAAACTACTACTGTGACCCCCCAAATTTATGCCCCAATGCATATTTATAATAGTTTAATGTGCATATCCTTATTCACCCCAGTGTCCTTATTACCGCTCCCATTGCCTGCTCGGGACATGTCGGAAACCGGCAGCGGTGAATGAATGAAGCCGACATGTCCCGCATGCTCACGCATTCACCGCTGCTGCCACCCAACTGGTCCCCACTGCTGCCTTGCTCCTAGCGCAATCGTAGCGCACCGCCAGGGCATGTCTATTCTCTACTGCTCATTTCCGTCAGGTACAGAGCAGCAGAGAATAGACATGTCTCGGCGGTGCGCTCTGTATGCTACAGAGGAAATTATTTTATTTTTGAATTTCTTTTTTGTTTTGTCTACAGTGCTCTCTGCTGACACCTGATGCCCATATCGGGAACTGTCCAGAGCAGGAGAAAGTCCCCATAGCAAACCTATGATGCTCTGGACAGTTCCTCACACGGACAGAGGAGTCAGCAGAGAGCACTGTGGACAAGACAGAAAAGAAATTCAAAAAGAAAAGAATTTCCCCTGTAGCATACAGCTCCTAATAAGTACTGGAAGGATTAAAGGAGAACTCCGGAATATAAAAATTGTCACCCATAGTGCCGGCAGTAAAAAAAAATAAAGATGTACATACCTTCCTCCGCTCCCCAGGAGAGGTATTCTATGGGGATTTGCTTCTAATCTGGACAGTTCCTGACACTGACAGAGGTGTCAGCAGAGAGCACTGTGGTCAGACAGAAAATAAATTCACAAATTTCTCTGTTTTATACAGCAGCTAATAAGTACTGTTTAACTTTCAGGCACCAGTTGACTTGAAAACATTTTTCTACTTGTTTCCACCGGAGTTTCCTTTTAAGGACGCTGCCAATTTTGTTTTCGCATTTTTGTTTTTTACTCCTCGCCTTCTAAAAATCATAACTCTTTTATATGTTCATCCACAGACTTGTGTGACGGCTTGTTTTTTGTGCGACCAGTTGTCCTTTGTAATTTTACCATAAAATGTTTGGCAAAATAAACAAAAAATACTATTTGTGTGGGGAAATTGAAACTTGCAATTTTTTCAAAATTTGGAAGGTTCTGTTTTTACGCTGTACAATTTACAGTAAAAATGACATGTTTTCTTTATTCTGAGGGTCAATACAATTAAAATGATACCCGTGATTACATATTTTTATTATTGTACCACTTTAAAAAAATCTCAAACTTTTCAACCAAATTAGTGCTTTTAAAATCCCTCTATTTTGATGACCTATAACTTCAACTTTTTTGGATAAGCGGCGGTATGAAGGCCAATTTTTTGCGGCGTGATATTGATATGAAACTTTAAAAAAAAAATTTTTTTACATCCATTTTAGTAACCGCACTGCTGCAGATGCCGTGATCTGTATTGATCACAGCATCTGAGGAGTTAATGGCACACATCAGCGCGATAACTGATATTTGCCATTTCCGGCGGGTCTCTGGCTGCTCATAGCAGCTGGGACCTGCCGCACATGACACGAGCACCACTTTGGTGTTTGCGGTCACTAGCAGGACGTAAATGTGCATCCTGGTGCATTAAGTATCAGGGCACAAGGACGTACATTTACATCCTATGTCATTAAGGTGTTAAAAACTCCACCTGGAGCCCTGAATGGCTCCTCGGTGCTGGCCATTCAGGGCTCCCGGCGTGGGATTTCAAAATGAAAGTAAAAACACAGTATATACATCGCAGGGGAGCGGAGCATGCCGCCCGCTCCCCTGCTTTATAACTGCTGATCGCATCGGGTCTCAGAAGGGAGACTCGGTGCGATCAATCCCTCAGCCCCTATACTACTAAAAATAACTACTAGGACCGTGTGGACTACAGTGCCATCCCCATAGATGACTATGCATTTCTGAGCAGATCTCCTAAAAGATCCACCCAGAAATGCATTGCAGTCTATGGGGGCAGCAATGCAGTCTGCTCGGTCCTAGCGCCACCGGCTTGATCTCCAGGAGAAATTCTGCCCAGAAATTCCACAGTGTGAACCCAGCCTTAGCGTTCTTCTTAGCAGCAGCGGCTGTAAGTTGAGATGCAGGATGGCCTAGTCTACGGGAGATGAGCCACTTTATCATGAAGTCAACAGCTTATAAAAAGTCCACTGCTCAATGGTTCATCAATCTGATTTTACCATTCCATATTTTTGTTCTGTTATATGGCACAGCTCCATACATGGTGCCATCCTAGGCACAGGACCGCCACCTGTCTATAGGTTAGATTGCTAGGCCCCTACCTTGAGCTCAAGACCAGGGTCCCAAGTCTCTCATTGTAAAGTAGTGATGTGTGCACTGCCTCTCCGTCCTGCTGCCACAGTAATGTCCTCCAGCATCCATGTTTTCCCCGCAACAGTAAAAGACTAGTCAACTTGATTGTTGTTTATAGCAGCAGATCATAAAACCTAGTTTTACATATTTTGAAAACAAAATGTGACCAAGCCATATTTGAGAATGCAAATCACCAGAGCAGGCTTTCTTGCTGACATTAAAGGGGTAACTCTGGTGGGTAACTTTTTTTAATTTAATTTTTTTTAATTAATTTTTTTATATAAATCAACTGGTGCCAGAAAGTTAAACCGATTTGTAAATTACATCTATTGAAAAATCTTAATCCTTCCAGTACTTATTAGCTGCTGAATACTACAGAGGAAATTCTTTTCTTTTTGGATTTCAGAGCTCTCTGCTGACATCACGAGCACAGTGCTCTCTGCTGACATATATGTCCATTTTAAGAACTGTCCATAGTAGGAGAAAAAAAAATCCCCATAGGAAACATATGCTGCTCTGGACAGTTCCTGCTCTGGACAGAGAGGTCAGCAGAGAGCACTGTGCTTGTGATGTCAGCAGAGAGCACTGTGTTCCAAAAAGAAAGGAATTTCCTCTGTAGTATTCAGCAGCTAATAAGTACTGGAATGATTAAGATTTTTTAATAGAAGTAATTTACAAATCTGTTTAACTTCCTGGTCCCAGTTGATTTAAAAAAATAAAATAAAAAAAATTTAAAGTTTTCCACCGGAGTACCCATTTAAGACAGTAATGAAGGAAGCAGGATTTTTATTCTTTGCTCTAAACTAGATCTAGGCAAGATATCAGTGCAGTGTTTCCCAACCAGGGTGCCTCCAGCTGTCGCAAAACTACAACTCGGCTGTCCGGGCATGCTGGGAGTTGTAGTTTTGCAACAGCTGGGGGCACCCTGGTTGGGAAACACTATCAGTGTATCAAAACTAGGTAATATTTCAGAGAAAGGCATTCACATTAAAGAATGAAAGTCATGTAAGCTCTAAAAATGTAACACTTTTACATTACATGCTGTTCATTTTTTCTTCAGCTCAATAAAGGAGAGAGGTTGAAAGAATAAGTCCAGTCTCTTCATCTCTGGCTGTGTGTTCTGCTTTTGGCTATGATAGAGAATAGAGATGAGCGAACTTACAGTAAATTCAATTCGTCACGAACTTCTCAGCTCGGCGGTTGCTGCCTTTTCCTGCATAAATTAGTTCAGCTTTCCGGTGCTCCGGTGGGCTGGAAAAGGTGGATACAGTCCTAGGAGACTCTTTCTTAGGACTGTATCCACCTTTTCCAGCCCACCGGAGCACCGGAAAGCTGAACTAATTTATGCAGGAAAAGTCAGCAACCACCGAGCTGAGAAGTTCGTGACGAATCGAATTTACTGCAAGTTCGCTCATCTCTAATAGAGAACAGAGCACAGAGATACTCCGCTTTCACATCTCCCCTGTTCTTCTATTGACACTGAGGAAAGTATCTGCATAAGAGCTAATTCACACAACCATGTTTGCTAATTCACATCTCCGTGTAGTGTCCTAACGTATTAAAGGGGTACTCCGGTGGTAAACAGATTTGTAAATTACTTCTGTGAAAAAATCTTTACCCTTCCAGTACTTTTTAGCAGCTGTATGCTACAGAGGAAATTATTTTCTTGCTTTGTCTTGTCCACAGTGCTCTCTGCTGACACCTCTGTCCATGTCAGGAACTGTCCAGAGCAGCATAGGTTTGCTATGGGGATTTTCGCCTGCTCTGGACAGTTCCTGATACGGGCATTAGGAGTCAGCAGGGAGCACTGTTGACAAGACAAAAAAGAAATTAAAAAAGAAAAGAATTTCCTCTGTAGCATACAGCTGCTAAAAAGTACTGGAATAGAAGTGATTTACAAATCTGCTTAACTTTCTGGCACCAGTTGATTTAAAAAAATAAAATAAAATAAAAAAATTGTGCTTTCCACCGGAGTACCCCTTTAAGCCAATGCTATGTGACCACTGACACTATGACACATGGTTCAATTAACAGGAATGTTTTTTTTTTAATTTTTTTTAATTTTTTTTTACACTGCTGCATGCAGAGTTGGATGCCGTAAAAATAAAAACACGCGGGCATCTACAGATGTCAATTTGTATTTGAAAATTGACCATAGAATCCATAAAGTCCTCAAATATCTATCCCATTCATCATACAGTGAAGAAAAAGCATCTGTGCTGGATCTGTATTAGACCTGGGTTTTTAAATAGAGGTTTGTATTTAAAGGGGTATTCCAGGCAAAAACTTTGTTATATATATCAACTGGCTCCAGAAAGTTAAACAGATTTGTAAATTACTTCTATTAAAAAAATCTTATAGGGTACCTCTCATCAAAAAAACTTTTGATATATTATAGATTAATGTATGCAGAATAACTTTACAATTGCATGTTATTAAAAAATATGCTTCTTTCTATTTAATTTTCCACTTTGAAGAAATGACCACTAGGGGTCTCCCTACCAGTCCTGGCAGCAAGCATTTCAGACTCATGCTGGAGTCCTAAACACTACGAGCTGCCAGTCTGCTTTGTTCACAAAGGAGAACACTCAGAGCTGCCAGCCTGCTTTGTTCACAGCCTGTTTGGCTGTGAACAAAGCAGGCTGGCAGCTCTGAGTGTTTAGGACTCCAGCATGAGTCAGAAATGCTTGCTGACAGGACTGGTAGGGAAAAATACAATAGAAAGAAGCATATTTTTCATTAACATGCTATTGGAAAGTTATTCAACATTCATTAATCTAAAATATTTATTTGATGAGAGGTACCCTTTAATCCTTTCAGTACTTAGACAGAAAAGAACAACCTTAACTTCAGAAGCTCATAAGTACTGAAAGGATTAAGATTTTTTAATAGAAGTAATTTACAAATCTGTTTAACTTTCTGGAGCCAGTTGATATATATAAAAAAGTTTTTGCCTGGAATACCCCTTTAAGGTCATATCTTAAAATGTTTGCAGACATTAAAAAGTGATCAAATCCAAAGCTAATAGGAATTGGACTATAAGGACATGCTAACAGTACTGGATAGGGATGCTAAATATCCTAATATTGCATGTTTTTTATGGTTTTGGGATTTGGTCTTAATACTGTGTAAAAGAGAGGTCCTGGCAGCTTCCTTGATATGTCTATTTTAGCGAATGTGTGTACTCTTTTATATAGTAACAATTCTGTAGCATCTTTTCTTTAAACCTGGAACTGTGCCGTTACTCTGTCTTTCCTCCTAGAAATTCATTAATTGACAACTGGGTGTTTCCAGTTTGCCCCTACACAGTCCAATCAATGGGTGCATTGTAGGGACACACCCCTTTGACAAGGGGAATGGTAACTCCCAGTTTTTTTTCAGGGGGAGCAAAGAGAAATGGCTTTGAGAAAAAAGACAGAATTGTCACTTCATGGGAAAAGCCAACATCTACTAAAACAGATGGGTCAGGAGTGGTGACAAAAGCATTGAGAACACATGAGCCGGGCCAAGTGACTATAAGAGAATAGATAGACGGTAAGGGAGTGGCTGAATTTGCCCTGTGATACCACATTTGTAAGGGAAGTTATAACCAAGACACACAACTTTTTAATAGTGTGAAAAAGTTGGGTAGGACAGCAGCAGGAAATTCCCGTCAGTTGCTCTTTTGATACCGCCAGCAGAACACTGAGCCTTTATTCTGTCAATGGCGAAAGAGAAGAAAGATGAAGACAAAAAGCAGAAAACATCCATAAGACTATGCCTTTTTTAATATACAATATGTATAGCCCTGATTTCAAAAATACATACATTAGACTACTACAGACAAAGAACCATACCAGAGAGAACAAGAGAGTCTTTTGCATTGTGCTGATGGTCATCATGATGCAGGGGCCATATTCAACTGATGGAAGAACAAGCACTGGGGATGAGATTTCTCCTCTCCTGTTCTTCCGTTACATCTCACGCCATAAAGGGCGCAATGTAAGCAGTAGAAGTTTATTGGGAAATTGATCGTGTAATGTGTCCAGCTTCACAAGTAATTTTACTTTTATTGTTAAAATACTTCTAAAGTGAAAAATGAAGCAGCTTTGCGTATCTGTAATTTCAAAAGATTTTTTATACACTTTCATGGTTTCGTTAGATTAACCCTTTAGAGTAGTTGAAAAGGGAATTTTAGTTCTCTCACTGTTGTTGTTAATATCCTAAGAGCCCCCTCCATGGTGCACAGCTATTTCTTATTTTATTCATTTCAGGGAGTGGGACCAGGCCTCGGCTGTTTGCAAGTCTTCCTCCTTTATCTAGCCAGTCAAACACATACTCCTTTATGCTGTGCCCTAA
This sequence comes from Hyla sarda, assembly GCF_029499605.1. Lineage (NCBI taxonomy): Eukaryota > Metazoa > Chordata > Amphibia > Anura > Hylidae > Hyla > Hyla sarda. The sequence continues at coordinate 82,113,724 of NC_079198.1, forward strand.
CGTAGTGCTCAGGAAAACGCACTGGATTGAACAGGCTGGCACTGTGCTGGCCAGATGAATAACACAGTATATTTCTTGGTGAGGAGGAGGGTCATTTACTGATGCTCAGGGTATGCAAGGGGCTATGTGATCACAAAGAAAACAAACAAGCAGCAGCAGTATCACAGCAAGGAAAGGGTTACACTTATCACTTATCTGCTCTTGTTGCTTCTGTTGAAAAGCTAAATAAAGTGGGGGTGGGGGGAGGGGGGTTGGGGAGGGAGAGATTACACTGCAGCACTGTACGCATACAGCAGATTAGGAGATACCTGGTATTTACCTTGAGCTTTATTGGTGGTAAAAGATTAGAGGGAAACCTTAATTTATCTTTCAGCAACAGCCTGGATTATCTTCTGCAGGCAGACTGGCTTTGCAGGTACATCATCCAGGTTTTCTAATGTTCTCTCCTTTACACAAGTCCTGGCCAAACCCTGCTCCCACTTCATATAATTTGTCCTGTTCTAAAAACAGAATTCCTCTCACAGCAAGCAATGGACAGCAGATTGCAGAGAAGTGAGCCAACTACATGGTCCCAAAGGTCCCAAAGGTTAGCTTCCTAACAATAATAACCCTAGTGATATGCCGTAACATTAAATAATGGTAAGAACCAAAAGAGGAGTTGTCTCCCCAGAGACCTTTTTTTTTTAAGAATGCAGCCCCTGTTCAGCTTTGTTCTACATTAGTTGCTCAATTCCACCATGCTTGAGAAAAAGAATTCATTTTTTGTCTTTGATGGGTGAATAAAGACACGTCACTTTTTGCCATTTTAGATTTCTATGTTTTGCATTTTTTTTTAACCTTTGTCAGGTTATTGAAGACAGACTACCCACAGACTACATGTCCCAAACTTGGTGCCCTATTCAGCATTCTTTTGTTTGAATCCTCTATAAACCATATGTAAGGAGTTCTGAATCAGGATGTAGTTTATATTTGTATAACATACATGATGTAACATAGTATTTTGTTTTTATTTTGACCAATAATAGTCTGTAATAGTTTAATCACTTTCTACTATACGTTGTTGTAGTTGTATTATAGCCTTATTTTCTGCAGGCTTGATATATCATTACTAGTCTGTTTGCCTTGTGCAGATGATACCTGGGAAACAGAGCACTACACTATACATGTAGCATAGGCTGACGAGTTGACATGACTCACCGTGAACTTGTCTGTACTTATCTTTTTTTCTTCTCTCGGCAGACACCTTGCGTCAGCAGCTGACAGATCTGGTCTCCAGTGACGCATTGTGTCCATCCAGTTCTGCTGTGACACACGTAGGGAATAGCTCCTGATTACAGCCCCGTGCATAGATAAAGGCTGCTTCTGCTTTTTCCTAATGAGCACACTGGGGGAGTCGGGCAGCGTGTTTATCCTGAACTGTAAAATCCTGTCCTCCATACCTAGCAAACAATCATCTGAAACGGCTTTTAGCTGGGCTTTGTTCATACTAATTGCACATTTATTGAAGTCATAGCTGTGAAATGTTGTGCATTATGTCCACTAGCTAGACATCCACATAAAAAAACAAAAAACGTTTGCAATGTAATTTATGGGATGTTATAAAAAATCATGCGTAATACACAGCTCAGAAGTACGTAGTAGGAAAAGAAGAACATGGTGGGGAGCTTTAAAGGGGTTCTTCACTGCTAGAAATCTTATTGCGGGGGTCCCGCTGCTGGGGCCCCCGTTATCCCCCACAGCACCCTGCATTATAAACAAACACCAGATTCCTGCGGCAGTGGTCATGATGTCATGGCCACGCTCCCTCCTTACATCACGTCCCCTCCACTCATGTCTATGGGAGGATGACACGCCACCTCCCATAGACATGAATGGAGGGGGCGTGATGTGACGTCACGATCACGGCCTTCAGCTCTGAGCTTCTGAACAAAATGTTCAGAAGGCTGGACCACCGGAGTACCCCTTTAATGGCTTTTTCAAAGTAGTTTTATGGAACTTTTTTCTTGAAAAGTAATCTAAATCAATATAAGCATATATTACTAGAACAGTAATATACTGGGGCAAATTGCATCCTTTCACCAACAGCGGGAAAGAAATAATAGACAATAACCTGTAATTTTTTTTTCTGTTTTTACATGCTATACACTTCATAGCCCCCTCCCATAGACTTGCATAGCGGGGGCAGGGCGTGACGTCACACGGGAGCGGAGTATGACGTCACGATACTCCAGCCCCGTGATCGGCACCCGGCAGTTTGGGAGCTGGCAGCGCGGCATGCTGCTCAAAGAGGTGGGTGCCGAATGCAAGATTGCGGGGGTTCCCAGCGGCGGGACCCCCGCGGTCAGACATCTTATCCCCTATCCTTTGGATAGGGGATAAGATGTCTTAGGGCCGGAGTACCCCTTTAATAGCTGGCTTTGTGGAACATCCCTCAAACTCATGAAAGTCTAAAAATGTACATCAGTCTGCAGTTAAAAGATGTTTTAGATCTTACAATTTACAAATGTGTCCAAAGTTGGGTAACTATGGTAAAGATGATAAAACTCCTTCAAGATGGTAGAGTAAAATTGGCGGTTGTCTGCCACTGTGGCATGTAGCATGTCCTGCTTTTTATCTTGGCCAAGTCGCAAGCTCTATTCTCGCTACTTGCTGCAGACTCTGGACTTAAACCACATGGCGAGTACATAGGGGGCGTGTGTGTGCACGTCCTGTATCTTTTAAGGGTACGTGCTCATCCCTAATTCACGTCCTCCTCTAATCCTTGCCAGGCACCACCTATATAACCCTGCTCCATCTGTTCCCTGGTTCTTGTCTGCTGATTTTATGAGTTCCTAACTCTGCCTCTGCCTCTGCCTGATCCTGCTTGTACCTTGCTGATTCTCAAGTGCATTACCTGGACCACTCCTCTGCATACTGAACTAGCTTAAAGGAGTACTCTAGTGCAGAGTATTCCTGCTCCGTCCTTCCCGGGCTGCAAAATAAATTAAAATAAACCATCACTCACCTCCCTGGGTTCCCGCGGAGCGCCGCTACAGCTGATCGGTCCTCCGGTCCATCTCCTTCATACTTCCTGGTGTAACGAAGCGTCACATGGCACTCAGCCTATCGCCGGCCGAGGCGGAACATCGCGGCGGCCGGCGATAGGCTGAGCGCCATGTGACGCTTCGTTTCACCCGGAAGAATGAAGGAGATGGATCGGTGGACCGATCAGCTGTAGCGGCGCTCCGCGGGAACCCAGGGAGGTGAGTGATGGTTTATTTTCATTTATTTTGCAGCCCGGGCAGGACGGAGCAGGAATACTCTGCACTAGAGTACTCCTTTAACACCACCTTGCTGCTTCTGGACTACCAAGCTCTGCTACTAACACCAACTCAGCTCTGCTATATTGGACTCTATTTGCTGCGAAATACTATCCACAGCTCGCCTCTTCTTCCCCAGTGTTTGGCTCCAGGTGTTCTAGCTTGCCAGGCCAGCTGCCACTTAAAGGGGTACTCCGCTGCTCAGCGTTTTTAGCAAACGGTTCCAAACGCCTGGAGCTCATGATGGCTGTCACTCCCCCTCCCATAGACTTGCATTCCGGAGGCGGGGCATGACACCATGAGGGGGCTTTGACATCACCAGCTCCCGGCGCCAGCTCCAGTGTTTGGAACAGTTTGTTCTAAATGCTGAGCAGCGAAGTACCCCTTTAACCAGGACCACTCTTGTGGTACCGACCTGGTATCTCTCTAGGTCCAACTTGTGCATCCAGGAACAAGATAAAGGGGGGAAAACCGAAGTGAATATTTAGACTTTATTTCCAAGTTTGGGCCAAAGCCAAACCAGGAAGTGGCACAGCGGGTCCACATGCTTGGGGGTGCCAGATGGAGAAGAGGACCCCTGGAGAAGGACAGCCCGGACCGGTTCACCCTCCACCCGGAATGCTGCCGGACACTACAGGAAGGGATGATGGATGGCCCGGACCACCCTGACAGGTTGGGGGAGAGAAGAGGGTGGTGGTGGCGGCGGTCTATGGCACCGCAAAAGCCACCGCAGTGCATTGATTTAAAGCGCCCGCTTTAAATCAATGCTCTGCAGCGGTGTCAAGGGGGGATAAATAGCCGATAAGTTATACCGGAATATCGGTATAAGTTATCGGCTATCGGCCCTAACCTCCACCGATTATCGGTATCGGCCCTAAAAAAACTATATCGGTCGATCCCTAGTTCTCACTCCCAAAATACCTACCCACTATAATATAGGTGCTCTTGAATTGTTGTAGCTTACTATGTACAATACATCACATTGCAGAACCCGTCATGTGCACAAAGATAAGGCATGGTCCGCTCTCTATTATTGAAAAGTCGAGAGCCGGGTTGGGACATCATGGTCCAGGCCGTAGCAGCGAGCGCTGAGCAATGCAAGGAAGTATTGCATGAGCTGAGAACTGCGCGGTCTGGTGTGGTTACCCAGGAGAAAGCCATGTGCCCTGTGCTGACATAGATGACACACGTCATGTCTCAAAATGGCTGCCGCTAGCACAGGGTAAAAGCTTTTTTTCCTTTGGATCTCAATACTTTTGTCAGGGTAAGTACTGATGCAGTTACAGTAAGCTTACATAACTTAGCATAATTCTATATTTGACTATTATATACTGTTTCCTGGCCTATTCTTTTACACAATCTTTTTTTGCCTGGCGTACCCCTTAGGTTATTTCCCAGGATGATAATTCATCTTGCCACAAAGCAAAGATTGTTTAAATCTTTTCTTCAGAAAAGGCAGATGTAGTCAATGACATTGCTAACAAACAGTCCAGATCCTATCTCAACAAATTTATAGAGGAAATTGTTCTGTAGAAAGGCTTTTATCCTGCAAGGCTTAGCTTTCACTAAAAAAGCTAAAAATCCAGCAGACATAAGTCAGAGGAGGAACAACAAACTTTTTTTTATTTTTATTATAATATTTATTTTATTCCAAAAATGTATAAATATTTTTTTCCTTAAGCTTGATCTCATAATTTATTTGCTCTATGCTATCTGGAAACACTTCACCTATTAAGGGGTCAAGATTAAAGGGGTACTCCAGGGAAGTATATAAATAAATAAAAAAAAAAGCTCTAAAGCCACCACACTACCTGGATATGTTCCCTGTAAACCATCCTGCCTGATATGCATGGCTCCTGTTGCCCCTGTTGTCTTTTCTGGCTGCTTGATATTCTTTGCCACCCTTCCCTCTCCTTGTCTTCATCTCCCAGCAATCATTGCAGTGACAACCAAAGAGGGGAAACTGCTCTATAGAGATAACGAACAATATTTAGACAGTTATAAAGGGTGATAAGAGGGAAAGGATGGGCTTTGGGTTTTTGTTCTCTGAAGTACCTCTTTAAGCTCTTACCCTGTCTCACTCTTTGCAGCACAGGACAGACTCTATAGAAAGTCTAAGGTCCTCTATGGAATGGTTTTCCCTATTTATTCTAACATCCTCTAAGTTTTGGGAATACCATAGGGGTTGTACTTGGTCCCAATTTGTTAGTTTGTGTGACCTACTATTTTGCATTTTATGCTATAGGGATTGCTCCTACTCTGGACAGTTCCTGATATGGATAGAGGTGGCAGCAGAGAGCACTGTGGTCAGAATGGAAAGAAACGCTCAACTTCCTCTGGTGCATACAGCAGCTGATAAGTACTGGAAGGGTTAAGATTTTTAAATAGAAGTTATTTACAAATCTGTATAACTTTCTGGCTTCAGTTGATTTAAAAATTTTTTTTTCCAGGGGAGTACCCCTTTAAACATTAAAGGAAATCTGTCACCAGTGTCACCTGCACTAACCTGTCGGTACCGACAGTGCAGGTGACACTGATGACAACGGTACTTAACTTGTCCCGTTCTGTGGCAGGAATCTCTGGTAATCTTGGCCGTTAGTTCCAGCTCTGGGCACCCGACTTGGGGCACGGGCGGAGCTTAGTGACATCACCGCAGCTGCTCTCTGCTGGGTCCCGCTGATAGAGAACAGCAGCGGTGACGTCACTAAGCTCCGCTCATGCCCCCAGCCAGGCCAGAGATGAAGCTTAACAAAGATTAGCGGAGATCCCCGCCACGGAATGGGACAAGGGGAGTACCGTTGTCATCAGTTGATGCCGACAGGTTAGTACTGGTGACCGACAGGTAAGTACTGGTGACAGATTTCCTTTAAGGCTGGTTTCACACAAGTGTAACATTTTTATTTCCACAAATCCCGGAATGACCGCTGTCACCCTCTATATTGCTGCTGCTACTGGTTGAGTAGAATGATGTGTCATGCCAACCATTGCACTTAGGTTTGTAGTAATGGAGGAAGGAGTCAATAATGTGTGGTCTAAAGTTTAGTGAAGGCTAAAGTTTTATATATTTATTTTCCTTTTATGTTGAAAGCAATAAATCAGTCTTTCTTTTGACACTTTTTTGAGATGTAAGCGTTATATTCTTCACCATATCCCACCCCCTATCTCAGGATCTCTCCCCTCTTCTCATTCCCCTCTGTTCGCTCGCTCCCCCCTCCCCCACCACTTCGCTGTGCTGTACCCTTTTTAAGTGGCATTGATTGCAGCAAATTGCCATAGCTGGTAGCAGCTGTCACAACAGTGCGGTGATTAAGAGCAGCGCTTGTGATTTCCCGGCTGATTGCATCGATCAAATAGAAGAGGGAGCAGGGGGAGCGGATGTATGAAGGAAGGTGAACTCCCGCAGCCAGCATCAGCATGGTAGTGTTGTCTTCTTAACTCTGTTTATGCCAGTGCTTGTAATGTAGTGTCAAGTGGAAATGGTACTGCATCCTTTCACTCTTACGAACAGCAGGTGTCTAGAATAACATTCCAATGCACACGGAAAACCGTACCCAATGGGCCACTTATAAAAATTCCTTGGTACCTTTTAAAGCCCACATAGTCTAGTTTTCTTTCATTTTATTGCTATATAGGTTACAGTTGAAATATATAGCCTTTATGGAGGAATATAACTGCTTTCTCAAGATTTCTGTTCTCTGCTTATGGATAACTAGGACATTGGTATAGAGACATATTTTGTTGTTTTTTATATGGTTTAATATATATATATATATATATATATATATATATATATATATATGTTATAGTTTTCACGCATTTCACTTTTTTTGCATTTTGTTTACTCCCCCCCCCCCCCCCTATTGATCTGCGCTCAGTTTACTCAATGCCCCATAATGACAAAAGTGAAAACTGAATTTTAGAAAGGAAAAACTAAACTTTCACATTGGCATAAGTATTCTCAGGCCTTTTACTATGGAACTGCAAATTTTCCTCTGGGGGCTCCCATTTTTTCTTAAAGGGTTACTCCACTCCCCAGTTTCCGGAACTCAATGCTCTGAATGCTAGGTGCGGGCTTTCGTGTTCACGCCCGCCCCCTCGTGACGTCATGCCCCGCCCCTTGATGTTATGCCCGCCCCCTCAATGCAAGTCTATGGGAGGGGGCACGACGGCTGTCGTGCCCCCTCCCATAGACTTGCATTGAGGGGGCGGGACGTCACGAGGGGGCGGGTGTGAACACGGAAGCCTGCACCCAGCATTCGGAACATTGAGTTCCGGATGCTGGGGTGCGGAGTAACCCTTTAATCAGCTTTGAGATGTTTCTACACCTATCAGATTCACCTGTGGTAAATTTAGTTGATTGGGCATAATTTGGAAAGACACAGCCCTGTTTATATAAGGTCCCACAAGTGACAATGCATGTCAAAGTAAAAAGCCAGCCATGAGGGACAAGAACTACCTGTACAGCTCAAAGATAGGATTATGTGGAGGCACAGATCTGGAGAAGGGTACAAAAACATCTGCTGCTCTGAAAGTTTCCAAGGGCACAGTGGCCTCAATCATTTTTAAACAGAAGACGTTTGGAACGACCAGGGCTCTTCCTAAAATAAAGCTGGCTGCCCCACTAAACCAAAAAATCTGAGAAGGGCCTTGGTTAGAGAGGTTACTAAGAAGCCAATGGTCTCTAAAGGTCTTGTATACAGAGAGAAATTTCCAGAAGGCCAGCCATCTCAGTCAGGGCTTTATGATAGCGGTCGTAAAAGACACATGAAAGCCTGCCTGGAGTTTACAAAAAGCCCATAAAGGACACATTGTGAGAATAAAGATTCTCTGGTCTGACAAAACGACAATTAAATTTTATGACTTCAGTTCTAGGGGTCATGTCTGGAGTAAAACAGGGACTGCCTACAATGAAGCATGGTGGTGACAGCATCACGCTGTGGGGGTGTTTATCAGCAGATTGGACAAGGAGACTGTTCAGAGTTTAAGGAAAGCTGAATGAAATAAAGTACACTTAATAAATACCCAATCCACAGTGCTTTGGACAGAAGGCTTGGCTGAAGGTTCACCTTCCAACAAGACATAGGGCGAGATTTATAAAAAACCTGGGCAGAGGAAAAGTTGCTGAGTTGCACATAACAACCAATCAGATCACTTCTTTCCTTTATAGAGGCCGGTGAAAAATGAAAGAAACAATCTGATTGGTTGCTATGAGCAACTCAGCAACTTTTTCCTCGGGGGGAGGTTTTGATAAATCTCCCCCAGTGTCCCTAAGCTCACAACCAAGAAAACACAGGAGTGGCTAAGGGCTTGTTCACACAGCCGTCTCTCCCTGTTTTTTTTATCCCCGTTTCAGTTCCGTTTTTGCAGACTGTAAATGGTTTAAAAAAAATCCCCTTAATGTCAATGGGATTTTTTTACAATCCGTTTACATCCGTGTGCACCCGTCTGCACTCATTTTGTTTTTTTTCATGGAAGAAAAAACGGCACATGCAGTATTTTTTCTTCCGTGAAAAAGAAAACGGAAGAAAACACAGACATCATAATTTCAACATTGAAGTCTATGGCAAACGGATGAACCTTTAATGTCATCCGTTTGCACCCGGGTTTAAAATATTCGTGATTACATCTGAGCATGCTCAGAAGAGGTGACATCAGCCGACTCCTACAGTGTTGTGGGACTACTACTAGATATATAGCGCTATATATCTTGCCCCCCACAGCGCTTTTAATATACATTGTCCATTTAAAAATCCCCGCAGGGAGCCCTGATTGGCTCCTCAGTATCGGCCATTCAGAGCTCCCCGCTGAGAATTTAAAAATGAAAGTAAAATACACTGGTGATCGCAGGATTGCGGACCATGCCGCCCGCTCCCCTGCTTAATAACTTCTGATCGGATTGGGTCTCAGAAGTGAGACCCGGTGCAATCAATCCCTCAGCCCCTGTACTACAACCCCCATTATGGAGCAGAGTCTGTTCCATGATGGGGGTAGTAGTACAAGCACTAATGTAGCCTCCCCAGCTGCCGGCAGACTCCTGCAGCCAGGAACTACCACTCCCATTATGGAAACAAGTCTGTTCCATGATGGGAGTAGTAGTAGTCCTGGCTGCGGGAGTCTGTAGGTGGTTGATTTCCAGGCCTGAGATCCAGGCAGGAGCAGTGGAGTGCCGATAACACTGATCAATGCTATGCTATGGCATAGCATTGATCAGTGTCTGCAATCAATGTGCTGCATGTTATAGCACCCTATGGAGGCTATAACATTGCAAAAATAAAGTGTAAAAAAAACTTAACAAAATGTGATTTAACCCCATCCCTAAGAAAAGTGTTAATCACCCCCCTTTTCCCATAAAAAAAAACTATGTAAATAAATATAAACATGTGGTATTGCCACATGTGCAAATGTCTGAACTATAAAAATATATTGTTAATTAAACCGCACGGTCAATGGCGTTTACTAATTTATTACATTCCCAAATTCATGACATAAAGAAAGGGGTTTTGTGTAAAATGACCAGCAGAAAAATGTTCATAACACAGTGCATCAGAACAGCAATGATACTTGGTGGTCAGAATATTAGGCTACCCTGCAGATCGACACCTGCATCAAATCTGTTTATGGATTTATTAGGATTCGTGCACCTCTGGTTAGACTACAAGTACATAAAAAATTAGCTTCCGGTTATTGCAGATTTTATTCATTTAAATCGGCAGGTAGAGTCTGTAGCATTTCTGCCTTGTGTGAATTTAGCCTTGTAATAGCAACTGAAAAGAGAAACACAAGCAATGCATTCAGCAGCATCAGATCATGCCAGAGTAATAATGACCATTCTTGTGAATTATTAGTTGTGTATGGCCTGACGTATATCAAAGATGTATTAGTGAATTAGCCATCACCACTTTGTTTACATGTCTAATATTATGTTAAGCCTTTTTCTTTTCATTCCTGTAATATGATACAAAGAATTTCCCTTCCTGTTGAGCGTAAAGCCATTAAGTCTGCTTGTCTTATTGAGCGAGCTCCATCATTCACATGACGGTGGTCGTTCCCCACAGATAAATGACAGGTTTGTGGTTAGAGCTCGCTCAAGTGTTTGTTTACTATCGGAATGTTAAGTGACTTGTGCAGGTCTGATGCATATTGTCACTCGCATGTCGCGTTGTCCACTTCTTGATGAGAGCTTGCCTTCTTCTGGCTCTTATTTTCAGAGTAATCCATCCTTTGTTCTGCACTATAAGGAACTCTTATTCATGGGTTCATTACCTGTACCCTCCTAATTCAGTAATGTCCTTTTAATAAATTATAGTTTAGCAGCCAGTTGTTGCATGACATTACCTGCCAGGGGTGAACTGACCGGCCGGTCCATTTGGATGTCGTCTGAGGGCACTGCCGGGGAAAGGACCCACCGTCAGTAATATAAAATTCCCCACCCGTGGAAAGGCCTGTGCCTGTGCACAGGAGAGTCTAGTCTCCTCTGTATCGAAGCTGGGTGCACTGCTTTTCTTCCTCCAGGCAGTCACTGTGGCGGCAGCCCATTAAGAGGACTGCAGTGGCTGCCTGGGAGAGGAGCTTATGTCACGCCACACGCTAGAGCTCGGCCACTGCCAAAGATCACTGCGCTGCGGCCGAAGAACTCCCTGTGCGCCACTCGTGCCTGATTCATTGCTGGCGATGGAGAGTGTGAGTGAGGGCAAGGGGCGACACAAAACAGGCCAGCCTGGCCAGGTGAAGTGGGTTGGGGCTTATAAGTGTACATACGCTACTCATAAAAAAATACAAAATAAAGGGAACACTTAAACAACACAATGTAACTCCAAGTCAATCACACTTCTGTGAAATCACACTGTCCACTCAGGAAGCAACACTGATTGACAATCAATTTCCCATGCTTCTGTGCAAGTGGAACAGACAACAGGTGAAAATTATAGGCAATTAGCAAGACACCCCCCCAATAAAGAAGTGGTTCTGCAGGTGGTGACCACAGACCACTTCTCAGTTTCTATGCTTCCTGGCTGATGTTTTGGTCACTTTTGAATGTTGGCGGTGCTTTCACTCTAGTGGTAGCATGAGATGGAGTCTACAACAAACAATTGACTCAGGTAGTGCAGGTCATCCAGGATGGCACATCAATTCGATCTGTGGCAAGAAGGTTTGCTTGACATTTGCAGGACATTTGGCATTTGCCAGAGAACACCAAGATTGGCAAATTTGCCACTGGTGCCCTGTGAAAGCAGGTTCACACTGAGCTCATGTGACAGATGTGACAGAGTCTGGAGACGCCGTGGAGAACGCTCTGCTGCCTGCAACATCCTCCAGCATGACCAGTTCAGTGGTGGATCAGTAATGGGGTGGGGTGGCATTTCTTTGGGGGGCTGCACAGCCCTCCATGTGCTTGCCAGAGATAGCCTGTGTCACGATTCGGCTGGCTGGAGGTGGATCCTCTGTGCCAGAGAGGGATTGGCGTGGACCGTGTTGGTGGACCGGTTCTAAGTTGCTACTGGTATTCACCAGAGCCCGCCGCAAAGCGGGATGGTCTTGCAGCGGCGGTAGCAACCAGGTCGTATCCACCAGCAACGGCTCAACCTCTCTGACTGCTGAAGATAGGCGCGGTACAAGGGAGTAGACAAGAGCAAGGTCGGACGTAGCAGAAGGTCAGGGCAGGCAGCAAGGATCGTAGTCAGGGGCAACGGCAGGAGGTCTGGAACACAGGCTAGGAACACACAAGGGAACGCTTTCACTGGCACAATGGCAACAAGATCCGGCGAGGGAGTGCAGGGGAAGTGAGGTATAAGTAGGGAGTGCACAGGTGATAACACTGATTAGGCCTGCTGCGCCAATCAGTGGCGCAGTGGCCCTTTAAATTGCAGAGACCCGGCGCGCGCGCCCTAAGGAGCGGGGCCGCGCGCGTCGGGACAAAACAGACGGGGAACGGGACAGGTACGGGAGCCGGGACGCGCATCGCGAGCGGGTGCCTCCCGCGTCGCGAATCGCATCCCGGCTGGGAGAGATATTGCAGCGCACCCGGTCAGCAGGTCTGACCGGGGCGCTGCGAATGAGAGGATGCTGCGAGCGCTCCGGGGAGGAGCGGGGACCCGGAGCGCTCGGCGTAACAGCCTGACTGCCATTAGGTACTGAGATGAGATCCTCAGACTCCTTGTGAGGCCATATGCTGGTGCGGTTGACTCTGGGTTCCTCCTAATGCAAGACAATGCTAGACCTCATGTGGCTGGTGTGTGTCAGCAGTTCCTGCAAGAGGAAGGCATTGATGCTATGGACTGGCCCACCCATTCCCCAGACCTGAATCCGATTGAGCACATCTGGGACATCATGTCTCACTCCATCCACCAACACCACGTTGCACCACAGACTGACCAGGAGTTGGCCACCCCATCAGGAGCATGCCCAGGCATTGTAGGGAGGTCATACGGGCACTTGGATGCCACACACATTACTGAGCCTCATTGTGACTTGTTTTAAGGACATAACATAAAGTTTGATCAGCCTGTAGTGTAGTTTTCCACTTTGATTTTGAGTGTGACTTCATAGCCAGACCTCCGTGAATTGATAAATTTGATTTCCATTGATAATTTTTGTGTGATTTTGTTGTCTGCACATTCAACTATGTAAAGACGAAGTATTTCATACGATTTAGTTCATTCATTCATTCAGATCTAGGATGTGTTATCTCAGTGCTCCCTTTATTTTTTTGAGCAGTGTACTTTTACCTTTCTTTTACCGCTCCCTATAAGATGGCAGTGGCATAGTCAGAGATAAGTTATCTCTGATTGTGCAATCATGTAGGGAATGGTGAAAGGCAGGTAGAAGATAGTGACTGAAGGAATAGGCCTCCTAGCAGCACAGAGTATTTCTTGCGGGAGCTATAATGAGACAGACTGTCTTCCTTACTGCAGTTCCCTCCTGAAATACTCTGTGCTGCAGTGCTAATGCTGTAATCAAGAGACCTCAGCAGGGGACAAGAAGAACAGTGAAGTGTGGTGGCTTATGAATGTACTAGTTACTATTTTCTACCTGCCTTTAACTGCTCCCTACATGATGGCACATAAGCGATATGATTTATATCTTTAACTGTGCCATCATATTGGGAGCAGTGAAAGGCAGGTAGAAAATTGTGACTGAAAGAAGGAGTAGGCATCCCAGTAGCACCCCAGTATTTCTGGTGGGAACTGTAATGAGGCAGACAGCTTTGTTCAGTGTATTTTGCTATGGGGATATGGGGACAAGAAAATTGTGAGAAAAAAAAGAGAATGTAAACAAATAAAATGTTAATAGCCCATTCCCAATAAAAGTTTAACCCCTTAAGGACACAGGGTTTTTCAGTTTTTGTACTTTTTCCTTATGACCTTCTAAAAATCATAACTCTTTCAATTTTGCACATACAGAGGCTCATACAGATACAGGTCTGTTGCCTCTGTTGTATCTGTGCGTGCTCCTTACTTGCATTCGTAGTCAAGTCTTTGTATCTTTGCCCAGCACCATTGTCCAGAATTCTGATCCCTCTGGGAACACATATTGGCTCCTCCATACCTCGATGTGTTGTCGCAGAGTTCCTGGGGGCTACGCCCACCCAGTACTTAGTTCCGTTGCCGTAGGGCGGCATCCCCCAGTTCCTTCAGTGTCTGGCACACTTGACATTCCCCCTTCCACAGGGGGTACGGGGTTCAGGGAGCTTGGCATGGTCGATGCCTGGGTTTCCTCTGACCACCCCTTGTTTTCCCCTCAACTAGGGGGACTATTTCGCTGAGCGCTTTATACTACCAAGATTGAGCTTTCTCTCTCTTCCCACGATATAGGTGGGGTATCTGGCTGGGTCTTTGTTTTTTGCTGTGAGCATTCAGAAGAGCTTTTCGCAGTCTATGCTTATGTGCTTACGGCCCACTATTGCAGCCTGGCTTTCTTCCTGTTTCTTGATTATCTGCTGCTGCTCATGCAGCCTTGGCACTCTCCACTGTTGGAGGAGTTTATGGAATCATGTCTGGCTCATCGACAGACGGTCTAGCCACCATCTGTTGTTTGGATCCTGCCTTTGCTCTCCTTCTCCCTCGGCGCAATCTCCCTGGAGGGTGTATTCATCCTTCCCTTTGACCGTGTCAGTTGCACTGCACTGAGGCCACAGTCTTCTGGATTAACCTTCCTGTGCCCAGAAACTGGGAGTCCCAGCTGAGTTCCTTTTTTGTTCCCCCTCTGTTCCCGTCCTGACCGGATGCTGCTTCGGAGTGCTCTGGTCCCCTCAGACCACTGGGTCCAAGGCTGTGTTTAGTCTCTTTGTCTTGAACACTATCCTAGTATGCTGTGACATGCCTTCTTTGCTTGGTCGGCCCTCCTGGTTCTTTGGGCCTTAGTGATGGTTGAGGTCTCAGGCATGTGTAGCAATCCTGCCCAGACTTCTCCACGATCCCATTTGTGGGGCGTTTTTTTTCTGTACCGCACTTCTTGTCTCAACTCGGAAGTTTGTCACCCAGAGCGTTTCACGCACGTTGGGTTTACTTACCCTTCGGGTGTAAGTCTTCCACGAGACTCAGAAATCTCCACTTCCTATGTCTGTTCCCAGGATGCTCCTTTTTTAGGGTCCCCTGCTCCTTTCTTGGCCGGTTATTCTTCCGTATACGTCTTCCAGGTGACTCCGGACCCTCCAGTTCCCATGCCTGTCACTTTGGTGTTCCGGGATGCCCCTTTTCAGGGCATTCTGCTCCTTTTTTGACCGTTATTACCTTCCTTCTCCTCTTTCGGGGTCCATGTACTCGTGATGGAGGGTGTTCCGGTCATCCGGTTACACCAGTCGAGCTAATTTCACCTTCCGGGTGATCACGGCCGGCTCATGGGACAGGGGTTTTGGGTCTGCAGATGTTCATTGATGTTCTGCTCCGGGCCTCTCTAGAGCCAGTTTCTGCCTCGTTCTCTTTTGCATTGGTTTTTCTGGTCTCGACCGTCTGTGCTCTCCTTCTGCTCAGGCGTACACTGCTCCCTCTGGCGTTTTTCCGCCATCTTATCTTGAATCGGTTGACTCTGGATGGGGGTTCTCCTGTGGTGCCCTTATTGGGTTTTTATCGGGGATTCTTTTCTAGGGTCCTTCGGAAATATTTCTTTGTTTGCTTCTCCTACTGCTCTGTGACAAAACTGATTACCTCACTTCCAGTGGGTGGGTATATCCTGCCAGGGAGGAGCCGACTTTCTTCCCTAGTGTCAGCGCCTCCTAGTGACAAGAGCATAAACCCATCAGTATCGGTGTCACCAAATGAAGGCTACGAGAAAGAGATTTTATGGTGAATGCAAAAAAAAATCTCCTTTTTCTGTTTAGGTGTGTATTTACACACTAGTTGTTCTAAGCAGTTTGCTATTCTCCCTGGATTGGGAATAGTTAATGCTCAGAACCAACGAGCTCTCGCGTGTGTCTATTTTAATCAGAATTCTCCTGCATTCTCTTATAGTTATTTAGTGCAATAATGCTACTCTGATTGTCTGTGCAATACTCTGTCTGCTTGAGCATTTACCTTGTATTTATCTTGTTATTTTATCTGAGTTTTAGCCTTGGTTAAATAGTCTTGTTTATTATAGATTTTAGTCTGTTTCATTTGTTGGTTTTAGGATTAGTATGTCCGTTCTGCTTAGTCTGTGTTCACACTGTGTTAGTCTAGTGTTACCTGTGCTCTGTTTGTAATTATTCCTGTTTGGTATCTTGGAGTCTGTTCAGAGTCGTCCGGTTTTAGTCTTGCTTATTACCTGTGCTCTATATGTTATAATTCCTGTTTGGTATCCTGCAGTCTATTTTGACTCATACAGTTCTAGTCCTGTGTTTCGTGTTTTTATATTTCTGTTTCCTACTAGGTCATCATCCTGATCACACGGTGGGGTATGCCCCGCTGGCTAGCACCCTATTTCGCTTTATTATGCCGTCTACTCCTTTTGTTGAGTGGGGTGAACAGTGTTCTATGTTACCTGATCAGTTTAGTGTTCTAGCTTTCAGTTCTGCTCATCCGCTGCAATTGCTGGTTTCTGCTGTATTCTCGTACCATGCCTAGTCTTGTTCATTTATCCATATCTGCCGTTTATCTGGATTACGGTTTGTGAACTGTTTGTTAATACCCTATATTCTGCCCTGTTAGTATTTGTATCCTGTCTGGTTTATCTGTTCTGGTTTTTGTATTCCCGTTCTGTTTCTGGCCTGTGAACGACTATGTATATTATTTGCTTTTACACCACTGCACTGTAGCTCAGGGAGTGACCGGCTCCAATTTGTCGATTCACCCCTTAGGGTGTATGGGCAAGTAGGCAGGGAGAGTGTCACTAGGGACAGCTTAGGGCTCACTCTCCCTGTCCACCAAGTCCGTCTTGACAACCCCAACTCTTGCTTTCTATAGCAACTATTCACATACATACTGACTGTGTTATTCCACAACAGCCTTTCTGCTAGCCAGCCACAGTAGCCTGCCAACTAGTCACAGTAGCCTGCCCGCCTGTATTTATAATGTATATTGCAGTTGTTTATATTTTTTTGGTTCTTTTGTGTGTAAAGATTCTGTTATTAAACAGTGTTCAGAAGACGGAATTTGTACTCTGATATGTAGGGGTGGGGCATAAGGAGTGGTTTGGGCGGGAATAGGGGAAGGCCAGAGGTGGGGCCAGGGGTGGAGTCTTACTGGGGGCCCTTGCTTTATTTGGTCTGGGGGCCCTGAGTGGTGTCAGTCCGCCCCTGTTACCTGTATCATAAACAGTAAGGGTTCATACTGACACTAGATTTTCCTCTGCAGCCAAACAGTAAATGCAGTGTAAACTACGCTTATACATTCATCTGGTTCTTTCTGTTTTCTAAAGTTGATTTATTTCTCTGTGTATTTTCGCAATAAATGAATAGGGCCATATTGACTTCACCAAGCAGAATGTGGGTTGGGTGACTCATTCTCTACATAGGGGCATAGGAGGAACCTGCACCTGTTTTGATATTTTCTGGATATGCCTTAAAAAGGGGTTTCCCTTGTTATAATGTGATGTCCTATCGCAATTCTCCTTCTTAATTGAACTTGATGGACATCTGTTTTTTCTTCAACCATACAAATTTATTACATGATGCAGGGCATGTAATAAATATGATGCTGATCACCTTTCTTACTTCAGTACTCCACTTTGTATGGTGCCCTTTCTGTGACTTTTTGTGCGACTTTTTAACCCGTGCAACAAAACCTGTGTGACTCTTTGATAATGCTGTCCATTGCCAGTTTTGTAAGCCAAGTCAGGGCTGGTGTAGATTTACACCTCAGCATGTTTGCCCCAAACTGAAAGATTGCCCATCATAAATTCCTGGCTACTTTATGATATCAACTGAAATCATGACATGGTATCGTTAATTTATTTATTTATTTATTTATTTTTTAAACCATCTAAATGAAAAGTCTCAAAACTTTGGTGAAAAAAAATCACAGTGCTAAAGAAAAGCGCCAAAAAACAGCAACAAAACTGGGGTAAAAGGATTCATAAATTCCCCCATATGGAACTATATCTGTAGGATATTCCATATCTTTATAGTCCCTGAGTGGAACATACTGAAGATAAAGTTGTGCAGCACTGTGTTCCCTTTACTATGCAGATCTACACCGTGACCAGTTCTTTCTCATGATCAGTGAGTGTCCCAGAGGTCAGATTCACACCAGTCACAAGGTGATGGCATATCGTAGGGATATGCTGTCACTTTATGTGATGGCATAGAAATATTAAATCTAAAAATACAGAATCCTAAGTATTTTTATGAAACTATAGAATTATTGTTGTGAATAGTTTCCTAAATTCTAGATAAATAGTTTTGGTAAATGTATCTCAGAATTAGCTTATGTGTTGAAGGCAGATGTATTACCGTATTTTTCGCCGTATAAGACGCACTTTTTCTTCCCCAAAACTGGGGGGAAAAAGTCGGTGCGTCTTATACGGCGAATACACCCCTATCGCGGCGGTCCCTGCGGCCATCAACGGCTGGGACCCGCGGGTAATACAGGACATCACCGATCGCGGTGATGCCCTGTATTAATCCTTCAGACGCGGCGATCAAAGCTGACCGCCGCGTCTGAAGCGAAAATAACACTAACTAATTTCACCGCGGCGGTCCCGAACAGCCCGACTGAATAGCCGGGTTAGTGCTTACAGGACACCGTGAGGGACCTTACCTGCCTCCTCGGTGTCTTCTCCGTTCAGGGATCCCTTGTATGGCCGGCGCTCCCCTTCCTCGTCATCACGTCGTCGCGTACGTGCGTCGGCGTGCGTAACGACGTGATGACGGCGACGGAGAGCGAGGATACCCGGCCGGCAGCAGAGACGTTCCGGAGCAATGGGGACACGGCGACAGCGATGGAGCGACATCCAGGGCAGCGGTGACGGGTCCGGAGCGGCGGGAACACGTGAGTATTACCTCCTATGCAGTGGTCTCCAATCTGCGGACCTCCAGATGTTGCAAAACTACAACTCCCAGCATGCCCGGACAGCCATCGGCTGTCCGGGCATGCTGGGGGTTGTAGTTTTGCAACATCTGGAGGTCCGCAGGTTGAAGACCACTATTGGGTTCAAAATCTTTATTTTTTTAGTCTTATACGCCGGTGCGTCCTATAGGGCGAAAAATACAGTAAGCATATGTTGTATATCCATCATCCATCTTGTCTGCATTCTTCGCACTTATTCCACTTGGGCACATTGAACATGCAGCCTTAGAACAGTTTTTGAGCTGGTATTTTACTTTGGGCTGAGTGGAAACGATCCGATTGTGTTTCTCCCATCGCTTATTGTCTCGGTAGAGTTGAAGTGATAGTTGAGAGCCCTCAGGCGCTAAACAGCAGCATTTGAAGTTAATGAAAACCTGCAGGCGTATAAATGGTACGTAATACAGATATACCCGTACCCTTAAATATGCTGCTTACCGTCTAGCTCAAATGAGTACACTTGACATGTTCCATCACACATGGAGTGTTTAATCATTTTGTTTCATGACAAGCGTGCGGTACAGTGTGGAGGGTCTTGTCGTGATTGGAATAAAATGTAAGAACTATCCTTGCACTGAAATGTCTCCAACTCTGTCCTGACATCAGTTCACTTCAGTTCTTGGAATTTTTAAATTATTTTGAGAAGAAACCTAACAGCATCTACAACATATTCTTTGTGACAGTCGCTTACTGTGAGGCTCATACCCATTTTAACTTAGTGAGATGATTCCAAGAGGCTTCAAACTTTTTTGTGAATTTCTCATGGCATCTTGGGTATAGTCTGATTAACAGTATTAAAGGGGTTATCCAGTCTGATGACACGTGTCTCGGGAACTGTCCAGAGTAGAAGCAAATCCCCATAGCAAACCTCTTCTACTCTGTGCAGTTCTCGAGACAAGCAGAGATGTCAACAGAGAGCCCTGTTGCCAGATAGAAAAGAACAACTCAACTTCAGCAGCTGATAATTTATTGGAAGGATTAAGATTGTTTAATAGAAGTAATTTACAAATCTTAAATTACTTTAAATGGTTATGATATCCAGATTAAGCAGCTCATTACATGCAGATCATCTCATATTGTGTACGCTCTTACCTGTAAGTGCAATCGTTTTTACATTGGGAAAACCAAGAGACCTTTGTTCTATCGGATACGTGAGCACATTCGATCCTTGAAAACCGGGACAGGAGCTCTGCGCTTCATTGAACATATAGTTGAAGCACATAAGGGGGAATCAGAACCTTTCAAATTTACCGGCATTGAAAGGGTCGAGTGTGCTCGCGAAGGATGGAACAAGGATGAAATTCTGCTAAGGAAGGAGACTAGGTGGATTTTACACCTAGATGCAATGGGCTGCTTAGGTCTTAACGATAAGACTGAATTAAATGCACTTTTGTAATCCCCACAGTTCTGCATTGTTTTTAGATTGGTTTTAGATCACTCACCTGTCTGGTCGTTGTTGTGGAGTTTCCATGGCAGCGGAGGCAGGTACTATTTAAGTAAGAAGAAGAGATGATCCAGCGTGGGTCAGTAGAAATCCAGACTTTATTAGAACTCACAGTAAAAGCAACCAGTTGATCACTGACGAAGGGCGCATGCGCCTGAAACGCGTCTGATCTGCTGGTTGCTTTTACTGCTTTTACTGTGAGTTCTAATAAAGTCTGGATTTCTACTGACCCACGCTGGATCATCTCTTCTTCTTCTTATTTGAATCTGTGTGCACCGGGCTGGGTGCGGATCCGTGTCGGGGGCGCATTGGTGGAGCGAGCTGGATTTTCGCAAACTACACTTGCCAGGTACTATTTAAGACATGGTTCTAAGACCAGTGACGTGTAAGCCTGTTGAAGCGTGAAGTATCGCGAGAAACGGACCGTAGCTTGTAGAAACATCCCTGTATGAGCGTCTTCATACTGATGTATGGACTTGTGAAATAAAGGACACATTTGCAGCATTGGTGAGTGCCCTGTGAATTTCTTTCTCGCCTTGGAAGCTTAAATTTACAAATCTGTTTAACTTTCTGGAGCCAGTAGATATATAAAAAAAAAAAGTTTTTTCCTAGAATACCCCTTTAACCACTATTGTGGTCCCTCAACTTACAATGGTCTCAATATTTTCAACATACAATGATCTTTTCCAGACCAAAAAACTTGAAACCAGACTCAACATACAATGCTACAGACAGGTCAGATCTGCCACAACACCTGTGTTACTGAAGTGCCTTCACTGACTGGCTGTCTGGTAGCTTTTCCCTACAGTACGGGAAGGTACTAAGTCTTCTGTACTACTCTTTACCTGTGCCAGAGTTAGTTGCTCCTTTGGATACCAGGTGAAAATGGCTCATGTTACTTTTTTGGGACACTGTGTGTGTACTGTACAGGTCCCTGAAAAAGCTCCTGTCTTCCACGTAGACAGTGATTTACAGCTCCCAGCAGCTTTCTCACTTTTATATGTAAGGACTTGCTTTATTTGTATTAGTTATTTACTTATTTTTCTTTAATCCTTACTTTTTCATATTTTTGAATTACATTTTGGGGCTTCAGAACCAATTACCAGGTTTGTCAGCATCTTGATGAGAGTTTGCCTTCTTCTGGCTCTTGTTTATACAGGAATCCATCCTTTTATTGCACTATAAGGAATTCTTACTCATTGCTTCAATGGGGCAGTCATTACCTGTAGCCTCCTAATTCAGTAATGTCCATTAATAACTTATAGTTTAGCAGCCAGTTGTTGCATGACATTACCTGCATCATAAACAGTAAGGGTTCATATTGACACTAGATTTTCCTCTGCAGCCAGACAGTAAATGTAACGTACTGTAAACTACGTTTATACAGTCAACTGGTTCTTTCTGTGTTCTATAGTTGATTTTTTTTTCTATGTATTTCTGCAATAAATGAAAAGGGCCATATTGACTTCATCAAGCAGAATGTGGGTTCGGGGACTCATTCTCTACATAGGTGCATAGGTGGAACTTGCATCTGTTTCATATTAATGATATATCTTTTAACCCCTTAAGGACTGAGCCCTTTTTCACCTTAAGGACTCGGCCATTTTTTGCAAATCTGACCACTGTCACTTTAAACATTAATAACTCTGGAATGCTTTTAGTTATCATTCTGATTCTGAGATTGTTTTTTCGTGACATATTCTACTTTAACGTAGTGGTAAAATTTTTTGGTAACTTGCATCCTTTCTTGGTGAAAAATCCCAAAATTTGATGAAAAATTTGAAAATTTTGCATTTTTCTAACTTTGAAGCTCTCTGCTTGTAAGGAAAATGGATATTCCAAATATTTTTTTTTTATTCACATATACAATATGTCTACTTTATATTTGCATCATAAAATTGATGAGTTTTTACTTTTGGAAGACACCAGAGGGCTTCAAAGTTCCGCAGCAATTTTCCAATTTTTCACAAAATTTTGAAACTCTCTTTTTTTCAGGGACCAGTTCAGGTTTGAAGTGGATTTGAAGGGTCTTCATATTAGAAATACCCCATAAATGACCCCATTATAAAAACTGCACCCCCGAAAGTATTCAAAATGACATTCAGTCAGCGTTTTAACCCTTTACGGGTTTCACAGGAATAGCAGCAAAGTGAAGGAGAAAATTCACAATCTTCATTTTTTACACTCGCATGTTCTTGTAGACCCAATTTTTGAATTTTTGCCAGGGGTAAAAAGGAGAAAATTTTTACTTGTATTTGAAACCCAATTTCTCTCGAGTAAGCACATACCTCATATGTCTATGTTAATTGTTCGGCGGGCGCAGTAGAGGGCTCAGAAGGGAAGGAGCGTCAAATGGTTTTTGGGGGGCATGTCACCTTTAGGAAGCCCCTATGGTGCCAGAACAGCAAAAAAACCCACATGGCATACCATTTTGGAAACTAGACCCCTCGGGGAACGTAACAAGGGGTAATGTGAACCTTAATACCCCACAGGTGATTCACGACTTTTGCATATGTAAAAAAAAAAAAAAATTTTTTTACCTAAAATGCTTGGTTTCCCTAAAGTTTAAAATTTTTAAAAAGGGTAATAGCAGAAAATACCCCCCAAAATTTGAAGCCCAATTTCTCCCGATTCAGAAAACACCCCATATGGGGGTAAAAAGTGCTCTGCTGGCGCACTACAGGTCTCAGAAGAGAAGGAGTCACATTTGGCTTTTTTGAAGGAAATTTTGCTCTTGGGGCATGCCGCATTTAGGAAGCCCCTATGGTGCCAGGACAGCAAAAAAAAAAACCACATGGCATACCATTTTGGAAACTAGACCCCTCGGGTAACGTAACAAGTGGTAAAGTGAACCTTAATACCCTACAGGTGTTTCACGACGTTTGCATATGTAAAAAAAAATAAAAAAAATTACCTAAAATGCTTGGTTTCCCCAAAAATTTACATTTATACAAAGGGTTAAAGCAGAAAATACCCCCCAAAATTTGAAGCCCAATTTCTCCCGATTCAGAAAACACCCCATATGGGGGTGAAAAGTGCTCTGTTGGCGCACTACAGGTCTCCGAAGAGAAGGAGTCACATTTGGCTTTTTGAAAGCAAATTTTGCTCTGGGGGCATGCCGCATTTAGGAAGCCCCTATGGTGCCAGGACCGCAAAATAACCCCACATGGCATACCATTTTGGAAACTAGAGCCCTCGGGGAATGTAACAAGGGGTTAAGTGAACCTTAATACCCCACAGGCGTTTCACGACTATTGCATATGTAAAAAAAAGAATTTTTTTTTTACCTAAAATGCTTCTTTTCCCAAAAACTTTACATTTTTAAAAAGGGTAAAAGCAGAAAATACCCCCCAAAATTTGAAGCCCAATTTCTCCCGAGTACGGCGATACCCCATATGTGACCCTTAACTGTTGCCTTGAAATACAACAGGGCTCCAAATTGAGAGCGCCATGCGCATTTGAGGCCTAAATTAGGGATTGCATAGGGGTGGACATAGGGGTATTCTACACCAGTGATTCCCAAACAGGGTGCCTCCAGCTGTTGCAAAACTCCCAGCATGCCTAGACAGTCAACGGCTGTCCGACAATACTGGGAGTTGTTGTTTTGCAACAGCTGGAGGCTCCGTTTTGGAAACCGTGGCGTACCAGACGTTTTTCATTATTATTGGGGTGGGGAGGGGGGCTGTGTAGGGGTATGTGTATATGTAGTGTTTTTTACTTTTTATTATTTTTTGTGGTAGTGTAGTGTTTTTAGGGTACAGTCACACGGGCGGGGGGGTTCACAGTAGTTTCTCGCTGGCAGTTTGAGCTGTTGCAGAAAATTTGCTGCAGCTCAAACTTGCTGCCAGATACTTACTGTAAGCCTCCGCCCATGTGAGTGTACCCTGTACATTCACATTGGGGGGGGGGGGGGGACATCCAGCTGTTACAAAACTACTCATGCGCATGCGCTGACAGACTGTACATGCTGAGAGTTTTAGTTTTGCAACAGCTGTAGGCACACTGGTTATGTATCACGGAGTTTGTGACCTTACTCAGTGTTTCAAAACCAATGTGCCTCCAGCTGTTGCAAAACTACAACTCCCAGCATGTACGGTGCATGGTGTAAGGTGACTTCTGGGAGTTGTAGTTTGCAACAGCTGGAGGCACACCGATTGTGAAACACTGAGTTAGGTAAAAAAAAAACTCTAAGTTTCACAACCAGTGTGTCTTCAGCTGTTGCAAAACTACAACTCTCAGCAGTCACCGACAGCCAATGGGCATGCTGGGAGTTGTAGTTATGCAACCAGCAGATGCACCACTACAACTCCCAGCATGCACTTTAGCTGTTTGTGCAAGCTGGGAGTTGTAGTTATACAACAGCTGAAGGTACACTTTTCCATAGAAAAAATGTGCCTCCAGCTGTTGAAAAACCATAAGTCCCAGCATGCCCATAAGGGAATGCTGGGAGTTGTGGTGGTCTGCCTCCTGCTGTTGCATAACTACAGCTCCCAGCATGCCCTTTTTGCATGCTGGGAGCTGTTGCTAAGCAACAGCAGGAGGCTGTAACTCACCTCCTGCTGCTGCTCCATCGCAGGCTGTCCCTCGCCGCCGTCGTCGCTCCTGGGGCCCCGATCCCAACATGGACGCCGGGGATCGGGGGTCGTCTTCCCGCTCACGCCCTCCGGAAGAGGGGCGGAGCGGGTGCGGGAGTGACGCCCGCAGCAGGCGCCCTGATTGGTCGGCCGGTAATCCGGCCGACGAATCAGGGCGATCGTGAGGTGGCACCAGTGCCACCTCACCCCTGCAGGCTCTGGCTGTTCGGGGCCGTCAGAGACGGCCCCGAACAGCCAGTATTTCCGGGTCACCGGAATCGCCGCAGATCGCTGGACTGAATTGTCCAGCGATCTGCGGCGATCGCCGACATGGGGGGGCATAATGACCCCCCTGGGCGATATGCCGGGATGCCTGCTGAACAATTTCAGCAGGCATCCGGCTCCGGTCCCCAACCGGCTAGCGGTGGGGACCGGAATTCCCACGGGCGTATGGATACGCCCTGCGTCCTTAAGGACTCGGGATGCAGGGCGTATCCATACGCCCTGCGTCCTTAAGAGGTTAATGGATGACATTTTGGGGCTTCAGAACCAATTACCAGGTTTCCATAGGGTTATGGTCTCAATATACAATGGCCATCCTAAACCTAATTAGTATTGTAACCTGAGGGACCACTGTATGTACTTTGAAGTTTATCATAGGGATTGACTGTGTTTCCCAGTCTGATGTCTTGAAGCTCATGTGATCTTACAGTAAAGTGGGATATCGTAAAATCAAACTTAATTTCACTCAACTTAGGGTATATATTAGGGATCGACCGATTATCGGTTTGGCCGATATTATCGGCCGATAATCGCGATTTTGGACATTATTGGTATCGGCAATTACCTTGCCGATAATGCCCCCGGCCAGAGACGACCATCGCCGTCGCTGCCCCAATGCCTCCCCCCGTCCTCTGGCCACATGCCGCCACCGCCCCATCGCCTCCCCCCCATCCCCGGTGTTATAATTACCTGTTCCCGGGGTCCGCGATCCTTCTGGCTCCTGCCCTATTGCTGTGCGCTGCGACGCAACGTCACAGTCAGTGCGCACAGTGACAGCTCAGGAGCCAGAAGGATCATGGACCTCGGGAACAGGTAATTATAACACTGGGGATGGGGGGAGGCGATGCAGAGGATGGGGGGGCGGCGGTATGTGGGCAGAGGATGGGGGGGCGGCGGTATGTGGGCAGTGGATGGGGGGGTGGTGGTATGTGGGCAGAGGATGGGGGGGAGGCGATGGGGCAACTGGGGTGGTTAGACTCAGGACCCCAGGGGGAGAGAAGCGGGTGGCGGCGACGACGATCTCTGGCACTGCAAAAGCAGCTGCAGTTCATTGATTTAAAGCGCCTGCTTTAAATCCTTGATCTGCAACGGCTCCTGCCCCGCCGGGGGTGGGTTGAAATAGCCGATAACTTATACCGGAATATCGGTATAAGTTATTGGCTATCGGCCTGAAAGGTGACCGATTATCGGTATCGGTCCTAAAAAATTGATACCGGTCCATCCCTAAAATATATATATATATATATGAGTATACAAAAAAGAAGATTGCAGCAGCACACATTGGTCAAAAAATTTAGGCTCTTAGCGCACTTTTTTGATCAAAAACGTGTCCCCCATCCACCACGGGGAGGTGGCCTCATTTAGGATGGGACCCTAACACACATTCTGAGCCTAACACTCAGATACCAACTATATATACACAATATATAATGTTCACTAACTTTGCAAACCCACTTCTTTATTAATCTTGCATTACCATCACTATTGTCGTTTGTCGAGGGTTTATTTGGGGATGCACATGACTTTTTGATCCCTTATTATTCCAATCTTTTTGATGCAAAATGGCCAAATATAAAAATTACTTGTTTTTTTTATTTTATTTTTTTACTTTTAAAATATGTTTACCGTGCTGAATCAAATTGTGTTTTAGATGCTGGCAAAAGGCGCCTACCTAGATCCCAAGGATTTCAGATCTAAGGGATTAAAGAGCCAGGTTCAAATCTAGCTAGTTTCAGCTGATAGAACTGGAGCCTGGCTGACTACATCCAGCTCCTGATCCCATGCAGTCCAACTTGACATACAGTGAAGTCATTTTGTATGAAGAGATGCCAGGTGAATTGTAAAGAATTTCACTGACTGTCTTGTTACAATAGCATGTGTCAAGGTGGGATGACTGGGTTGGTGCATCTCCAAGACAACATACTGTATTACGATAGAAGGCCACATTTTTTGCATAAGTGCACTATTGCATGCCACCATTTTGTTGTGTACATCTGTTTTTTTTGTGTTTGTGACATATTCTTGTTTCTTATTAGAAACAAGAAACAAAATGATGGGCATTCCAGGCCTATTAATGCACATGGGGAGTTAAGGCTACTCCATCTGGTCCAATCACTCTAAAGAACTATTGTGGCATACAGTGCTGTAAAAGTTAATGCTTGGCATCTGCAAAGGTCACCTTTCTGTATTTCTTGCCTACACAGGCCACAATTATACAGGTAGTTCTATGCTATGGCTGATTTGTGTAGATATGATGCCCAGTGGTTGACCAGTTCAATTTGGCACCCTAATCTGAAGATCGTGGGGGATCAAAGAGGTCCCTCCAAACGTACCTTAATGTACTTTGGAAGAAGTGCTGGATTCTTTAAATCATGTGCTTCCCCTTGTTCATTTTCATTTATTACAAAAATATTGCTTAAAGGAGTTATCCAGGAATGGAAAAACACAGCTAATTTCTTTCAAAAACCACTCCCTGTCTGTGTCCAGTTTGGGTGTGGTATTACAGCTTTGCTCCATTCACTTTAATGGAACTGAGTTGCAGAACCCACACCCAACTTGGAGCTCTGTTTTTCTATTCCTGGATAACCCATTTAATTCCTTCTTGTTTTTACGAGATAGACTAGCAGCTCACTAAGTTACATGCTGCCCACACAAATCTATGGAGATTTGAGGAATAAGATGGCAAGGATAGTGGTTGGAAAGAGCCAGCAGCAAAGAGACTGCAGACGTTTACTGTAGGTATTCGATTCCATCCCAGGGTTAGTTTCACAGTTTAGGTTGCTCAGTACTGCTCAATAATGCCTTCCATTCTGCTGCCACTTCTTAGGGTGTGTAAAGACATAGAGGAGCACAGTCCCCTCTCATATTTGTGTGCAGTGTATGGGAAACATCATACAGGTTTGGCTCCACTCTCTAGCTTAAAGACAACTGAAAAATATAGATATAGCTGGCAAAGGGGAAAGCTGGTAAAAACGCAATATTCAAGTTATATAATGGCCAGAAATCATGCTGCTCCTCCCATACACATGACAGCCTATCCTGAAATAACTGGTCACAGGCAAAACCCGGAATATGTTCAGAACACCAGAAAAGCTGCATATCCTTCTATTATAGTTTTTTTCTCCTCCATGTCCACTACTGGCTTTGGCCCAAAATAATGTTTTTGCACCCAGTCTTAGAGTGCAATATAATACATCCTAGGACTTAAAGGAGAACTACGGGATTGAACATTTTATCCCCTATCCTAAGGATAGGGGATAAGATTCAGATCTGCATAGAGAGCGCGTGTGGACCACCGCACGAGGCGGCGGCCGACACGCGCCCTCCATTTACTGCTATGGGAGAGCCGAAGCGCTGCCTTTGGCAATTTCCGGCTCTCCCATAGCAGTGTATGGAGGGGGCGTGTTGGTCACTGCTTCATGTGGTGGTCAACACGCCCTCTCTAACCAGAGAGCCGGGGCCCCGTACGGGAGATCGTGGGGGGCACCAGCGGTCGGACCCCCGCGATTTGAAACTTATCCCCTATCCTTAGGATAGGGGATAAAATGTTCAATCCCGTAGTTCTCCTTTAAGTGTTATACAAATTATTTCCTAAGTTGCTAAATAATGTTAAATGATATTCTGTGTCCGAAATATACATATCATTAGCACAAGAAATTACTTTCTCAAATTTTTATTACAATTACAAATAAATAATTAGGTAATATCATAGCATACGAGTAATCACAGAGTATGGATACAATGTGACACTGTGGCGTTTCTGACATATTGTGAATAACAACACAGGTTAGTCATATTCCATTCTATATAAAATATATATAGAAAATATAATTAAAAAAATAAAAATAAAATATATATATATATATATATATATATATATAACATCCCTCCGTTGAATTGCCTGTCTGGAATAATCCTTATTGGACCTCATAACTCTATAGTCATTGTAGGACCCCATAGCTAAATTGAACTTTTTTTTTACTTTAGAGTGGAAACAGCCTTTACTTGCCCTTTAAATTATTAAACTGTCCCTTAGATGTTGTTCCCTTATCTCAAATGTATAGTGGTCTTATTGAATTTGTGTCTTTATTGTTTTAAATATCCTTTGCCTTTATGCTCTGATTCCTAAGAAAATGAAATCATATTTTTGTTTCCCTGCAGGCACAGAACCTTGGTCTTTCTACTTCGTCAATGGTTTCCTCAACTTTAACATAGTCTTCATTATGGCGCTGTTGGCTTTGCCCTTGACGTGGCTGATGGAGCATCTGTTGCAGAAAATTAACAGTAAGGATTTACCTATTACCTTTGTGTAAAGTACTAGCATTTTGGCCCCTTCTGTATATTATGTTGTAGAGCTGTTCACTTTGGGCATCCATTCTATTTATTGCAGCAGTCCCTAGTCCATGATAGCTGAATGTTTTTTTTTTTCTTATAGACAAGGTCTCCTGTCACAACAGCAAATTTCTGTGTTAACAGTCTTGCCAGTAGCCCCTGGAATAAGTCAACATTGTTTCAGCAGATACTAGCCTAACAGCTCTTCAAGAAGGTTGTCCAGCCAAGTGTTTCTGTCCCTTTGTTCTAGCGATCGGTGGGGGTCTTAGCACCCAGATCCCGACCCATCCAAACTACTGACTTGTCAATATGAGATATCACAATTTATTTATTTTTTAAGTTTGGGTACTCTTGAAGTTTGTGCTGCAATAGGTCTGGTTGTACCACTATCTCTAATGGTAGTTATCAGGTTGCTTAACCAAAACCTCTATAAAGATCCATTGATTTACTCATATGTAACTCCACTATTCCTTGGTTTTAACAATAAGCAACATAAACTTTCCTAATTTATATTCATGGAACCAGAATACAAATGGAGAGAGTTGATAAGGTGATGCACTTGAGAAGACCTTAGCTATTGGATCAGACATTTTAGATTCCAGGTCACCTGGCAGCCTAGCACGGATCAAAACAATTTATTAGGTCTCATTCTTAAAATATCCTACTATAAACAGGCCTATGAACCCATGTAGAGGTGCCAACACCTTACAACAATATAACCCCGAAGGGGTTAACAAAGCCTCTTGAATCCCATGTGTTCAGAATAAGACATAACTTTTAATGTGTGCTAACTACTAACACACAAAAACACAACCCTCTTGGCATCACTGTTTACTGGTTTAAGATGTCACACTGGGTCACCATAGATTCAAACACTATCGGAGTGACTCCCGAGTAAGTGGTGTGTACTTCCACCTACTTGGTAACTGGGGTGACAGATGGGACTACATGAACTGGTACAGTGGGTACCACTCTCCACCAGCAGCGATTTATTGTAAGGGGTGCCAAATCACCCTCAAAATATGGTACCACACTGTGGATATGGGTGTTATACACCACCCTTATTAGATACACTGATGTTCATCTATGACACTCCAGTTGTAAACACATAGTCCACTAAAAAGTGTGACTTATAAATTAAGCAGGATATTTCACTCAAGTGTATGAATTCGGTGGAACAATTATCACCAGCTTTCTGTGCACCGCAGGTGCGACATCTGATATAGGTGGCTAACTTACCACTATTTTACTCTGTGGCCCATAATGTTATCACTGTATTATATAAGGTGCACTAGGTTTGCAATTAAAATGTATTACTGACACACAGCGACATGTTTTGCCACACAATGTGGCTTTATCAAGGAGAATTGAGCGTCAGCCACAAATGAGCCTCTTTTATAAGGTATCAGATTGCCATCACTAATTAGTTGGCCAGTGAGAGATCATCGTTTCAACAGCCAATACTGGGTCACTTTCCCCCATATTGGTACCAATCACAACTTACCATAGTTACACTTCACAATACAGGCTAATCTCTATTTGGGATCTTGGGTGACATCACACGCCACCCGTTCCCTATTCCCAATACCTGCAAATGAGGTTCCTCTATTATGTGTCCAATTACCAATCGTTCCTCTATAAACATCCGCCTGCGTCATATGAGCTGTTTTCTCCTGTGGACCGGTTCCCGGTTCTAACTCACGTGATCAGTAGTCCGCGCGTGATCAAACAGGTCCACATGGTCCATGTAAACAAAGCTTACAGACACGCACACCCACTCATCTTGCGGCAGCAAGATAACTGTCACGATGCCGGCTGGCAGGTAGTGGATCCTCTGTGCCAGAGAGGGATTGGCGTGGACCGTGCTAGTGGATCGGTTCTAAGTCACTACTGGTTTTCACCAGAGCCCGCCGCAAAGCGGGATGGTCTTGCTGCGGCGGTAGTGACCAGGTCGTATCCACTAGCAACGGCTCAACCTCTCTAGCTGCTGAAGATAGGCGCGGTACAAGGGAGTAGACAGAAGCAAGGTCGGACGTAGCAGAAGGTCGGGGCAGGCAGCAAGGATCGTAGTCAGGGGCAACGGCAGGAGGTCTGGAACACAGGCTAGGAACACACAAGGAAACGCTTTCACTGGCACGATGGCAACAAGATCCGGCGAGGGAGTGCAGGGGAAGTGAGGTGATATAGGGAAGTGCACAGGTGATAACACTAATTGGAACCACTGCGCCAATCAGCGGCGCAGTGGCCCTTTAAATCGCAAAGACCCGGCGCGCGCGCGCCCTAGGGAGCGGGGCCGCGCGCGCCGGGACAGGACTGATGGAGAGCGAGTCAGGTACGGGAGCCGGGGTGCGCATCGCGAGCGGGCGCTACCCGCATCGCGAATCGCATCCCGGCTGGAGGCGGTATCGCAGCGCCCCGGGTCAGTGGATGTGACCGGAGCGCTGCAGTGAGGAGAGTGTAGCGAGCGCTCCGGGGAGGAGCGGGGACCCGGAGCGCTCGGCGTAACAGTACCCCCCCCCTTGGGTCTCCCCCTCTTCTTAGGGCCTGAGAACCTGAGGAGCAGACTTTTGTCTAGGATATTGTCCTCAGGTTCCCAGGACCTCTCTTCTGGACCACAACCCTCCCAATCCACTAAAAAAAAGGTTTTCCCTCTGACCTTTTTAGATGCCAAAATCTCTTTGACGGAGAAGATATCCGAGGAGCCGGAAACAGGAGTGGGGGGAACAGATTTGGGAGAGAAACGGTTAATGATAAGTGGTTTAAGAAGAGAAACGTGAAAGGCATTAGGAATACGAAGAGAAGGAGGAAGAAGAAGTTTGTAAGAGACAGGATTAATCTGGCACAAAATTTTGAAAGGACCAAGATAGCGTGGTCCCAACTTATAGCTAGGGACACGGAAGCGGACATATTTAGCGGAGAGCCATACCTTGTCTCCAGGGGAAAAAATGGGAGGAGCTCTTCTTTTCTTATCCGCGAATTTCTTCATACGTGATGAAGCCTGTAAGAGAGAATTTTGGGTCTCTCTCCATATGATGGAAAGATCACGAGAAATTTCATCCACAGCGGGCAGACCAGAGGGCAAGGGGGTAGGGAGGGGGGGAAGAGGGTGACGGCCGTACACCACGAAAAATGGGGATTTGGAGGAAGATTCAGAGACTCTGAAATTATACGAGAATTCGGCCCAAGGTAGAAGATCTGCCCAGTCATCCTGACGGGAGGAAACAAAATGACGTAAATAATCACCCAAGACCTGGTTAATTCTTTCTACTTGTCCATTGGATTGAGGATGATATGCAGAAGAAAAATTTAATTTAATCTTGAGTTGTTTACAGAGAGCCCTCCAGAATTTAGACACGAATTGGACGCCTCTATCCGAGACGATCTGCGTAGGCAACCCGTGAAGACGAAAAATGTGTACAAAAAATTGTTTAGCCAACTGAGGCGCTGAAGGAAGACCAGGAAGAGGGATGAAATGTGCCATTTTGGAGAATCGATCAACGACCACCCAAATAACAGTGTTGCCGTGGGATGGGGGTAAGTCAGTAATAAAATCCATACCAATCAGA
The DNA here is from genome assembly GCF_029499605.1 of Hyla sarda. NCBI lineage: Eukaryota > Metazoa > Chordata > Amphibia > Anura > Hylidae > Hyla > Hyla sarda. The sequence continues at coordinate 82,146,697 of NC_079198.1, forward strand.
GACCAAGGCTGTTCGGGGACAGGCAGAGGATGAAGAAAACCAGCGGGCTTCTGGCGAGGAGTCTTATCCCGGGCACAGATAGTGCAGGCTCGCACAAAGTCCACCACATCTGTCTCTAGAGTCGGCCACCAATAGAAGCGAGAGATGAGTTGCACAGATTTCTTGATGCCCGCATGACCTGCGAGATGGGAGGAGTGACCCCATTTGAGGATTCCGAGGCGTTGGCGTGGAGAAACAAAGGTCTTTCCTGGAGGAGTTTGCCTGATGGAGGCTGGAGAAGTGGAAATCAGGCAGTCAGGAGGAATGATGTGTTGAGGAGAGAGTTCAACTTCAGAGGCATCTGAGGAACGAGAGAGAGCATCGGCCCTAATGTTCTTATCGGCAGGCCGAAAGTGAATTTCAAAATTAAATCGGGCAAAGAACAGAGACCACCTGGCCTGGCGAGGATTCAGCCGTTGGGCAGACTGGAGGTAGGAGAGGTTCTTGTGATCGGTGTAAATAATAACTGGAAATCTTGATCCCTCCAGCAGATGCCTCCATTCCTCAAGTGCTAATTTAATGGCTAGAAGCTCACGATCCCCGATGGAGTAGTTCCTCTCCGCCGGAGAGAAGGTCCTAGAAAAAAACCCACAAGTAACAGCATGCCCGGAAGAATTTTTTTGTAGAAGGACAGCTCCAGCTCCCACTGAGGAGGCATCAACCTCCAATAGGAAGGGTTTAGATGGGTCAGGTCTAGAGAGCACGGGAGCCGAAGAAAAGGCAGACTTGAGCCGTTTAAAGGCGTCTTCCGCTTGAGGAGGCCAAGACTTGGGATCGGCATTTTTTTTGGTTAAAGCCACAATAGGAGCCACAACGGTAGAAAAATGTGGAATAAATTGCCTGTAATAATTGGCGAACCCCAAAAAACGTTGGATGGCACGGAGTCCGGAGGGGCGTGGCCAATCTAAGACGGCAGAGAGTTTGTCTGGATCCATTTGTAGTCCCTGGCCAGAGACCAAGTATCCTAGGAAAGGAAGAGATTGGCATTCAAACAGACATTTCTCTATTTTGGCATAGAGTTGATTGTCACGAAGTCTCTGAAGAACCATACGGACATGCTGGCGGTGTTCTTCTAGATTGGCAGAAAAAATCAGGATATCGTCCAGATATACAACAACACAGGAGTATAGGAGATTACGAAAAATTTCATTAACAAAGTCTTGGAAGACGGCAGGGGCGTTGCACAGGCCAAAGGGCATGACCAGATACTCAAAGTGTCCATCTCTGGTGTTAAATGCCGTTTTCCATTCATCCCCCTCTCTGATGCGGATGAGATTATAAGCACCTCTTAAGTCCAGTTTGGTAAAAATGTGTGCACCTTGAAGGCGATCAAAGAGTTCAGAGATGAGGGGTAGGGGGTAGCGGTTCTTAACCGTGATTTTATTAAGACCGCGGTAGTCAATGCAAGGACGTAGAGAGCCATCTTTTTTGGACACAAAGAAAAATCCGGCTCCGGCAGGAGAGGAGGATTTACGGATAAAGCCCTTTTTTAAATTTTCCTGGACGTATTCAGACATGGCAAGAGTCTCTGGGACGGACAGAGGATAGATTCTGCCCCGGGGTGGAGTAGTGCCCGGGAGGAGGTCGATAGGACAATCATAAGGCCTGTGAGGAGGTAGAGTCTCAGCTTGTTTTTTGCAAAAAACATCCGCAAAGTCAATATAGGCCTTAGGGAGACCGGTTACAGGAGGAACCACAGAGTCACGGCAAGGGTTACTGGGAACCGGTTTTAGGCAGTCCTTGGAACAAGAGGGCCCCCAACTCTTGATCTCCCCAGTGGACCAATCCAGGGTTGGGGAATGAAGTTGAAGCCAGGGAAGTCCAAGGAGAATTTCAGAAGTGCAATTGGGGAGGACCAAAAGTTCAATCCTCTCGTGATGAGATCCGATGCACATTAGAAGGGGCTCCGTGCGGAAACGTATGGTACAGTCCAATCTTTCATTGTTTACACAATTGATGTAGAGGGGTCTGGCGAGACTGGTCACCGGGATGTTGAACCTGTTGACGAGGGAGGCCAAAATAAAATTTCCTGCAGATCCGGAGTCCAAGAAGGCCACAGTAGAGAAGGAGAAGGCAGAGGCAGATATCCGCACAGGCACAGTAAGACGTGGAGAAGCAGAGTAGACATCAAGGACTGTCTCACCTTTGTGCGGAGTCAGCGTACGTCTTTCCAGGCGGGGAGGACGGATAGGACAATCCTTCAGGAAGTGTTCGGTACTAGCACAGTACAGGCAGAGATTCTCCATGCGGCGTCGTGTCCTCTCTTGAGGTGTCAGGCGAGACCGGTCGACCTGCATAGCCTCCACGGCGGGAGGCACAGGAACAGATTGCAGGGGACCAGAGGAGAGAGGAGCCGGGGAGAAGAAACGCCTCGTGCGAACAGAGTCCATATCCTGGCGGAGCTCCTGACGCCTTTCGGAAAAACGCATGTCAATGCGAGTGGCTAGGTGAATGAGTTCATGTAGATTAGCAGGGATTTCTCGTGCGGCCAGAACATCTTTAATGTTGCTGGATAGGCCTTTTTTAAAGGTCGCGCAGAGGGCCTCATTATTCCAGGATAATTCTGAAGCAAGAGTACGGAATTGTACGGCATACTCGCCAACGGAAGAATTACCCTGGACCAGGTTCAACAGGGCAGTCTCAGCAGAAGAGGCTCGGGCAGGTTCCTCAAAGACACTTCGGATTTCCGAGAAGAAGGAGTGTACAGAGGCAGTGACGGGGTCATTGCGGTCCCAGAGCGGTGTGGCCCATGACAGAGCTTTTCCAGACAGAAGGCTGACTACGAAAGCCACCTTAGACCTTTCAGTGGGAAACTGGTCCGACATCATCTCCAAGTGCAATGAACATTGGGAAAGAAAGCCACGGCAAAACTTAGAGTCCCCATCAAACTTATCCGGCAAGGATAGTCGTAGTCCAGAAGCGGCCACTCGCTGCGGAGGAGGTGCAGGAGCTGGCGGAGGAGATGATTGCTGAAGCTGTGGTAGTAACTGCTGTAGCATAACGGTCAGTTGAGACAGCTGTTGGCCTTGTTGCGCTATCTGTTGTGACTGCTGGGCGACCACCGTGGTGAGGTCAGCGACAACTGGCAGAGGAACTTCAGCGGGATCCATGGCCGGATCTACTGTCACGATGCCGGCTGGCAGGTAGTGGATCCTCTGTGCCAGAGAGGGATTGGCGTGGACCGTGCTAGTGGATCGGTTCTAAGTCACTACTGGTTTTCACCAGAGCCCGCCGCAAAGCGGGATGGTCTTGCTGCGGCGGTAGTGACCAGGTCGTATCCACTAGCAACGGCTCAACCTCTCTAGCTGCTGAAGATAGGCGCGGTACAAGGGAGTAGACAGAAGCAAGGTCGGACGTAGCAGAAGGTCGGGGCAGGCAGCAAGGATCGTAGTCAGGGGCAACGGCAGGAGGTCTGGAACACAGGCTAGGAACACACAAGGAAACGCTTTCACTGGCACGATGGCAACAAGATCCGGCGAGGGAGTGCAGGGGAAGTGAGGTGATATAGGGAAGTGCACAGGTGATAACACTAATTGGAACCACTGCGCCAATCAGCGGCGCAGTGGCCCTTTAAATCGCAAAGACCCGGCGCGCGCGCGCCCTAGGGAGCGGGGCCGCGCGCGCCGGGACAGGACTGATGGAGAGCGAGTCAGGTACGGGAGCCGGGGTGCGCATCGCGAGCGGGCGCTACCCGCATCGCGAATCGCATCCCGGCTGGAGGCGGTATCGCAGCGCCCCGGGTCAGTGGATGTGACCGGAGCGCTGCAGTGAGGAGAGTGTAGCGAGCGCTCCGGGGAGGAGCGGGGACCCGGAGCGCTCGGCGTAACAATAACAACAAACATCTGCCCTGTCAGCTAAGTATCTAGGTATCTATGTGCATGTGCACTCACTAATATTATATACAGGTTCACTATCAATTCTATGAGGATTATAGGTGCAATACACAGATTATTTTATGCGAATTTAGATTATCACAATAAACATATGGACCTGTCAATATACCATATAGAATATGGTACATCCATGTTTAACAAATCTAGTTGGTTCAACCCTTCAAGGACCTAGGGCGTACAGGTCCGCCCTTGTTCCCTGGCACTTAAGGACCAAGAGCGTACCTGTACGCCCATGGGAATTTCGGTCCCCGCCGTGGGCCGGGCGGGGACCAGAACAGGATGTCTGCTGAAATCAGTTAAGCAGGCATTCCGTGCTAATGATCCCCAAACCCCCACCCCCCTCGTGGCGATCACTGCAAATCACTGATCAATTCAGATCGGCGATTTGCGGGGATTCCGGGCTGATCGGCTCTCTGGTACCCGATCGTCCAGAAAATAGGAATGATCCGAGCTGTCCTGAAGGATAGGAGCGAGGTGGCAGGGGTGCCACCTCCTCCTATCCCCTGTGATTGGCCGGTCAGGACTGAGCAGCGAATCGAAGGTCAGGTGCGGGGGGGGTGACAGTTTATTTCCCCTGCTCTGCCCGCCCCTAGAAGATTGCGCAGAGCAAAGGAAGATGGCTCCGGGGGCCAGCGTTGCAGGCACCTGATCACCGTTGCAGGCAGCGGTGGTCGGCGCATGCAAGTGGATGTAACGGCGGTGGCGATGTCAGATGCAGCAGTGAAGATCGCCGTAAAGTGTTTCCTTCTCTTCACTTCTCCTTCTAGGTGTTTCAAATCTACAACTCCATGCATGCCCAGACTGCCTTTGGAAATTTTAAGATCTCACCACAGCATTCCCAGACAGACTTTGGCAATTTTAAGATCACTCCACAGGTGTTCAATGGGATTTAGATCTGGACTTATTGCTGGTGACTTCAGAACTCTCCAGCGCTTTGTTGCCATCCATTTCTGGGTGCTTTTTGACGTATTTTGGGGTCATTGTCCTGCTGGAAGACCCAAGATCTCAGATACAAACACAGCTTTCTGACACTGGGCTGTACATTGCGACCCAAAATCCATGGGTAATCCTCAGATTTCATGATGCCTTGTACACATTCAAGGCACCCAGTGCCAGAGGCAGCAAAACAACCCAAAAACATAATTGAACCTCCACCATATTTCACTGTAGGTACTGTGTTCTTTTCTTTGTAGGCCTCATTCTGTTTTCAGTAAAAAGTTGAATGATGTACTTTACCAAAAAGCTCTATCTTGGTCTCATCTGTCCAAGACATTTTCCCGGAAGGATTTTGGCTTACTCAAGTTCATTTTGGCAAAATGTAATCTTGCTTTTTTATGCCTCTGTGTCAGCAGTGGGGTCCTCCTGTGTCTCCTGCAATAGCGTTTCATTTCATTTAAATGTTGACGGATAGTTTGCGCTGACATTGATGCTCCCTGAGCCTGCAGGACAGCTTGAATATCTTTGGAACTTGTTTGGGGCTGCATATCCACCATCCGGACTTTCCTACGTTGACACCTTTCATCGATTTTTCTCTTCCGTCCACGCCCAGGGAGATTAGCTACAGTGCCATGGGTTGCAAACTTCTTGATAATGTTGCTCACTGTGGACAAAGGCAAATCTAGATCTCTGGAGATGGACTTGTAACCTTGAGATTGTTGATATTTTTCCACAATTTTGGTTCTCAAGTCCTTCTCCTCTTTCTGTTGTCCATGCTTTGTGTGGCACACGCAGACACACAATGCAAAGACTAAGTGAACTTCTCTCCTTTTATCTGCTTTCAGGTGTAATTTTTATTTTGCCCACACCTGTTACCTGCCCCGGATGATTTTAAAGGAGCATCGCATGCTTGAAACTATCTTATATTTCCACAATTTTGAAAGGGTGCCAATAATTTTGTCCAGCCCATTTTTGGAGTTTGATGTGACATTATGTCCAATTTTCTTTTGCAATTTGCTTTTTTGGTTTAGTTCCAATACACACAAAGGGAATAAACAATCCCTTTCTGTGAGAAATACTTCATTTTCTTGAAAGATTTCAGGGGTGCCAACATTTACAGCCATGACTGTATGTCCTGTTATCCACTCAATGTCCACTTTAGCCTTTAAACCCACTATATTTGTTATATGTCGATATGTTATGTATTTGTTGGATGTACCATATTGTATATTGACAGGTCCATATGTTTATTGTGATCATCTAAATTTGCATACAATATGTGTTGTACCTTTAATCCTCATAGAATTGATAGTGAACCTGTAGATAGTAGGAACATAGTGACATAGTTCATAAGGTCGAAAAAGGACCAGAGTCCATCAAGTTCAACCTATGAGTCCCTACTGAGTTGATCCAAGGAATGCAAAAAAAAACCCTCATACTTGAGGTAAAAATTCATTCCTTACTCCAAATATGGCATCATAATAGATCCCTGGATCAACGTTCTGTCCATATAGATCTAGAATCCATAACCTGTAATGTTGTTATTCTCCAAAAATGCATCCAGACCCCTTTTAAATTATTTTACAGAGTTCACCATGACCACCTCCTCTGGCAGAGAATTCCACAGTCTCACTGCTCTTACAGTAAAGAACCCCCAATCTGTGCTGGTGTAGAAACCTTCTTTCCTCTAAACGTAGAGGATGCCCCCTTGTTATAGATACAGTCCTGGGTATAAATAGATCATTGGGGAGATCTCTGTAAGGTCCCCTGATATATTTATACATAGTTATTAGGTCACCCCTAAGCCTTCTTTTTTCTAAACTAAATAACCCCAATTCTGACAATCTTTCTGGGTACTGTAGTCCTCCCATTCCCCGTATTACCCTGGTTGCCTATCTTAGAACCCTCTCCAGCTCCACTATATCTTTCTTGTACAGTGGTGACCAGTACTGTACAAAGTATTCTATGTGTGGTCTGACTAGTGATTTGTACAGTGGTAGAATTATTTCCTTGTCGCGGGCATCTATGCCCCTATTGATGCACCCCATGATTTTATTTGCCTTGGCAGCAACTGCCCGACACTGGTCACTACAGCTAAATTTACTATTAACTAAGACTCCAAAGTCCTTTTCCATGTCAGTCGTCCCAAGTGTTCTCCCATTTAATACATAATCCCAGCCCGGATTATTCTTCCCCATGTGCATTACCTTACATTCATCAGTGTTGAACCTCATCTGCCACTTCCCAGCCCAAACCTCCAACCTATCCAGATCCATTTGTAACAGTGCACTGTCCTCTATTGTGTTTACTGCTTTACAGAGATTAGTATCATCTGCAAAGACTGCTACTTTACTATTCAACTCCACTACAAGGTCATTAAAGGGGTTATCCAGGAAAAAACTTTTTTTATATATCAACTGGCTCCAGAAAGTTAAACAGATTTGTTAATTACTTCTATTAAAAAATCTTAATCCTTTCAGTACTTAGGAGCTGCTGAAGTTGCGTTGTTCTTTTCTGTCTGAGGGCTCTCTGATGACACCTGTCTCGGGAACTGTCCAGAGTAGAAGCAAATCCCCATAGCAAACCTCTACTACACCTGTGCAGTTCCCAGAACAAGCAGAGATGTCAGCAGAGAACACTGTTGCCAGACAGAAAACAACAGCTCAACTTCAGCAGCTGATAATTATTGAAAGGATTAAAGGGGTATTCCGGGCAAAAACATCTTATCCCCTATCGAAAGGATAGGGGATAAGATGTCTGATCACAGGGGGCCTGCCGCTGGGACCCCCCACGATCTCCCTGCAGCAGCCCGCATTCTATGTGTAGCTGCGTCTGAAGTTTCGGAAACCTCCAGACTTCAGAGATGGGGACATGACATCACGCCACGCCCCCTCCATTCATTTCTGTGGGAGGGGGCGTAACGGCCGCAACGCCCACTCCCATAGACATGAATGGAGGGTGCGTGGCGTGACGTCACATCCCTGTCTCGGAAGCCCGGAGGTTTCCGAACCTTCAGACGCAGCTACACATAGAATGTGGGCTGCTGCAGGGAGATCTCGGGGGGTCCCAGCGGCAGGCCCCCCGCGATCAGACATCTTATCCCCTATCCTTTCGATAGGGGATAAGATGTTTTTGCCCAGAATACCCCTTTAAGATTTTTTAATAGAAGTCATTTATAAATCTGTTGAACTTTCTGGAGCCAGTTGATATATAAAAAAAATAAAAAGTTTTTTTCCTGGAATACCCCTTTAATAAATATATTAAGTAGAACAGGACCCAAGACTGACCCCTGTGGTACCCCACTAGTGACAGTCACTCAATCAGAAGAAGTGCCATTAATAACCACCCTCTGTTTCCTATCACTGAACCAGTTACTGACCCACTTACACACATTCTCCCCCAGCCCAATCCTTCTAATTTTATGCTCCAACCTTTTTATGTGGCACCGTATCAAATGCTTTGGAAAAATCCAGATATACGACATCCAGCGATTGCCCCTGGTCCAGTCTGGAGCTCACCTCCTCATAAAAGCTGATCAGGTTAGTTTGACAGGACCGATCCCTCATAAACCCATGCTGATATGGAGTCATACATTTATTTTTATCAAGATACTCCAAAATGGCATCTAGTAGAAAACCCTCAAACAATTTACATAATACGGAGGTTAAATTAACAGGCCTATAATTCCCGGGGTCACCTTTTGACCCCTTTTTAAATATTGGCACCACATTTGCCATTTGCCAGTCCTGGGGAACAGTCCCTGTCACTATAGAGTCCCTGAATATTAAAAATAGGGGTCTGTCTATTACATTACATTACTTAATTCTTTTAGAACATGGGGGTGAATGCCATCTGAATAGAGATTGGCCAATATGGAGGAAAGTGACCCAGTATTGGCTGTTGAAACGATGATCTCTCACTGGCCGACTAATTAGTGATGTCAATCTGATACCTTATAAAAGAGGCTCATTTGTGGCGGACACTCAATGCTGTCAGTCATTCTCCTTGATAAAGCCACATTGTGTGGCAAAACATGTCGGAGTGTATCAGTAATACATTTTAATTGCAACCCTAGTGCGCCTTATATAACACAGTGATCACGTTATGGGCCTCAGAGTAAAATAGTGGTAAGTTAGCCACCTATATTAGAATTCGCACCTTCGGTGCACAGAAAGCTGGTGATAATTGTTCCACAGAATTCATACACTTGAGTGAAATATCCTGCTTAATGACTACTTACATTGCTGCTGGTGGAGAGTGGTACCCACTGTACCAGTTCATGTAGTCCCATCTGTCACCCCAGTTACCAAGTAGGTGGAAGTACACACCACTTACTCGGGAGTCACTCCTATAGTGTTTGAATCTGTGGTGACCCAGTGTGACATCTTAAACCAGTAAACAGATGCCAAGAGGGTTGGTTTTCAGTGTGTGTCCTTTTTCTCACCTATACTTTTAGTAGATAGCACGCATTGAAAGTTATGTTTTATTCTGAACACATGGGATTTAAGAGGCTTTGTTAACCCCTTTGAGGTTATATTGTTGTGAGGTCATGCTTAAACTAATGTCATTATAGTCAGGCCCAGTGATAAGATTACCATTAGGGCATCAATGGAGAAAAACAGACATGGTTGCACATCTTCACAAAGATTCTGTGTTACTCATTGTATGTATGTATGTATGTGTGTGTGTGTGTGTATATATATATATATATATATATATATATATATAATCTAAAAACTAACAGGTCGTTGGTGTATGTTGTGATCATAATGTGCAAGCCCACTAGCCACATCACTGCCACCTGTGTGTATCGGGTAGGGGTGTGAATCGCCAATAATTTGGCGATTCGATTCGAATCACGATACCAGGGTGGCGATTCGATATATCGCAATATATCGCGATACTGTCATGTTGGCGATATATCACGATATATCGCAATATTCCCTATTAAAAGCTTGGGAAAACTTATTCTAGTTGAGAAAGAACAAGATCCCGCAAGAGTTGTCCTGTGAGTGCGTACGTTCTCCTTCCTGTTTGTTCTGAGTCTGTAGTCTCGCGGTAGCAGCCTGCAAGTGGGACAGAGCTGATAACAGGTACACTGCCAACTAGTGGTCAGGAGTTTAAGTGTTATAAAAAAAATAAGACAGACAAATAGGACTGTGACTCAGTGAGTGAAATACAGTAAATGTTAATTATATTAATTGATAAAAAAAAAAATCGATTCTCAGAATTTTAAAATCGATTCAGTATCGCGGAACAAAAAATCGCGATAATCGCGCAAATCGATTTTTTCTTACATCCCTAGTATCGGGTCCCTAACATGAAATGGAGTGGTGCATAGTCGCAACCACCACCACCGCAACACCAGTGCCCGTAAGGGGAAAAGCCCAGTGGCAGAGCAGCCCCAATGCTGCCGACCTAGGCCCTGGGCCATGCTACCCCACGCAGCACCACACCAATGTGAGCAAATCTCAGTCCCCATACCCTATCAGTCTGAGGACTGAAAGACTGCCAGGAACCCCCTTGCAGTCTTTTTCTAATTAAATAGACCTGGGCTAAGTGAATGGGGCAGAGTGCTGACAAAGTAAAACAAAAAAAAAACATGAGGGGAATAGAACAATAAGACATTAATGGAGAAAAACAGACACATCTACATCTTGCACAAAGATCATGTGCTACTGAGCATATATATATTTTAATCATAATGTGCAAGCCCGCTAGCCACATCGCGCCCCCCTGTGTGTTACGGGTCTTCAACATCCCTATCATAAGACTGTGTGTCGCTGAGCAGTGACCACCACCACCGCGGCACCAGTGCCCATAGGGAAGACAGCCCTGTGGCAGAGCAGCACCAATGCCCAACCTAGCCCCTGGCTCTGGGATGTACCATCCCACAGACATGGCACCAATACAGCAGTGGCGGCTGCACCACGCCATTGTGAGCAGATGGCAAAGCTCACTCACCACTTAACATAACATTATCTCTTTTATGAAACTGTGACTACATAGATACTCTTTATTCTTGATAGCTAATGTCTACTGTTAAAAAGTTACTGTCATTTGTAAGAATTTTTGACATGTCACACAGACATGTAAAAAGTTTTGATTGGACAGGTTCTCAGTGCTCAGCCCCCTATAGATCCCTAGACTCGGAGAATCGTGTGGTAGCAGGCTTCACTCCACTTTTTTCTTTTAGGCCTAATGATAAAGCTACTTTATTTATATGATAACTAATTTGCTTTTTGCTATGTGGGGCAATGTTGAAGTATATTGTGCTTCTGTTTTTTTTTTTTTTCCCGGGAAATTCAATAAAAGTATTTTGAAACCAAAATAAATGAATTCCTGTATTGAGGCGAAGTAGTTTTTCTTACTGTACTTGCTATGAAGCTGAATTATATCTATTGCACTGTATAAAAAGCTAGAATGCCTATTCTTTAATATAATGTTTCTCAATAATGTCTGCTCCCCTGCTGTATCCTGCTAATAGCATTGTTATGTTTGCTTCAGCAGTTCAGAATCTTGGTAGACCATATTGGCTTACATTGGCACCCATGTATATCTGGCTTTTGATTTTCTTCATGCAACCTCATAAAGAGGAGAGGTTTCTTTTTCCTATCTACCCACTCATCTGTTTGTGTGGGGCCGTAGCCCTTTCTGCTCTGCAGGTAATGTATACTTTTCCATTTAGTATGCATGGATATTTACATATACAGTCATGGCTGTAAATGTTGGCACTCCTGAAAATGAAGTATTTCTCACAGAAAAGGATTGCAGTAACATGTTTTGCTATACACATGTTTATTCCCTTTGTGTGTATTGGAACTAACCCAAAAAAGGGAGGAAAAAAAGTTAATTGGACATAATGTCACACCAAACTCCGAAAATGGTCTGGACAAAATTATTGGCACCCTTAACTTAATATTTGGTTGCACACCCTTTGGAAAAAATAACTGAAATCAGTTGTTTCCTATAACCATCAATAACCTTCTTACACCTCTCAGCCGGAATGTTGGACCACTCTTCCTTTGCAAACTGCTCCAGGTCTCTCTTATTGGAAGGCTGCCTTTTCCCAACAGCAATTTTAAGATCTCTCCACAGGTGTTCAGTGCCATCCATTTTTGAGGTATGTTTCGGGTCATTGTCCTGCTGGAAGACCCAAGATCTCAGACGCCAACCCAGCCTTTTGACGCAGGGCTGTACCCAAAATCCATTGATAATCCTCAGATTTCATGATGCCTTGCACACATTCAAGGCACCCAGTGCCAGAGGCAGCAAAACAACCCCAAAAACCTAATTGAACCTCCACCATATTTCAATGTACTGTGTTCTTTTCTTTGTAGGCCTCATTCTGTTTTCGGTAGACAGTAGAACGATGTGCTTTGCCAAAAAGCTCTATCTTGGTCTCTTCTGTCCACAAGACTTTGTCCCAGAAGGATTTTGGCCTACTCGAGTTCATTTTGGCAAAATGTAGTCTTGTTTTTTTATGTCTCTGTGTCTCTGGTCTCCTGCCATAGCGTTTCATTTCATTCAAATGTCAACGAATAGTTTGCACTGACACTGATGCTCCCTGAGGCTGCATGACAGCTTGAATATCTTTGGAACTTGTTTGGGGCTGCTTATTCACCATCCGGACTATCCTGCATTGACACCTTTCATCAATTTTTTTCTTCCATCCACACCCAGGGAGATTAGCTACAGTGCCATGGGTTGCAAACTTCTTGATAATGTTGCGCACTGTGGACAAAGGCAAATCTAGATCTCTGGAGATGGACTTTTAACCTTGAGATTGTTGATATTTTTCCACAATTTTGGTTCCCAAGTCCGCAGACGGTTCTCTTCTCCTCTTTCTGTTGTCAATGCCTAGTGACGCACACACAGAAACACAATGCAAAGACTAAGTGAACTTCTCTCCTTTTTAGCTGTTTTCAGGTGTGATTTTTATATTGCCCACACCGGTTACTTGCCCCAGGTGAGTTTTATGGAGCATTACATGTTTGAAACAATCTTATTTATCCACAATTTTGAAAGGGTGACAATAATTTTGTCCAGACCATTTTTGGAGTTTGGTGTTACATTTCCTCCCTTTTTTTTTGTTTAGTTCTAATACACACAAAGGGAATAAACATGCTTATAGTAAAACATGTGTTACTGCAATCCTTTTCTGTGTGAAATACTTAATTTTCTTGAAAAATTTCAGGGGTGCCAACATTTACAGCCATGGCTTTTACAATACTATTAACAAAATTAGCTTACATTGTATAAATGAAGCGCTCCAGGATTTTTTCTTAACTTTTTTGCTTATATATTGCAGCATAGGCTATTATTAGAAAATAATGTAGAGGTTCTTGTGTATGCCATGCACTTACCTGTTTTAGCTGAGGTTTAAGGCAGGTTTTTAGTCATGTTGATTTCGGTTTCCTCACTGAAATGATTTTCTAATGCTGCATACATTAACCATGAATCCTCTGGTTTTGCAGAGAGAGAGAGAGAGAAGGTTGGGGGGGGGGGGGGTGGAAAGTCTGAACACTGCACTTGATCATCTAATTATCGGACTCCAGCAACCAGCATCTTAAAGCACTGAGACTCCTAAGTGGGTTGGGGGACACTTCATATTATGTGCAGTTTTTGCTGTTATTTTACAGAATTGCTGTAAAAAAGATATTCTTTTACCACAATTTGTGCAATCTCAGTAAAGTAGTGCTACTTTCCTGTGATTTCAGGAAGCTTGCAGCATAAATGCAAGAAGTTAACACAGCCTAAGGGGAGCAGTGTAACTACTATATATCCTGATCCCATAGAGATAGCAGTATCAGTATACAGATGAATTGGAAGAGGAGGTGTATAACTACTATATATCCTGATGCCATAGAGGTAGCAGTATACAGATGAACTGGGAGAGGAGGTGTATAACTACTATATATTCTGATCCAGTAGAGATAGCAGTATACAGATGAATTGGAAGAGGAGGTGTATAACTACTAGATATCCTGATCCCATAGAGATAGCAGTAGCAATGTGCAGATGGAGCTGGAAGGGGAGGTATATAACTACTATATATCCTGATCCCATAGAGATAGCAGTAGCAGTATACAGATGAACTGGGAGAGGAGGTGTATAACTACTATATATCCTGATCCCATAGAGATAGCAGTAGCAGTGTACAGATGAATTGGTTAGAGGAGGTGTATAACTACTATATATCCTGATCCCATAGAGATGAATTGGTTAGAGGAGGTATATAACTACTATATATCCTGATCCCATAGAGATAGCAGTAGCAGTGTACAGATGAATTGGAAGATGAGGTATATAACTACTATATATCCTGATCCCATAGAGATAGCAGTAGCAATGTGCAGATGGAGCTGGGAGGGGAGGTGTATAAATGCTATATATCATGAGCCCATAGAGATAGAAGTAGCATTGTACTACTGGAGCAGGACTGGGAAGAGTCTGTTAGCAGCCAGAAGGGATCTCATGATGTAATCCTGTAGTTCACAGGAAGTCAGCTGACCCAGGCCTGACCACTTCCTCTGACACACTAAACACTGTGATTTTCTGTTGGTCAGGCTTCTTTATAGCATGACTCAGATACAGTAATGAAATGCATAGATGCAGCTGTGCAGGAATGAAACAGATGGCACTTTAGGATTGATAATTGTGCATGATATAGGCTGGAAAAAAAAACTGGAGTTCTTATTTAAAGGTATTTATTAGGCATACAAGTTACAGAATCGTAATCTACTTTATTTCCCCACTCATTTTGTTTAGCTGTAATGGTGTCATAAATTCAGTTTTACCATTCATGTCAGTTTTTACATCCTACCTGGCTGTATTAGTAGCAATTAGCAAGCATAAACATACGTGTTAACTTTAACCCCTTAAGGACTCAGCCCATTTGGACCTTAAAGGGGTACTCCGGTGAAAACCTTTTTTCTTTTAAATCAACTGGTGGCAGAAAGTTAAACATATTTGTTAATTACTTCTATTAAAAAATCTTAATCCTTCCAGTACTTATTAGTTGCTGAATGGTACAGAGGAAATTCCTTTCTTTTTGGAACACTGATGACATCACGAGCACAGTGCACTCTGCTGACATCTCTGTCCATTTTAGCAACCGTGCATAGCAGATGTATGCTAAGGGCAGCATGGTGGCTCAGTGGTTAGCACTCCTGCCTTGCAGTGCTGGGGACTTGGGTTCAAATCACACTGAGGACAACAATAAATAAAGCGTTATTATTTTTATAATAACGTCAGCAGAGAGAACTGTGATCTTGATGTCATCAGAGAGCATTCCGAAAAGAAAAGAATTTCCTCTGTAGTATTCAGCAGCTAATAAGTACAGGAAGGATTAAGATTTTTTAATAGAAGTAATTTACAAATATGTTTAACTTTCTGCCACCAGTTGATTTAAAAGAAAAAAGGTTTTCACCGGAGTACCCCTTTAAAGACAATTTTATTTTTACGCTTTTGTTTTTTCCTCCTCCCCTTCACAAAATCATAACTCTTTGTTATATTTTCATCCACAGACTAGTATGAGGGCTTGTTTTTTGTGCGACCAGTTGTCCGTTGTAATGCCATCACTCACTTTACCATAAAATGTATGGCGCAACCAAAAAAATACTATTTGTGTGGGGAAATTAAAAAGAAAACCGCAATTTTGCACATTTTGGAAGGTTTTGTTTTCACGCCATACAATTTATGGTAAAAATGACATGTGTTTTTTATTCTCTGGGTCAATACGATAAAAATGATACCCATGATTATACACTTTTCTATTACTGTTGCGCTTAAAAAAAATCGCTAACTTTTTAACCAAATTAGTACATTTAAAATCCCCCTATTTTGAAGACCTATAACTTTTTCATTTTTCCGTATAAGCGGTGATATGAGGGCTAATTTTTTGCGCCGTGATCTGTACTTTTTATTAATACCATATTTGCTTATACAAAACTTTTATTACATTTTTTCTAAAAAATTTTTTGAATAAAATGTTATAAAAAACCAGCTATTTTGGACTTTTTTTTTTTACGCTCACGCCGTTCACCGTATGGGATCATTTACATTTTATTTTAATAGTACCGATATTTACGCACGCGGCGATACCAAATATGTATATAAAATTTTTTTACACTTTTTGGGGGTAAAAAAGGGAAAATGGGACAATTTACGTCTTTATTGGGGAGGGGTTTTTTCACATTTTTTTTACTTTTACTTTTATTTTTACACTCTTATAGTTCCCATAGGGGACTATTTATAGCAACCATTCGATTGCTAATCCTGTTCAGTGCTATGTATAGGACACAGCACTGATCAGGGTTATCGGTCATCTTCTGTGCTCTGGTCTGCGGGAAGGCAGACCAGAGCAGTAGACTCCCGGAAGACAGCGAAGGCAGGTGAGGGGACCTCCGTCTGCCGTGCAGGATGATCGGATCGCCGCGGCAGCGCTGCGGGCGACCCGATCATCCTGTTAAGTGATCGCGATGCTGCAGATGCCGTGATCTGTATTGATCACGGCATCTGAGGGGTTAATGGCGGACATCCGCAGGATCGCGGGTGTCGGCCATTACCGGCGGATCCCTGGCTGCGATCCACAGCCGGGACCTGCCGCGCATGATGCCGGCATCGCTCCGATGCTCGCGGTTATGCTCAGGACGTAAATGTACATCCTGGTGCGTTAAGTACCACCTCACCAGGACGTACATTTACGTCCTGCGTCATTAAGGGGTTAAAGGGGTACTCCTGTGGTAAACTTTTTTTTATTTTTAAATCAACTGGTGCCAGAAAGTTAAACAGATTTGTAAATGACTTCTATTAAAAAATCTTTACCCATCCAGTACTTATTAGCTACTGAATACTACAGAGGAAATTCTTTTCTTTTTTAAACATAGAGCCCTCTGCTGAATCAAGAGCACAGTGCTCTCTGCTGACATCTCTGTCCATTTTAGGAACTAACCAGAGAACATATGTTTGCTATGGGGATTTTCTCCTACTCTGGACAGTTCTTAAAATGGACAGAGATGTCAGCAGAGAGCACTGTGGTCATGATGTCAGCAGAGAGCTCTGTGTTCTGTATTCCAAAAAGAAAAGTATTTCCTTTGTAGTATTCAGCAGCTAATAAGTACTGGAAGGATTAAGATTTTTTAATAGAAATCATTTACAAATCTATAAGGAATTAAACAAATACCAACCCCTCAAAACTAGCATCAGAAAACTGATACATGAATAAGATCTGGTAGGAATGGGAATTGAGACCGTGCTACAATTATGTGATACAAAATAATATAAAAATGTTATTAAAATACAAAAATACAATAGTAGATGCAAAAATAAACCTCATAGCACAGTGCCCTTGCGCAGAGGTAATACAGATGTTATGAGACCATAAATTGTAACACTGTATAATAAACACCGATATCTAATACTGTTTTATGAAGTAAAGGAGCTTTTCCGATAATCCGGTATCTAATAGTCCAGACAGTGATGGAATACCTGATACCGGATTATCGGAAAATCTCATTTACTTCATAAAAAGTATTAGATATCGGTGTTTATTATACACTGTTACAATTTATGGTCTTATAACATCTGTATTACCTCTGCACAAGGGCACTGTGCTATGAGGTTTATTTTTGCATCTATTATTGTATTAATAACATTTTATATTATTTTGTATCACATAATTGAAGCACGATGTCAATTCATATTCAACCAGATCTTATTCATGTATCAGTTTTCTGATGCTAGTTTTGAGGGGTTGGCATTTGTTTAATTCCTTATAAATGATCTAACACCAGTTGTAGGTGTATAACCTCCTTACCTCAACTAGTTAATTGTGAGCTGCACATCCCCTTTTCTTTGTATCCTCATTTACAAATGTGTTTAACTTTCTGGCACCAGTTGATTTAATAAAAAAAAAATAAAAAAATAAAAAAAAAAGTTTTCCACCGGAATACCCCTTTTATAAAGATTATAAAGGGAATTTGAAGAAGGTCCCACTGAATTTAAAGATGTCCTTAGGATAGGGGATAAGTGCCTGATCACAGGGGGTCCGACATCTCCTGTATGGGGCCATGGCTACTTCTTCTTCTTCTGTGCGCTCTGACCCTCACCTTCCTGTACGAAAGCAAGTGATGGCCCGCACATCCAATCACTAGCTGCGGCAATGTCCCGCCTCAGCCGGTGATTTACTGATCGAGCCATCACTTGCTGTCGACCAGTGGTTGAATTAAAGGGGTACTCCGGTGCTTACACATCTTATCCCCTATCCATAGGATAGGGGATAAGATGCCTGATCGCAGGAGTCCCGCAGCTGGGGACGCCCGCGATAATGCACGCGGCACCCCGTTTGTAATCAGTCCCCGAAGCGTGTTCGCTCCGGGTCTCATTGCGCTCGACCGCAGAGCCGGCGGCGTGTGAAGTCACGCGGCCCGTGTGACGTCACGCTCCGCCCCTCAATGCAAGCCTACGGGAGGGGGCGTGATAGGTATCTCGCCCCCTCCCGTAGGCTTGCATTGAGGGGCGGAGCGTGACGTCACACGGGGGTGGGGGCGTGACGTCACACGCCGCCGGCTCTGCGGTCGAGCGTAATCAGACCCGGAGCGAACACGCTTCGGGGACTGATTACAAACGGAGTGCCGCGTGCATTATCGCGGGCGTCCCCAGCTGCGGGACTCCCGCGATCAGACATCTTATCCCCTATCCTATGGATAGGGGATAAGAATGTGTAAGCACCGAAGTACCCCTTTAAGTGTCTTGATAAGTTCAGTTCCTTGGAGTACCCCTTTAATGGTGTCCATCATGTTTTGTTCATAGAGAAAATAGCACAGCATGCTGCATTATTTTGTCCAGTATATTTTGACGGCACTTGTGATAGAGACACTTGACAGTGCCTCCAACGCAAATGTGAAATGGGATATTAAAATAGCCATAACAAAATCCCCTTTAAGCAAGAAAGATGTAACTCACTGGCCACATGCATATAACAGTAAAAGTGCCTCCATACATTTTTTACCATGACTTTCAAGCCATGTGGATAATGGTCCTCGCGTAACCGGTAGACGCAATGGCAACATGTTTTATGGACAAGACTCTTCATCCAGGATAAATTGTAAAAAGGCAAATTCTACTATATAGCACCTATTTTACAGTGCATCAGGAAACAATCTTACATTGAAACCATTGTGATGAATCGAAATGTTACAGATTCGTGCACAAGTACCCGATCCTAGAGGTTTCTAGAACAAATAACCTTTCCAAAGTAGAAACCGAACACCGAGTTCCACCACTGTCTGTAGATTGTTTGTTGCTGTTTTCCATCTCCCCGATGAAATTGCTGTGAATTTTCTGAACAGAGGAAGCATTGAGCAGAACAATAAGATGGCCTCGTTTTACAATGGAAAATGTCTTGCAATAACAGACTGTGTCAGATACTCAATCATCTATTATATTGTGAGGCATAAAGAGCATTCTCACTGTGGACGCTGAACATATCTTCATTCTGTCTGAAGAAATAGCAATTCAATCCCTGTTGGTGTGTGTGTGTGTGTGTGTATGTGTATGTGTATATATATACAGTTATATATATACAGTCATGGCCGTAAATGTTGGCACCCCTGAAATTTTTCAAGAGAATGAGGTATTTTTCACAGAAAAGGATTGCAGTAACACATGTTTTGCTGTACACATTCTTGTTCCCTTTGTGTTTGTATTGGAACTAAACCAAAAAAGGAAGGAGAAAAGCAAATTGGACATAATGTCACACCAAACTCCAAAAGTGGGCTGGACAAAATTATAGGCACCCTTTGGGAAAAAATATGCAATTTGGTTGCATACCCTTTGGGAAACTGAAATCAGTCTCTTCCTATAACCATTAATAAGCTTCTTACACCTCTCAGCCGGATTGTTGGACCACTCTTCCTTTGTAAACTGCTCCAGGTATCTCTATAGCAAGATCTCTCCACAGTTGTTCAATGGGATTTAGATCTGGACTCATTGCTGGCCACTTCAGAACTCTCCAGCTCTTTGTTGCCATCCATTTCTGGGTGCTTTTTGACGTATGTTTGGGGTCATTGTCCTGCTGGAAGACGCACACTCAGCTTTCTGACACAGGGCTGTACAATGCGACCCAAAATCCATTGGTAATCCTCAGATTTCATGATGCCTTGCACACATTCAAGGCAACCAGTGCCAGAGGCAGCAAAACAACCCCAAAACATCATTGAACCTCTACCATATTTTACTGTAGGTACTGTGTTCTTTACTTTGTAGGCCTCATTCCGTTTTCGGTAAACAGTAGAATGATGTGCTTTACCAAAAAGCTCTTTCTTAGTATCATCTGTCCACAAGACGTTTTCCCAGAAGGATTTTGGCTTACTCAAGTTCATTTTGGCAAAATGTAGTCTTGCCTTTTTATGTCTCTATGTCAGCAGTGGGGTCCCCCTTGGTCTCCTGCCATAGTGTTTTATTTAATTTAAGTGTCGACTGATAGTTTGCGCTGACACTGATGCTCCCGGAGTCTGCAGGGCAGCTTGAATATCTTTGGAACTTGTTTGGGGCTGCTTATCCACCATCCGGACTATCCTGCGTTGACACCTTTCATCAGTTTTTCTCTTCCATCCACGCCCAGGGAGATAAGCTACAGTGCCATGGATTGCAAACTTCTCGATGATGTTGTGCACTGTGGACAAAGGCAAATCTAGATCTCTCGAGATTGTCGATATTTTTCCACAATTTTAATTCTCAAGTCCTCAGATGGTTCTCTTGTCCTCTTCTGTTGTCCATGCTTAGTGGCACACAGACACCCAATGTAAAGACTAAGTGAACTTTTCTCCTTTTTTAATCTGCTTTCAGGTGTTATTTTTTTATTGCTCACACCTGTTACTTGCCCCAGGTGAATTAACAGGAGCATCGCATGCTTGAAACAATCTTATTTTTCTTGTGTGACATTCTGTCTCAAAACATTTTTTCCTCCCTTTTTGGTTTAGTTCCAACACACACAAAGGGAATAAACATGAGTATAGCAAAACATGTGTTACTGCAATGCTTTTCTCTGAGAAATACTTCATGTTCTTCAGGGGTGCCAACATTTACGACCATGACTATGTATGTGTGTATTTATGTGTATATATATATATATATATATATATATATATATATATATATATATATAATGTGTGTGTGTATTTATATGTGTGTGTATATATATATATATATATATATATATACGTTATTATATTAATTTTACTTTTCTATTTTCTTTTTTTTGACCCCTTAGCCATTGATGAATAGTGTAGTGTTTAGTGACTAGCAGATGTCATCTGATTTAACACATTTTTATGGTGTCACTTTAGAAGAAGATTGTTGCAGTCCTGACTCCCGAGCAGTTTCTCAAAGCCTTCAAGGACTTAAATCATGTGGTGTCATTAGTCACTCCTAATAGGCTATGGTCAATACCTCTGTTAGCCCGTTGGCACACTATGGTCCAACATTACTGGGGTACTCAGGAGGATGTAATGTTTAGTAGTTCAGGCTACCTTGGAGTAGTAGTCCTTTTGAGAGGTTACGTGGCACAATGGTCTTGTTGACCTGATGATCCCCTGTGAGCCCAAGTACTCTTTTTTTTTTTTTTTTTTAAACGGTGATACCCGTGGGGGGAAGTGTAGGATTAAGAAATTCGGACACTTGTATAATGGGGAAACTGTTCAAAACACAGCCTTTTTGGCTCTTTTGGAATTGGAAGGTACAAGTTTTAAGCATGTAAGTGAAGAGTTGGTCATTGTCCCTTCAAGGGCCCTTGCACACTACAGAATCTCTGGTTTTTCAAATCTTTTAGAAATGTAACTTCAGGACCCCCACTGAACAGCTAAGCGGGCAATGGCTCTTTGGCTTCCTCATTGTTGACCAGGTGCACATAGTAGTGGCTGTGCCTTGGTATTGAAGCCGATTTTGATTCACTTGAGTGACATCAAGCTTTAGGTAGCTAAAGTACCAGGCAAATCACTGCAAAAGTAAAAAAAAAAACAAAAAAAACTGGTAAACCCCTTATCGGTAAAGGTGTCAGGAGTCAGACACTCACCTGTTCGATATTGTATTGGGATAGGCCTGTTAATGTGAAAGTTATCGAAAACCCAGTTAAAATTATTATTTTATGTACATATTTGATATTTAGTCCATTTGCTGTAAAATGTAAACAAATTATCTTGTACTTTGATTTGGTGAACTGTGGAGGCGTCACACATGGGGACTTGTCATATGTAAACTGGAATATTGTGGTATTTTAATACTATTTACTTCTATATCCAATGTGTAAATTATGTTGGATATTCCACACAAGAAAAGTATCTGGATGCCCTTAATCCTGTATGTATAATCTGTACTGATACGGTTTTTAGTCTAGTATCTGAATTTTAAACAATACAGTGACCCCTTGACTTATGATGGCCTCGACATATGATCATTTCAACATATGATGGCCTCTCAGAGCCCATCGTATGTTGAAGGCAGCATCGACATATGATGCTGCTGTGTGTCGGGTCCATCGTACAAACAGCTATCTGACAGCGCTGACAACTTCAGCATCTGACAGATAGTTGTTTAATGTGCCCCGTTTGCCCCGTTCTGCCTCCTGTTACTCACATGCTGTCCTGCTAACTCACACAGGCTTCCACTGTGAGCTCCGTGTAAGCCCCGCCCCCAATGTGCAGCCATAGCCAATAGCCTGGAGCATCTTGCTGCAGGCATCCAATGAGCTGCTGGCTGCCCTCCCCTTCCTTTCCTATAGAGCTGTAGTCGGCAGGATCGTAATGGAGGACATTTTGTCCCCCCTGAAGGTATTTAAAGAACTGTACAGTACTGTATGCGATGTCACACATCACATACAACACATATACACACACTATACACCCCATACATCAATGTTTCCCTATCAGTGTGCCTCCAGCTGTTGCAAAACTATAACTCCCAGCATGCCCAGACAGTCGATGGCTGTACATGCATGCTGGGAGTTGTAGTTGTGCAACAGCTGGAGGCACCCTGGTTTGTTAAACACTCCACATACAATGGTCATCCCAGAACCAATTGGCAGTTTCCCATAGAGATATGTATTCAACATACAATGGTTCCGAGGCCCCAGAACCAATTACCATTTTTACATAGACATATGTACTCGACTTATGATGGTTTCAACATATGATGGTTCTCCTGGAACCAATTAATATCATATGTTGAGGGACCACTGTATTGGATATAATGCTTAAATTCCATGTTTAGTAAGCCTCTTTTACCGATTCCCAGTCCTTCTAGCACCACTAGTCTTCTTTACCACTTAGTGCAACTCGTATAGATAATCAAGCATGGAAAGAGGTCTTAATTAGTAAAATGAGCATACTAGAATGTTTCTTATATTTAAAGGAATGTTCCAGAGCTTAAAAAATGTATCCCCTATCCACAGAATTGGTGATAGGTGTCTTATTAGTCCTCCCGCAATCTCCAGAACATGGCCCCGCTAAATGGAATAGTATGTTGGCACACACTGCATGCATTGTATACTGGAGTGCTGGAGATACCCAAGAGCTTCCATAGACAATGCTTGAAGTGCATGCTAACCCACTGCTCCATGCAGAAGACAGAGTCTGGACCCTATTCTGAAGATGACCGGGGGTCCCCGAGGTCGGACCCCTTGCAATCAGTCTCTTATCTTTATCATGTGTAGAAGGGTTAATGCAGTGTTAAAAAAAAAAGTATCCTCTATAGACTAGTAGACAAAAGATGTTAAAGGGGTACTCTGCTTCTCAGCGTTCGGAACAAAATGTTCTGAACTTTTAGAGCCAGCATCAGGGGCTCGTGACGCCACGGCCCTGCCCCCTCATGACGTCACACCCATTACCCTCAATGCACGTCTCTAGACTTGCATTGAGGGGGCGTGGATTGACGTCACGATGGGGTGGGGCCATGACATAATGAGCCCCGACATCGTCTCTTAGCGTTCAGAACATTTTGTTCCGAATGCTGAGCAGCGGAGCACCCCTTTAAGATCTAGAGATTCATTTTAAGTTATTCCTATTTATTAATAAATTTATGTTTTGTTTTTTATTTTTATTTTAGAAATGTTACCACTTCTTATTTCAACGGTACCGTCTAGAGCATTATACAGTTTCTTCCAACTGGCTTGCCATTGGTACTGTCTTGCTGTTTGGTCTCGTGTCCTTTTCGCGTTCCATAGCCTTGTTTAAAGGTGAGTTAATTCTTTCTATGGCCCTTGTATTGGGGGAGGGGGGTAAAATCTGATCACATCAGTAGGTGCAATTTCATGAACACATGAGTCTCATGCTCCAGTAAACGAAGAAGCCCCTTATTTTGCCTGCTTTAAATCTTCATCCAAAATGCATGTTTAGGGTTTAGTGAATGGGCCTCAAACCTTTTATTTCAGGTTTGCTTGAGGTTGTGTTGTACTAGATAACAAAAGAAACAAGAAATTTGTGTTGATAAGGGAGCAACACCTCTGTAAGTAGAAGATGGTGTGATGATTAGATAACATCTGGTGATCAGCCACTATTGCTGGTGGACTCCAGGTCTAGCTATACATTTTCATTGTCATATAGTACATGGGCTGAGCGGGCTAGGTCCATCCTAGTCCCTGAATGAAGCTCACCCCCTGACTCTGTTACCACTGACATCAGAAGTTCTGTTTTAAGCTGCCGTCAACAGTCTCTACAGCTTTAACAGAAAAAATAGTCCTGCATACAACAGTGTCCTTCCTGTCAAAATGGCAGAAGTCCTGATGGACAACATTATAAGTCAGTAAGGTCCATGAAGCAACTGTAGTATCTGTCATGTGACCTGGTAGTTTATAATAGAAACCACAACAGTAATGTAAACAGAACCTAAGATGCTTATATGTCCTAAATGGGTGTATGGAAAGGAATTATCTTTGAGAAAGCTCATTTTAGGTTTAGCTTTTTAATTAAAAAACACCTTGGGGCAGCCATGTTGGAGGTAAAACTTCTTTTCTGTATTCTTTGTATAGTGCAGCAAGATATGTGTGCTTTATGGCAGCTGAAAAACATTTTAGTAGGTTAGACAGAACACTATCATAGTCTCCAAGTGATGGAATGTAGCTCCCCCTCTAGATAACAAGAAGTGACAGGATTACCAAACATGGCCTTCTACTAAGTGTAATGCTGTTATCCTGCCTTATCTAGAGCTGTACAGGAAAAGCTATTTTTTACTCACCAACCCAGTAATGAGGTTGAGAGGACTCTGCTCATACTATCCAAGTCTACACGTTAAAGCTGACAAGCGAGCAGCAGGAAGCAGGATTCAACATTCTGTTGTTTCTGCTCTAGTGGCCAGCTTGAAAACTGCAATTTTTATGTGGATAGAAACAAAAAAAAATTCCACCCAAATAGATACATCATTTTCTCATGATACATTCCCTTTTAACAACTTTTTCTTTTTCAGGCTACCATACACCATTAGATTTGTATCCTGAGTTTTACAGAATTGCCAAAGACCCTACTATTCATACTGCACCAGAGAGCAAGACTGTGAATGTATGTGTGGGGAAAGAATGGTATCGGTTTCCAAGTAATTTTCTTCTTCCAGACAAGTGAGTTCAAGTGTTGCTTTATGTTGTACAGACTAATATAACTAAAGACTATTGGTTAATGCCCAAATAAACTAATGGTAACTAATAAGTTTGTCCAGTGGACAAAAAAAATGAAAAATGATTCACCTTCCCATATTTATAGGGTTCCTGCTGAACTCCACATTCTGGACCCATCTTGTAACAGAGAAAGTGACTGGAAATATCTACCATTAAGGGGTATTCCAGGAAAAAACTTTTTTTATATCAACTGGCTCCAGAAAGTTAAACAGATTTCTAAATTACTTCTATTAAAAAACGTAATCCTTCCTCTAATTATCAGCTACTGAAGTTGAGTTGTTCTTATCTGTCTGTAAACAGTGCTCTCTGCTGACATCTCTGCTTGTCTCAGGAACTGCACAGAGCAGAATAGGTTTGCTATGGGAATTTGCTTCTACTCTGGACAGCTTCCGAGACACTTGTCATCAGAGAGCACTTAGAGAGAAAGGAACAACTCAACTTCAGCAGCTCATAAGTACTGAAAGGATTAAGATTTTTTAATAGAAGTAATTTACAAATCTGTTTAACTTTCTGGAACCAGTTGAGATATAGATATATATATATATATATATATATATATATATATATATATATATATATAATATAAAGTTTTTTCCTGGATAACCCCTTTAACTGGCTGAGGTGGGTCAACCCTGCAGTGTGGAAATATCCTGGACATTTTTTATTTTTTTATTTATTTTTTCCTGTTTTAATATGTATAACTCAGTCTAATCCCTTAAAAAAACATAACCAATTTAAAAAGGAGATACTTTGCATAACATAAAATGAAATACCTATTACATAATTACTTATGAAAGTATTTATTTATTGGCTATGATTGCTCTATTCACATGTGTATACTTATTTATTGATCTGAAGAATAATATCATAATAAATAATATAATAATATAACTGCAGCTGTATAAAAGTTTAAACGGAGTTTAGAGTGTGCTGTTGTTTAGAAAACAAAACTTATGCTCTCTCACAGAGACATGTCAAAAGTTTTGATCTGTCAGGGTCTTAGTGCTGAGGTAGTGTGCTTTACTCACCAGCTCGCAACAATCTCAATCTGTCTTTGCTGGACGGCTCCATAAACTTAGAACAGTGTTTCCCGACCAGGGTGCCTCCAGCTGTTGCAAAACTACAACTCCCAGCATGTGCAGATTGCTGTGTACCTAAATATATACAGACAGTATTTGGGTTCTAAACCCACCCATAGGATTTGTAAGCTCATCTAACTTTTTATTTTTTTATTTCGATTCTTATCATATGTAGTTGGCAACTTCAGTTCATTGAATCAGAATTCAGAGGGCAACTCCCAAAACCTTATGCCAAGGGGCGGCTAGCTACAAGAATTATCCCCAAGGACATGAATGATCAGAATCTGGAAGAGACATCTAGATATGTGAGTTTAATATATAAAAATTAGTCTGCCATGCTATAATCTGCTTTTTGTTTAAAGGGAACCTGTCAGTCTTTTAACCCCTTAAGCACCAGGGGTTTTTCCTTTTCTGCACTTTCATTTTTTCTTCCTTACCTTTAAAAAAAATCATAACTCTATCAATTTTGCACCTAAAAATCCATATGTTGGCTTATTTTTTGCACCACCAATTCTACTTTGTAATGACATCAGTCATTTTACTCAAAAATCTACGATGGAATGGAAATCATTGTGTGACAAAATTGAAGAAAAAAACACAATTTTGTAACATTTTTGGGGGCTTCCGTTTCTACACAGTAAATTTTTCGGTAAAAATGACACCTTATCTTTATTCTATAAGTCCATAAGATTAAAATGATCCCCTACTTATATAGGTTTGATTTTGTTGTACTTCTGGAAAAAATCATAACTACGTGCAGGAAAATGTATACGTTTAAAATTGTCATCTTCTGACCCCTATAACTTTTTTATTTTTTCGCATACGGGGCGGTATGAGGACTCATTTATTGCGTTGTGATCTGAAGTTTTTATCAGCATCATTTCTGATCGCTTTTTATTTTTTTTTTTTAATGGTATAAAAAGTGACAATTTTTTGGGATTTAGGCATTTTTTTACATGTACTCATTGACAATGCGGTTTAATTAACTATATATTTATATAGTGTGGACATTTACGCATGCGACAATACCACATATGTTTATATTTATTTTTATTTACATAGTTTTTTTTTGTTTTGTTTTTTATGGGAAAAGGGGGGGTGATTCTGACTTTTATTAGGGAAGGGGTTAAATCACATTTATTAACACTTTTTTTTTTTCACTTATTTTTTTGCAATGTTAAAGCCCCCATAGGGGGACTATAACATTGCACACACTGATCTCTTACACTTTTCACTGCCATGCATTAACATGGCATTGATCAGTGTTGTCGCCGCTTGACTGCTCCTGCCTGGATTTCAGGCACAGAGCAGTCATTCAGCGATCGGACACCCAAGAGGCAGGTAGGGATCCTCCTGGTGTCCTGCAAGCTGCGGCGGTCCCGAACAGCCCGACTGAGCTACCGGGATGCTTTTGTCACTTCAGACGCGGCGGTCAACTTTGATCGCCGCGTCTGAAGGGTTAATATTGGGCATCACCGCGATTGGTGATGTCCGGTATTAGCCGCGGGTCCCGGCCATTGATGGCCGCCAGGACTGACCCGATATGACGCAGGGTCACCGCGTGACCCAGCGCAGGACGTAAATATATGTCCAGTGTTGTTAATGAGTTAAAGCGTACCTGTCATATTGTTAGGAAAAAAATGTTAATCAGTACCTAATCCTGATCATGTACATATATTTATGTTTCTAGAACCTATATATCCCTAACAAATAGCATGCATATCTTGCTCACTTGCTTTGTCTTCTTGCCTTATGGAGGGGGCGTGTCCATCTCTCTCCCTCACTGTGATGACTCATCTGAGTCTGGGAGCAGCGCCTGGCAGTCTGCAGATCACTGCACTGTAGCTTTTATGCATGCATTTTCTATCTGTTCCTTGCTAGAGGCACACAGCTGAAGAATACACAGCTCTAAAACAGAATTTTACAAAGATTGTACCCCCATCTATTGCAAAACTATAACTCTCATCATGGAGTTGTAGTTTAGGAACAGCTGAAGGCTGCAGTGGTGCAATGGTGATCTCCTATACTGGATACCAACACGCTTTACGGCCATTATTTAGTATGCTGCAAAATACAGAGTAGTCTGTCTGCATAATGACAGATGTCCCCTAGTGGCGGCTATTTTCATTTAAGATTTTTTTTTGTAAAATTTATATTTTATTTAATAAATGTATATTTTAAAAAAAGTCATCTTATCAGTAGTACTACAAAGTATAGAACATTTTTCATAATGACAGTACCTCTTTAAACACTGCTTTAATGTGTATAGGGAGCCCCCGACTCTCCCCCAGTAGAGAAAGTCTGAGAAGAGAAGGATCTGGTATGCTGAATTTCAACTGCCCAATCTTTGTTTTCAGTGAGATAAGCGGCCACCAGAGGAGTCTGGCAGCGGCTTATACCCATTCTCTCCATTCAGAACATACAGTAAAAACTGAGTGTTCATGTGTATGGTGGGAACCGAAGAGAGCTAATGCTCAGCTGACAGCTATCTCAGGGGAAAGTTAGGGGGAAGTTAGCTAAAGTCTTGATGCTTAAACAATCTCACTGCCATCCCTGGCCCATGAATGCCAAGATTATTGTATAATTTTATATTTCTGGGCAGATTTGAAGCTGCTATACACCTGGCATAATAGACAAAAGAAAAGACTCTGACAGTGTTTGTATCCTGGTCCTGTATTATCATATTTATGCAGCAATACTCATGACTGTATTGTTTCTGGTTTGCTAAATGAGAGTTTCATTCCTTGCTGTTTCAGCCTATACATTTCATATTACTTTTTTAGCAGCTTCATTGTAGCGCAGCATGAAGCTATTTTTTTTTAAGATATCACACAGAGGTTTGTGCCTTGTAAATAAAGGACTAATGGGCTGTCCCTGACACATTGAAACAACTTTTATTATGCGCCCACTATTGTCTTTGCAAACCCGAAGGTTAATTTGCAGTGAAGTCAGTAACATTTTTAGCTGGAATGCTGCTGCCTTTCTCCCATGCTGGGCATGATTTCTTGGTAATCTGTCAGACTTCAATCAGAATAGGACCCAACATTCTGCACTTCTATTTGCAGCCCTGGCTCAGAACCCATTTCCATTTCTGCCTGCACGCAGTGGGTACCGGCTGATGTCATTGCACTGTGAACGCCATCTGTACTTACGCACTGGTTATTTGTACTAATACGAAAGTATAAATATAATTTTAAGGTTTTTTTCATGCATATAAAGATTCATGCCTATTTTTAGTACCATTTTGTATAATCATGGTCCCTGTACTGAATAAGTTAAGTTTATTTCTGAGGCAGCTGTATAAATCATTCGTATACATTCGTATACATCTTTTGATCGAAATGTTCCTGACTCCTCCATAAACATACATGGTAACGGAGAGTTAAAGATTTTGTCTCCTTAAGGCAGTTGATATCATAGGCTTTATGAGGCAATATAGACATCACAGATAGAGGGTCTCGCCTTAGACTTCCCCTTTGAGTCGCATGTGTTCTGTAGTGGCGTCCACTCTAGCAGACTCGGCTGCCCTTGTATTACATTGTCGGCCATTCATTTATAATGACTGATATACCTGCTTCCTTGGACAGATTAAGCTGTTCTCCTATTGTTTGAGAAGCAATCTTAAAGGAGTACTGCAGCCTTAGACAATATATCCCCTGATCGCGGGGGGGGTTTATTTCGAAAAATGGGACCCCTGCGATCTCCTGTATGGGGCCTCCGCTCTGTCGTGGCTCTCTCTCCCCTTGCAGGAGGTGTGTCAACTGCAGCATGTGAGGTCGACAACACAGGCATTAGCCGTGCAGAGACGCAACAGTTTTGGGTCCCTGTATGGGAGATCCTGTAGATGGGGATAAGTTGTCTAAGGCTGTATTTCTCCTTTAAATGGTGTAAGGCATAGAGGAAAGTCGGGGGATGCCACTCTAGGCGTTGTAATAAATCCACAAAAAATTAAGCAGTCTGGGTAAGACCTTGGGGAGCAGCTGATGTATGAAACTAAGCAATGTCCTTCATATGCAAAATAATAGAAAAACATCTTTGCACTCACCATAAAATGTTACTTTTATTGGTTTATCGTTAAAACCACCGGCATCCGGTCATGGAAGGGTAAAGGATAACGCCCAGCCGAAGCTAGGCGCAGTGACTGCAACAAGCCTTGTTTCACGGTCTTCCTGCCTCCTCTGGCCTCACTATTGGACACTCCTGTAAGAACTTATACAGGAAATCCAGGATTTCGTTTCCAAAGGGGGAGGAGTACAGGTATACAAAATTCATAAAAATACTGTTAATTTATTCCTGTCATTCAGTCCGAGAATACCTAGCACATCAGTGCGCATGATCCACTGGCACTCTCTCTGCCGCAAGGTTCGTTCTTGTTCTGTAACGTCCGCTGTCACTTTCTCTATTCTGAAAAAGGTAAGGATGATCTAGGAGTCTAGCCGCTCCTAGTCCAGTTATTAGGGAACGCTTGTGTTCCCTAAATCGGGAGAATAAACATCTCTTAGTGGAACCAATGTAAAAAAAAAAAAGTTGCATGGACATTGCATAGCGTAAATAATCCATTCGGATCTGCAGCATATGAAGTCATAAATGTGGAAAGAGGCATCCTAAGTAAAGAAAGAGCTTGAGAAGCTTATTCCCAATCGAATCAAAAAAACTCAATGGTATTTTTCTCTATCGGCTCCATTGGGGGACACAGACCTTAGGTGTATGCTGTTGTTGCTAGGAGACTTGACACTAAGGAAATCAAAAAAATTCGGCTCCTCCCAGCAGGATATACACGCCTACAGAGCCTGAGGTAATCAGTTTTAGCTTAGTGTCGCAGGAGATTTTTTATTTTTACAGAATAGGAACGTTTAGTTTTTTCTTATTCACTTTTATTTTCCTTTTTTCAGGTGGGGTCTCAGGAACATAGCGTTCACTGTTTCCCCATTTGCGATTGAGGGGGCACAGGCATCGTGGATGTACTGTCAACCCCCTCTCGCCAACGGCCAGCGCCTGAGGTTGTACCTTATGGGTCCGGGTCCCCCACCTTTCCTTGCTCGTCTCGCTTTTCAAGCCCGGCATGATGCAGGTGACAAAAAAGCTGGCTGAAGACTTCATGACTGAGTTCTTCAGATTGAAGTGAGTATTCTCCCTAGGGCTCCCTAACGTTTATTGGGGGCACTTAGGGAATGCAGGGGGCTAAAAGGAGTCAGTGGTGTAGGACTTTGTGCATTCACTTTTTACGGTTATTCAGCAGCCGCGGCTGCCTTTTCACTTTAGCATTCCTCTGTGCTCTGGCCGCGTCGTGTGCGACACGGCCGGGGCGCAGTTTACTTTCACTTTTGCAGCGGCCCGCTGCGCCGGCATTCTCGCTCGCTCCCGTTCCCCTTCACTCACATATGCTTCGGGGATGGGAGTGGGCGCTTATATTAGCCGGCCTCCTTCTTTCTCGGTAGAGTTCGCGCCCTTGGGAGAGCGCGAATCTCTTTAGCCAATGGGAACTGGGCAAGGGGCTGTTAGCCAATCAGAGGCACCTCAGTCTAATCCGGCCCCTCTTTTCTGATTGGTCCGGCCGTCCCTGCCTGCTTTCTCTCTCCCTTCTCGTTCCTTTCC
Source organism: Hyla sarda (assembly GCF_029499605.1). NCBI lineage: Eukaryota > Metazoa > Chordata > Amphibia > Anura > Hylidae > Hyla > Hyla sarda. Next base: position 82,178,904 of record NC_079198.1, read on the forward strand.
TCACAGCAGCTGCCTGGTGGGGGACACGGACGCTGGTGAGGCTGTTTTATTTTACTCATGTCCGAGCCCAGAACTGTTCCTCCCTCTAAACAGGTACCTGGGGCCCTGGTCACCTACTATTCTTGTAAGGGCTGCAACTCCAAAATGTCTGGGTCTGCTGAACCCACTTGTTCCGCCTGCACCTCCTGACCCCCCTGGTATTCCTATTCAGGTTGCTCCCCCCAGACCCAGTGGGCTCTGCTGCCCCTCCAATATAGGTGTCTTCCCTCTCTGTTTATTTCTGACTTGGCGCAGGTCTCCCGCTCCGTGGTGACTGCTTTAGAGAGGTCCTCCTTACACCGTTCCCCAAGAGAGCCTCACTCTCTCTCACCCTATTTTAAACGCTCTCACAAGCGTAATAGAGGCCATTCCTCTGACTCCTCCTGGAGTCTTCGTACAGACGTAGGCGCTCCTCTCGTGGGCACCATCCCTCTGCTACGTCTTCCAGCAAGTGTCTTTCTTCTTGAAGACACTCCCCGAGTCGCCGTTCTGAGTCTCCAGAACGGCGTGCCAGGTCAGTGTCTCCCTCTTCTAAGGTTGCCTCCACCCGTTCCCACTCCCCTGGAGAACTAGTTGATGAGGCTGCTTCTGTCTCTGACCCAGAAGACCACGCTGACAGGACCGATACGGTGAACTCATTGGTTTCGGCCATAAGAGACACCTTTCACCTAGAGGACCCAGGAACTTCAGACACTGTCCCAGAAGTTTCCTTTCATCATGCCTGTCCGGCACCCAAAATGTTCAGCTCCCATGCTGAATTTTAAGCCTTGCTAGAGTCTGCCTGGAGGCACCCTGACATGAGGTTTCAAGAAACAAAGAAGGTTCAAGCACGTTATCCCTTTGCTAAGGACCTCATTGCCCGGTGGACCTCACCTCCTACGGTGGACCCACCAGTCTCCCGTCTATCTAAGACTACTACCCTACCTTTGCTTGATGCTGCATCTTTTAAGGATCCAGGGGACAAAAAGGTGGAGACCTTGGCTAAATTTGCCTTTGAGGCGACGGATTCATCTCTTCTCCCTACTTTTGCCTCTGTCTGGGTTTCCAGGGCCCTTGCGATGTGGGTTTCTTCTGGCGCTTCCTCGGAAGAACTGGCCGACTTAATTCTCCTGCTTTCTAAAGCGGGAGATTCTCTTTGTTCTTCTTCCATGCAGTCGGCCCGCTGTGCTGCTTTTGCCATGGGTAACCTTGTGGCTCTCCGTAGATCCGCATGGCTCAAATCCTGGGATGCGGACGCAGCCTCTAAAAAGTCTCTCACTGAGCTTCCTTTTACTGGCTCTCGGCTTTTTGGTAAGCACCTAGACGAGATCATCTCGGAAGCCACGGGAGGGAAGAGTTCCTTATTACCTCAAAATAAGGCCCGTTATACTACCTCCCGCCGTAAATCTACCTCCTTTCGGTCCTTTCGGACCTTCGGGGTCACGAAGAGGACTAGGCAGGCGCCTTCTCGGGACAAGAAGGCTCCCTTCTTCCAGACTCTCCCATCCTGGAAATCGGATAACTGTTTGGGCCGGTCTGCGCCCAATGCGGGTACCCGTAAACCCACCTCCGCCTAAAGGGTCGCCCCCACCCGTGGATTTTTCTCGGGTGGGAGGTCATTTGTTACTCTTCCGGGACGTCTGGACCACACATGCAGGACTCCTGGGTCAGAGATGTGGTGTCCAACGGTTACCGGATTGAGTTTGCCTCTCTTCCAAAGGATTGCTTTTTCCTTTCCCGAGCTCTGCGATCTCCCTCTCTGGCAAAGGCCTTTCGAGGTGCGCTTCAGTCCCTCCTCATTCAGGGGGTCATTGTCCCGGTTCCTCCCAGGGAACTCTTTCGAGGTTTTTATTCCAACCTCTTTGTAGTTCCCAAGAAAGGGGGTTCTGTATGCCCAATCTTGGATCTAAAGCTCCTCAACAGGCATCTCCTCCTGCGCCACTTCCGCATGGAGTCTCTCCATTTGGTTGTGGCTACCAAGGATCAGGGGGAGTTTCTTTCCTCAGTGGACATCAGAGACGCCTACCTCCATGTTCAGATTTTTCCGGGGCACCAGTGGTTCCTCCGATTTGCTGTCCCGGAGGGACATTTCCTGTTCGTGGCTCTCCCCTTCGGCCTGGCCACAGCTCCGAGGGTATTCACCAAGGTCCTTGCGCCGGTGATCAGCCTGCTACGGACAAGGGGGGTCTCAGTGATCCCTTACTTGGATGACCTTCTGATCATGGCTCCGTCCAGAGACCAGAATCTAGAGAGCCTCACCCTCACTCTTCAGGCCCTGTCTCGCTACGGTTGGTTGGTCAATCTGGACAAGTCCTACCTATCCCCCACACAGTCCCTGGTTTTTCTAGGACTTCGGTTCGACACCCGGTCCGCCCCGGGTTCACCTCGTGTCGGACAAGCGATTGACCCTTCTGTCAGGGGTTCGTATACTCAGGAACCCCTCCCCAGTGACCATTCGGTTTTACATGGAAGTCGGCCATGGAGGCCGTTCCCTTCGCTCAGTTTCATTTTCGACCCCTTCAACTTGCGATTCTATCCTGGAGGGACAGGTCTCCATTGTCCCTCGATCGCAAGATTGTACTTCCATCTCGCCGCTCCCTTCTGTGGTGGCTCCGCTCCCCCCTGCTTCTTCAGGGACGCTCCTTCCTGCCCCTCCATTGGTTGGTTGTCACAACGGATGCCAGCCTTTCGGGTTGGGGTGTCTTCCGAGACCGGACAGTCCAGGGCCTTTGGTCTCCCAGGGAGACACTCTTCCCCATCAACATCTAGGAACTGAGTGCAATCTACCTTTGCCTTTTACATTGGGAGAGCCTTCTCCAGGGCCGCCCAGTACGTGTCCAGTCGGACAACTCCACTGTGGTGGCATACGTCAATCGTCAGGGTGGCACCCGCAGTTCGGCAGCGATGGCCGAAGTTTCCAAGATCCTTCTCTGGGCGGAGCTCAGGGTTCCGGCCATCTCGGCAATTCACATCCAAGGCGTAAACAATTGGGAAGCGGACTTCCTAAGCCGGTCCTCTCCCGACCCTGGCGAGTGGTCCCTTCATCTGGAGGTATTTGCAGAGATCTGTGGCCTCTGGGGAACTCCAGATGTGGATCTCTTTGCATCCCACCACAACCAGAAGGTTCCCCTCTTTGTGTTGAAGTCGCGTGACCCCTGTGCTCTGGCAGCGGATGCACTGGTAATTCCTTGGTTGGGATTAGCTCTTCCTTATCTGTTCCCTCCTCTTCCTCTCCTTCCCAGGGTCCTGAGGAAGCTCCGAGCGAAGAACATTCCCGCCATTCTCGTGGCTCCAGATTGGCCTCGGAGGGCATGGTACGCCGACGTCGTCCAGCTCCTGGACGACGTTCCGCTGCACCTTCCGCTTCGTTCCAGACCTTCTCTCTCAGGGTCCCCTGTGCCACCCCAATTTACCGTCGCTGCATTTGAAGGCGTGGCGGTTGAGACCGCGGTACTAAGGGCCCGTGGCTTCTCAACACTGGTGATTCGCACCATGCTCAAGGCACGCAAGCCCTCTTCTGCAAGGATTTACCACCGTACCTGGCGGTCTTATTTTCGTTGGTGCGAATCTCAATCTTTCTCCAGTCGTGTTCTCCCTTCCCCGACTTCTTTCATTTTTGCAGTCAGGGGTGGAACAACAATTATCTCTCAGCTCTTTAAAGGGTCAAGTGTCTGCCCTTTCCATTCTTTTCCAACGCCCTCTGGCATCTGATTCTCATGTTCGGACCTTTCTTCAAGGAGTGACCCACGCGGCTCCTCTTTACAGGTCTCCTATACCTCCTTGAGATCGGAATTTGGTCCTTCGCGCACTACAGGGCACGCCCTTTGAACCTCTCAGGGAGGTTTCCCTTCGTCTGCTTTCCTGGAAGGTGGCGTTCCTTATGGCAATTACCTTCATCTGACGGGTTTCTCCTTTTCTAATTGTCCATCAGGACAAAGTTGTTTTTTGTCCGGTTCCTTCTTTCTTGCCTAAGGTGGTTTCTGCCTTCCACCTTAATGAGGATATCGTCCTCCTGTCCTTTTGTCCTGCTCCATCTCATCCCGGGGAGCGTTTGCTTCATAAACTTGATGTGGTACGGGCGGTGCGTACCTACCTCTCTGTTAAGTCTTCTTTTCACCAGTGTGATTCCTTTTTTGTTCTTACGGACGGTCACCGTAAGGGTCTACCTGCCTCTAAGGCGACCATTTCGTGGGGGATCAGGTCTGCCATTTCAGAAGCTTACCGTTGCAGGGGGAAGACCCCTCCCTTCAGGGTTTCAGCTCACTCCACGCGTTCTGTCGGAGCCTCCTGGGCTCTTCATAACAGAGCTTCAGCCTCTCAGCCCGTAAGGCGGCTACATGGTCGTCCTTGCACACTTTCACTAAATTCTACCAGGTTCATACCTTTGCATCCGCGGATGCTAGTCTAGGCCGTAAGGTGTTGCAGGCGGCGGTGGCCCAGCCTGCCCCTTGATTGTTTTTTGGAGCCACCCTAGGGACGGCTTTGGTACGTCCCAAGGTCTGTGTCCCCCAATGGAGCCGATAGAGAAAAAGGGATTTTTGTCTTACCGTAAAATCTTTTTCTCTGAGGATCCATTGGGGGACACAGCTCCCGCCCTTTCTTTGGTGTTCCAGTTTTGGTTACCTGTCCGAGGTTGTGTTCAGCTAATTTTTGGATCTGGTTACCTCAGACTGGTCTAGGTTTTCTGCCTCTCGGTCCTCTCCTACGGCTTGGGGACTAAACTGATTACCTCAGGTTCTGTAGGCGGGTATATCCTGCTGGGAGGAGCCGACTTTTTTTTATTTCCTTAGTGTCAAGTCTCCTAGCAACAACAGCATACACCCAAGGTCTGTGTCTCCCAATGGATCCTCCGAGAAAAGGATTTTACGGTAAGACAAAAATCCCTTTTTTGCCTAAAACCCACAAGAGTCTAACAGCACCACCTGGCAGACCTATAGTTGCAGGGATAGGGGGGTCTCCATTAGAGCACTTATCAAAATACCTTCATTGGTTACGAAGACCCCTGCTACTAGATGTTCCCTCATTCTTAAAGGATGCTGATAATTTGCATACAATTATTGGAAGATCTCCAATTGGAAAACTGGTACAGTTTATGTACTATTGATGTCGAGAGCCTCTACACTTGGATACCCCAAAAACTGGGATAGGAGACCTTCTAAGGGCAGCTGAAAAAAGTGAGAACTTTGTGGATTTTGTGACTGAAGGTCTCGAATTAATTTTGAGCAATAATTGCTTTGTTTTCAATGAGGACTGGTATACTAAGAAGTCGGGGAAGGTGATGGGCATGCTGGTGGCATGCACTTTAGCTAATCTCTTCCTAGTTGCTCTGGAAAAGATGATTTACAGTTCTACCAACCCTTTCATTAAGAATATAAAAACATATGAAAGATTCGTCGATGACGTGTTCATCGCTTGGAGCAAGGACCATTTTGATGCCTTCCTAGAATATTTAAACAACAATAATGAGATGAATGTTTTTCACTGGTAATTTCTCCAATAAAAAAATGTTGTTTCTCGATGTAGAAATTGTGAATAACGGCAGTGCTTTAATAACAAAAGGTTTCCGTAAAAAAACAGCTACAAATTTTTACCTACATTATTCGAGCAACCATCCATTACACATCAAGAAATCGCTTCCTTATAGCCAGTTTTTCAGGCTCAGAAAAAATTTATAGCGACAAACAGATCTTTGAAGAACAGGCTCATGAGTTAAAACAGTGTCTCTTTATATGAGGTTATCCAGAAGAAATACTGAACGAAGCACTGGTAAAAGCCAGAAGTGTTGCTCGTGAAGAGCTAGTGAAACAAAAGAATGAAAAAAGGTTTATCTTTTCTTTTCAGTTCAATTCTATGTCTGATATCATAAAAAAAAGGCTGTCCAAAATTACTGGCATGTGTTAGAAAGGGACTTTGTGTTACAAGAAGTGGCCCTTAAAAAACCCTGTTCACCTTCAGGCGGAGTGACAATCTTGAAAATATGTTGGTGTCATCTACATTTCGCACTGAGAAATCTTCTAAGAACTGGCTAACTCAAAATGACCTTAAAGGGAATTTCAGATGTGGAAAATGTGCACATTGTCCCCAGCTGAAAAAGGAGCGTTTTTTTAGACTAGAATGTACAGAAATTACTGTAAATGACTTCATATGCTGCAGATCCGAATTGATTATTTACGCTATCCAATATCCTTGCAACTTTTTATTTTTTTACATTGGTTCCACCAAGAGATGTTTATTCTCCCGATTTAGGCAATATAAGCATTCCTTAATAACTAGACTAGGAGCGGCTAGACTCATAGATCATATGAAGGACAAACACAGAAGCGATGGCAATCTACTTAACTTTTTCAGAATAGAGAAAGTGACAGCGGATGTCACAGAGCGAGAACGAATCCTGCGGTAGAGAGGGTGCCAATGGATCATGCGCACTGATGCGCTAGGCTAGGCATCCGCTTATCCAGGTCTGCCATCCAGTGAACGTCCAAGCTAAACACTAAGACCTGGTTCACACCTAGCAGCCGCAGTGCCATGCCAGAAATAGGTGCTACCTGTTGTAAAACATTATTTGTTAAGTCATAATCGTTCTCCAACTGCCACACCCTGTGCCCCTGGTATAATACTGCCACACACTGCGTCCCTGGTATAATACTGCTCACACTGTGCCCCTGGTATAATACTGCCACACACTGCGTCCCTGGTATAATACTGCCACACACTGTTTCCCTGGTATAATACTGCCACACACTATGCCCCTGGTATAATACTGCCACACTTTGCCCCTGGTATAATACTGCCACATACTGTGCCCCTGGTATAATACTGCCACACACTGTGCCCCTGGTATAATACTGCCACACACTGTGCCCCTGGTATAATACTGCCACACACTGTGCCCCTGGTGTAATGCTGCCACACACTGCGCCCCTGGTAAAATACTGACACACTGCGCCCCTGAATATAATACTACTACATGCTGTGTACCTAAATATAATGCTGTCAAACACTGTGCCTGATATAATACCTCCATACACCCTGTTTGAGTATAATACTCTCATTTAAGCCTGTCCCCCATATGAACTGTGCCATGATGCCTCTCCGCCATATAAACTATGCCACTATGCCTGCCCCCCCCTTGTGAACTCTCCAGCTGTTAAAAAACTACAACTCCCATCATGCAGACAGAAGAGCATGATGGGAGCTGTAGTTGTGAAAAAACTGTAGAGTTAAAGGTTGGGAAATACCTGTAATAGACTTACTTCCAGACTGGAAATAGGTCCGGGATATTAGACTATGCAGCCCATTTTTTTTTTTTTACAGTGGGGGTCGCATCAGTCAGACACCCATTAAAATAAAATGAGCTGCATACTCTAAAATCACCTTGGTTTAAGTGGCTCTCCCAACTGTTGCAAAGCTTCAGTCATTATGGGAGTTGTAGTTTTGTAACAGTTGGAGACCACAGATTGGGGTACAGTGTCACTCATCATCACTGCAGAAATTACAAGTGACTCCAGCTCTGATGGGACAGTCAGGAGAATACACAATTGTATAATGGCTCACAGGAAACGTCTTCTCTGTTGTCTTTACTTTTCTTCTTCCTCTGGTCTTTATCTTCTTTCAGCTCCATCTTCTCTGCAGTCTGACGCCCTCACATCATTGGTTACTTATTCAGTAGATCCTCATCCTCTGTATGACAACAATAATCATTATAACCCTGCCAGACATCATGACCCCTAATAATACTGCCAGATACTGTTTCCTCTGTTTGTCAGAATCCCACCCCTGTACTCCCCCCAGACCCATTTTCCCCTCCTCCTGCAGACCCCTAAGGACTCCTCCACACTGTGGACATTTAGTTGGCAGAATGTCCGCTTGCTGCAGGCGCCACAGAAGCCATTGGCGATAGGACTGCACGGATGTGCGCAATCTCTATAGATGACAATGCAGTCTGTTGGAATTCCACCAACAGAATGGACGCCCAACTAATGAATTAACATGTTTGTTCTTTGGGTGTACATCCATTCTGCTTTGGGAATTCCACTGTGGCAATTCTACAGTATACACAGAGCAGCAGAAAACCATTAAAATATTTGGAGAGGAATGTCCTCAATGTGGATAGGCCCCCTTAATTCTCCTTCTTGCAGCAAAAACATGAAAAAAGACACTACTGTGTGGGGTATAAAAGATCAATAGATGTTAGATATATAAAAATATTGCCCTAAATTGGGTATTTATGTAAAAAATTATGATGAAAATATATGCAGTGATCAACCCCTAAACAGGTGTGCAAATATGCCTTATTATAGACTCCAAACAATTATAAACCCAAAGGAAAAAAAGGAGCTACTCAGAAATTATATGTGAAAATATAAACTTTATTTCACAATATTAAAAACATAGTGCAATTTAAAAAGGAGAAATACGGCACAGACAGGCGGCATACATGGGATAAAATACGATAAATGTGCAAATACTGCTAATCCTCATTAGATGTGTATATAAAACTGCTAAGGCAACAATAAGAGTACTGTACATTATATATGTGCAATGCCGGCAATTATATCTAAAGTGCAAGTGCAAACAAGATAAAGCCTAAACATTAGTCATGTGACATCAATGTATAGTATATACATACCGCAGTAATATATGAGGAGTACTAGAAGTCCCAGGATGCCGCCACCCCTACAAGTGTTTCGGTCTGCTGACCTTCGTCCCCGGAAGCATACTCCTCCTCCTTTGGATACGAAATCCTAGATTTCCTGTTCTTCCGGGAATGTCCAATAGTGAGGCCAGAGGAAGTAGGAAGGCTGCGAAACAAGGCTTGTCGCTGTCACTGCACCTAGCTTCAGCTGGGCCTTATCGTTTACCTTTCCATGACTGGAGGCCGGTGGTTTTAACAATGAACCAATAAAAGTTAGATTTTATGGGGAGTGCAAAGCTCCTTTAAATGGTGTTGCCTATTTTACTGACAAGATTGGTATATTGGTTGGTATTTAAAGATTTTCATGAATATACATGATACCCATTAGTTATGGGAACTATTGGTCAGGACAGTACATGGAGCTGCGGCACTGTCCCAATAGAACAATTAATGCATGATGAAGTGTAATTAGACGTGAAAAAGGGCTGATCATGGGGTTGCTGACATTTTGTCATTTATGGCTTATCTTCACAATAGGCAATCAGTTTTTATAGACTGAATTACCGCTTTAACTTTTTAAACCAATTTGTCCTGCAGTAGGTCTTGAGTGGGAAGGGATCAGGAGGACTAGTCTTGCCTCCCGGTTCACATTAGTCAGCCTTGGCACTGGTTTCCCCGGTAGTCCTTCCTTAAAGCATACCTGTCATAGTGCCAAAAAAAGAAAAAATGTTGCTCAGTGCCTAATCCTGATCATGTACATATAATTTTTATGTGTCTAGGACCTATATATCCCTAAAAATAGCATTTATTTCAGTTGCTTTGTCTTCTTGCCTTATGGAGGGATCCGTCTCTCTCCCTCACTGTGATGACTCATCTGCTCTGAGTCTGGGAGCAGCGCCTGGCAGTCTGCAAATCACTGCTCAGTAGTTTTTATGCATGCATTTTCTATCTGTTCCTAGTAAAGCTGGATGCTAGTCAACATAGCTCTCCCTATGTGTGTCATTCAGCTTTCACAGACTCCTGAATGTCTTATCAGCTTCTTTGTCATTCAGGAGTCAGGGAAAGCTTTGGCTGTTCAAGCATGCTGGGAGTTGTAGCTTTGCAATAGCTGAAGCTGCAGTGTTTGTAAAGCACTGTGTTAGAGCAGTGTTGCAAAACTACAACTCCCAGCATGCCCACACATTCTTTGTCTGTAGTTTTGTAAGAGCTGGAGGCACACCGCTGGAGAATACACAGCTCTAAAACAGAGTTTTACAAAGATTGTACCCCCAGCTGTTTCAAAACTACAACTCCCATCATGGGAGTTGTAGTTTAGGAATATCTGAAGGCTGTAGTGGTGCAATGGTGATCTCCTATACTGGATACTAATGCACTTTACGGCCGGTGTTCCGTATGCTGCAAAATACAGAGTATTCTGTCTGCATAAAGATAGATGTCCCCTAGTGGCGGCAAATTTTCTTTTTTTCTTTTTTTAGTAAAATATTTATGTTTAGTAACATTTATATATATTGAAAAAAGTCATCTTATCAGTAGTACTACAAAATATAAAATGTTTTTCATAATGACAGTGCCTCTTTAAAGCACTTTTTGTAAGTAATAATGGCTGCATACTGGAAACACCCCATAAACCACTACATGAAAAGTGCGAATGGAGTGGCAACTGCAGGAGTTTGAAAAAGTTATAGAAACAACTGGTGATTTTATGCTAGTTTGTTACTGTATAGTCCACATGAAACAGGCTTGGCATGTAAATGGTTACATTTCAGTTAATATATATAGATTTTACATCCTTAATTTTCATTTGCCAACCACTCACTTAGTTAATTGTAGTATGTTGTAACAAGAAGTACAGCTAATGAGTCTTTAATAAGCGTGCTGGTGGGGACAAAAGAAGGAAAAAGTACCAGGCTGATTTTTGGCCAGCAGTCCCCGCTTCTAAACCAGGCTTTGTCTTTCTTCTACTCGCTCTTCCATTGTCAGGGTAATAACGTTGCTCGTGTCCTATCTTCCAAAAGCCCCATTTCCCAAAGGGTGGGTTGAACACAGGGAGAAGCCGAGCTTGTTACCATCCTATTCAGGACCCGTCTTGTGAGTTTAGAACGTAGCTCCACACGTTGCCATCAGCAGCATATTCAGGCAAAATCAGCACGGGCTGCGACTCTGAAAAGCTCGTCAGCTCTATTGTCAAAGGCTATTAGAGGAATGGTACAGATTGGATCAACAGGGAAGGAGAGAGGGGAGTAATAATAACGTGCGCTTTTTGGCTTGAAGTCCACTGCGCGAATGCTACAGAACAAAATTTTTCAGCAGGTTGAAATTTCTGAAAGACTTTAACTGTTTGTAGGAATTGTGTTTGTTCATCTGTTGCTCATTCTCTTTGGTTAGGCATTTTATTTCTCACTTGTTCGGGATACAGAAATGGATGTAAGAAGTACTACATACAGTATTTAAAGGGGTACTCCACCCCTACACATCTTATCACCTATCCAAAGGATAGGGGATAAGATGTCTGATCGTGGGGGTCCCGCAGCTGGGACCCCCCGCAATCTCTGTGCAGCACCCAGCATTCGTTTAAAATGCTGGGTGTCGGCTGCGGGACTGGTGACATCACACCACACCCCCTCAATGCAAGTGTATGGGAGAGGGGGTGTGGCGACTGCCAGGCCCCCTTCTATAGACCTGCATTGAGGGTGCGTGGTGTGATGTCACAAGTGGCGTGGTCGTGGTCACGACCCCAGCCGCCCGCTCCAAGCATTTGGAACAAAATGTTTTAGAATGAAGATGCAGTGGAGTACCCTTTAAGGGAAGCACAACATAGAAATCGGTGGCAAAGCAAACACTTTTATAAGTTTCTATTACTTCCTATAGGCTACTGCAAACAGGTTGTGAGACTGTAGAACCAGGTTTCTTCTTTAGCAGCTGCCTTTCCATATTCTAAACAATTTCTCCCTGTGCTCAGATGCCCCTAAGACTTTAGGTAGGGCAGAGTAGGGAGATCCACCAATAATCATGTAGGAAACACATATGCCGGAAGCAGAAATAAATGATTACACTTCAGGATTTTGCAGCATATAAGGGTTGTAGTACTTTCGGGATGAGTAAGTAACAACTCACCAGAAATGGTTACAGCAGGTAAGTGTTGTAGTACTTAAAGGATAAATGAGTAACATTTCACTAAGGTTGATAGCAGCAAATTAGGATTGTAATTCTTGCAGAATTAGTGCCTAACAACAACCATGCAATGACCACATATAACAGGACAGCACAATCCACAAAGCCACACAAGCAACTAAATACTAACTTTAAAAATAAGACAGGCCAAGATGGAAAATACAAACCACACTAAAAACCTTAACAATATCACCAGCAGCTGTCTTATTTGTCACAACAGAAGTCATCCTCAAGATAATAGGGCGTATAGGCTAGAGTTATCTTCATGTGACAACCCCTTTATCTATTCAGTGTTACTACTTCCCATGTCACTTGTCCAATCAGTGCTGACAGCGTCTGACCGTGTAGATACATGCACCCTTATTACATCCTTATTTGCTGCTATCAACCTTGGCGAGATGTTACTTGTGACACCCATTCGCTAATTTATCCATGTATTTCCAGGAGTTGTAACCGGAACGTCCCAAAACAGCATGCTCCAAAATTGTTATTTTTTAGGAGATGAAAGCATTTCTAAAACAGAGTAATTGAGAGAGCTGATAGCCCCTTTTTAAAGGGGTATTACTACAAATGTCTGGACTTTTCATCTTGGACAATACAGTCGGACCAAGTAATGATGATCCTGGATATTTTCTGGCACAACCCCTTTGTTCATTAAGTAGGTTGCACCAAAAGATGTATTATAGTTCTTTGTTCTGATTGTATCAGACCTGTAGGCAGCTATACAGAGCTTCATTGCCCGCATCCATAAAGGGACCACATACTGTAGATCGCAATGGGATGGGATGTGGAGACTGGGATTAAGGGTTTGAGTGATGTCCAGTATTACTCCTGTTAAACTATGTCCATTCAGTATTCCCCAGTCTTGGCAGCTGCACAATATATTGACTGCACAGTTTATTGACCTAGAAAAGACTTGTTCAAAATTTTGGCTCCACCAGGTTCCAGCTGAGTGACCTTAAGAAAAAAGAACTACGAAACAAGTAAAACTTATGTATGTTCTGAGATCTAGGTTGCTATGACACTCCATATGCTGACATATTTGTTTAAATATGTATTTGGATTGTAGTCCAGATCCCACATGTTTTGGTTTGGTTTTCCATGTGTTCTGAGCCACCCGAACCAGTATATTTCTTATATTATGGGGCTATGTGTAAATGTTCTTCTTCGCTCTAAGACCCCATTTACACAGCAGAATTTCCCGGCATCCACTCAGATTCCTTTCTGCCAAGCTGGCAGTGGATTGTTTGCAGTTTTGCTGATTCCGCACAGAATTTATGCAGAATTTCTTGCACTTAACACACAGATTCCAGCGAGAATCCAGAGTTCCATTGACTTCAGTGGGACTGTGCCGCAGAATTTTGCAAAAATTGAGAAATTGACATGTTCATTCTTTTTGCAGAATCCAGAACGCGGCTAATCTGCTGTGTGAATAGGACAGCGGAATTTCCATTCACCACAATGTTACCTTTATGTAGCAGAATTTGAGTGGAATTTTTCATCTGGATTCCATATGGAAATTCCTCCGTGTGAACATACCCTAAGGGTAGCAACACATATTGCGGGTACGCTTCAGATTTTCTCCAGCAGAAAATGTCCCAAAGGCAGAAATGGATCCATCTGGAAGAGGAAATATCAAGGAAGGTGTTATACTTCCCCCTTCCAGGTGGATCCACTTCTGCCATAGGCACATTTACTGCTGCAGCATATCTGCAATGTGTATTCCTACCCTAATACATAGTCATGCATATGGTTGGAAATATTTTCTTAGCTCATGATTGGATTATTTTTTCGGTTTCGCTCTGTCTGGCTGTTTAAAATTGCTGAAGCCATTAACAGAAGTCACCAGAAGCCAGAAATCTTTAGGAGCTGTAAAATGGACTGAAGGCTCAGCCCCCAAATTGACTCTAATTGCTTCTTCACATCATGCAGGGTCTCCTTTTGTGCTGGTCTCAGCTCGGTACAGCTGAGCAATTCAGGCATGTGATTTATTTCTTCTGAGCTCTGTGTGAAACATATTTATAAGGAAGATAATATCCCTGGCTGGAAGTGGCCTCTGTGACGTCAATCCTCAGTTTGTTTTGTTGTCCCCCGGAGAAATGTCCTGTTTGCACACACTGCTTTGCTTTATATTTAACTAGCCGGTATGTAGATGCTGTTCTGGACATAGACCTTGGGAGGTAGAAAAGTGACACAGCACATCCAAGCTTATTTATTAGAGAATGTGATTCCTCCAGCATATCAAAACACTATATTCTAACCCGTGAATACACGTTCTGCTTGAAAAAATATTAATGCGTCGGCTGCCAAATTGACTTTATCATCAGATGTACAAGGACAGCATTATCCTCCGTTATATGAATAGGCTGGGCACTTAGTGGTATAGTACATAAAAGGTCCACACAGTGAGCCCCCTCCACTATAGCGCTACAAAAATCTAGTGTGTAAAAGGGACAGCCCGACTTTGTCAGCATTTGGGGACAACAATGTTTGGAAAGCTGCTTCTCATTCTTTACCTATGGCACTGAAAATGCACACTTGACTGCCAGAGTCCTTCTATTTACTCAGGGGCATTGACACGTAATGGAAGTTATCCCTAATATATAAATAAATGCTGCATGACCACCTTTTCTTCCACATATTAAAACTTTTATTTTCTTGGTGGAATAATTTCAATCTCAAACCTGCCTGGCCTGTATTCCAGCCCTGATTGTAGCAAAAGGGGACTACTTCTGCATAGAGTTTCCTTGCCCTACTCATTTTAAATGTCCTTGTAATGCTTTTTTAATATTGATGCCTTTTGGAGATTTTTCCATATTTCCTTGGCTTCTTTATGCACATTAATACACATTTTTACCTGGGGTGCCCAAACTTTTGATCCCCACTGTATTTCTTCTGTGGGTTTGCCCAATGTATAGGACCATTAGACAAAACAAAATTGCCCAAAAGGCCTTTTGCCAGGTTTAGGTTTTGCAACAAGGGTAATGAATAAAGTAGAGTCAATCTAAAGTAAGATGTGCTAAAAACAAATCTAATGAATCGATTGTGGATTGATTTAGTCCTTGCACTTTCATAGTGTTCAACCTCACTGGTGAAGTCTAGAATGAGACAGTCCAGAATCTCATTCCAGACCCCTCCAAAGATTTGGAAACTTGGACAGCAGAACGACCTCAACAAGACTAGATAAATAGACAGCCGATTAACTCCATTTGGGTTAGGAGGATCTTATTGCAGACTTGCTTAAAGGGTACCTCTCATCAAATAAACTTTTGATATATTTTAGATATTTAGATTAATGAATGTTGAATAACTTTCCAATAGCATGTTAATGAAAAATATGCTTCTTTCTATTGTATTTTTCCCGATCAGTCCTGTCAGCAAGCATTTCTGACTCATGCTGGAGTCCTAAACACTCAGAGCTGCCAGCCTGCTTTGTTCACAGCCAAACAGGCTGTGAACAAAGCAGGCTGGCAGCTCTGAGTGTTCTCCTTTGTGAACAAAGCAGACTGGCAGCTCGTAGTGTTTAGGACTCCAGCATGAGTCTGAAATGCTTGCTGCCAGGACTGGTAGGGAGACCCCTAGTGGTCATTTCTTCAAAGTGGAAAATTAAATAGAAAGAAGCATATTTTTTAATAACATGCAATTGTGAAGTTATTCTGCATACATTAATCTATAATATATCAAAAGTTTTTTTTTGATGAGAGGTGCCCTTTAACTCAACTGTTATTGTATTTCTTGTAATAATTGTTCTTTCAAGTTAAATATCTTCCTGTAAATGCTGAAATACCAACAGAATCCTGGCAAACCACATTAAAGGTCTATGGCAGTGGCCTTCAACCTGCGGACCTCCAGATGTTGCAAAACTACAACTCCCAGCTTGCTGGGAGTTGTAGTTTTGAAACATCTGGAGGTCCGCAGGTTGAAGACCACTGGTCTATGGAATCATTAAACAGTTCCGGCATAGTGGGCATGGGTTCTTTATTAATAGAAGCCATAATGACCAAAAACAAATAAAGACAAACTGCAAGCCTATGAGTGACAAACCTGTTGTTAACACCTTTCTCACTGCTTGAATTAGTGTTAAAGGGGTACTCCGGTGGAATTTTTTTTTTTTTTAAATCAACTGGTGCCAGAAAGTTAAACAGATTTGTGAATTACTTCTATTAAAAAAATCTTAATCCTTCCAGTACTTATTAGCAGCTGTATGCTACAGAGGAAATTATTTTCTTTTTGAATTTATTTTTTGTCTTGTCCACAGTGCTCTCTGCTGACACCTCTGTCTGTATCAGGAACTGTCCACGGTAGGACAAATTCCCCGTAGCAAACCTATGCTGCTCTGGACAGTTCCTGACACTGACAGAGGTGTCAGCAGAGAGCACTGTGGACAAGACAAAAGAGGAAAAAAAAAAAAAGAATTTCCTCTGTAGCATGCAGCTGCTAATAAGTACTTAAAGGATTAACATTTTTAAATAGAAGTAATTTACAAATCTGTTTAACTTTCTGGCACCAGTTCATAAATAAAAAAGTTTTTCACCAGAGTACCCCTTTAAGTTTAATAAGTGTATAAATGTCTTTAATGGCTTATGCCCACAACCATATTTTAAATCCATTAAAATCCATAATTTGACCCCTTAGCCTGCTATGGTCCCACACTGACTTTGTACAAACCAAGGGTTTTCTTTAGAGATGAGCGAACTTACAGTAAATTCGATTCGTCACGAACTTCTCGGCTCGGCAGTTGATGACTTTTCCTGCATAAATTAGTTCAGCTTTCAGGTTCTCCCGTGGGCTGGAAAAGGTGGATACAGTCCTAGGAAACTCTTTCCTAGGACTGTCTCCACCTTTTCCAGCCCACCGGAGCACCTGAAAGGTGAACTCATTTATGCAGGATAAGTCATCAACTGCCGAGCCGAGAAGTTTGTGACGAATCAAATTTACTGTAAGTTCGCTCATCTCTAGTTTTCTTCACATTGCGTGCTGAGTTACGGTATACTCCCCCAGAGGCATCGCTTGTAGGTGATGATACTGTGCACCATGGGGGCATCATACAGTTCAGCACACAGTTCCTACAGATCAGTGATACCTAACTTTAGGGACTCCACCTGTGAGTCCTAATTTTGTGATAGATTCTACAATAAAATAAACTCAGACCCCCTGCAGTTGATAACGTATCTTGGTTTAGTGTTAAACACATTTGTTTTATATTCAATATACATCACATTATGGCATGTTGTGCCAGGGTTTGCCCAATGAGATTTTAAGAGGCTAAACTATTTCCTCTGGACCCTCATGGATTATAAATTCTTCTATCTTGGTGATTCTCTTTACCCGCAAGTTATCTGTTGTTTTCCATCTACCAGCATGCCAATTATTTTGTTGTACCCGTTATGACTGGCGCTCTGTCTCTCCCCAGAAGCTTCCTTTAATTTAACTCTTTAGTAGCAGCCTTTGTTCCTCGCGGTGTGCTCACAAATGTCTACAGCCGTGTGGCATGCTGGGAGTTGTGGCTTTGCAACAGCTGGAGACACCCTGCTTGGGATACACTGGTCTACAGTATAGTCGAGCAGAGCTTTTGATCATGAGATTGCTTAGATATGAAGCACATCCGTGCCCTGTGTTTCATGAATCTTGCAGATTATTTCTGCCTGGAGCGGATGCTGTATGGTTTCTGCCAATGTTCATATCCTTGAAGGTTTACCAGGTTTGTAGTGGCAGGAAATAAAATAAGCTAGAAAAGGCTAACATTTAGGGTGCGTCCCCACACGGCGTATACGCAGCATATTTCACGCTGCGCAAAATTTACGGCAGCAGCGGTATTCCTTGCTCACTATACACACAGGGCGTTCCGGCGTCAGCCCTATGTGTGCAGTGAGTTTTGGAGGCGGAGCCGTGTGTCACAGACACGCCGGCACACGGCCCCGCCTCTAAAACTCACTACACGCATAGGGCTGCCGCCGGAAAGCCCTGTGTGTATAGTGAGCAAGGAATACGCAGCGTATTTCCCGCTGCTGCCGTAAATTTTCCACAGCGTGAAATACGCTGCGTATACGCCGTGTGGGAATGCACCCTTAAAGGGGTACTCCACTAGATACCATTTTCTTTTAAATCAACTGGTGCCAGAAAGTTAAACAGATTTGTAAATTACCGCTATTAAACATTCCCAATCCTTCCAGTATTTATCAGCTGCTGTATGCTCCACAGGAAGCTATTTTCTTTTTGAATTTACTTTCTGCCTGACCACAAGTGCTCTCTGCCGACACCTCTGTCTATGTCAGGAACTGTCCAGAGCAAGAGAGGTTTCCTATGGAGATTTGCTCCTATTCTGGACAGTTCCTAAAATTGACAGATGTGTCAGCAGAGAGCACTTGTGGTCAGGCAGAAAGAAAATTTAAAAAGAAAAGAACTTCCTGTGTATTATACAGCAGCTGATAAGTACTGGAAGAATTGGGATTTTTTAAAATAAGTAATTTACAAATCTGTTTAACTCTCTGGAACCTATTGATTTAAAAGAAAATGTTTTCCAGTGGAGTACCCTTTTAAGTGGCTTATACACAGGTGTTTTTATATTCAGGTGTGTTTTTTTTACCATGGAAATTCTGCTGTACATGTGGTGCAGCAGCGTCTTATTGAAAACAATGGAACTCTGCACAGGAATTTCCGAGCTGAATTTTTTTTGTCAGATCCCGCTCAGAAATTCCGCCGTGTAAATGGGTAGAAAGTTTTTTTCCCCTTGTGGAAGTCCACAATGTACAGTTTGGTTTTATACAAACAAAAAAAAAATACAACTAAGGAGCCCTATACAAGCATTGATAGTAGAAACAATAAAATTGGGAAATGTATGAACTGTAACAGCTATCATGCGGCGTACTGTATAAACCATGGGGGAGATTTATCAAAACCTGTCCAGATGAAAAGTTGCTGAGTTGCCCATAGCAGATCGCGTCTTTCATTTTTCAGAGGCCTTTTCAAAATGGAAGAAGCGATCTGATTGGTTGCTATGGGCAACTCAGCAACTTTTCCTCTGGACAGGTTTTGATAAATCTCCCTCTATGTTCTTTGCAGTTATTGTTAAGTTAATGTATTTTGGAGATACAACGCAGAAAATAAAACCCTATATTGCCGAACATGTATGATACACGGAAAAGGCGTTAAAGGGGTTTTCCAAAGGGTTTTCCAAAGGATAGGGGATAAGATGCCTGATCGCGGGGGTCCTGCCGCTGGGGACCCCCGTGATCTTCCACGCCACACCCCGTTAGAATCAGCCCCCGGAGCATGTTCGCTCCGGGTCTGATTACTAGCGATCACGGGGACGGAGCGTTGTGATTTCACGGCTCCGCCCCGTGTGACGTCACGTACCGCCCCCTCAATGCAAGCCTATGGGAGGGGGCGAGCACACTCCGGGCGCTGATTCTAACGGGGTGCGGCATGGAAGATCACAGGGGTCCCTAGCGGCGGGACCCCCGCAATCAGGCATCTTATCCCTTTAATGTGTCTTGACCAGAAAAGTTCTTTATTGAAATTTCCAATTGACGGATAAAACAGCCCAGTATTAAAATTTCCGTGGCTGAATTTTTTGCTGCAGGAATTCTGCAGTGTGCACGGTGCCGCAGAATCCCATTAGGGTAGGGTCACATGTAGCATATATGCTGCGTATTTTACGCTGCATATTTCAGTGCTAGCAAATGCTAGTGTATGGGTGTTTATTATTAGACTTTGCGAGCACATAAATATGTAGCCTCAAATACACAGCGTATATGCTACGTTAGACCCTACCTTAAAAACAATGGGAGCGTGCTGCACTGGAATTTCTGAGCCAAATTTCTCAGCTCGGAAATTCCTTAGTGTGAATGAGCCCTTACCACCAGCCCTTTTCTCCCAGATTACAGCTGATACTTGGGGATCCCAGTAGGGACACTTTGCAGTCAGCTTCTTGTCAGGAAACCTTACTAACAAGTAGGAATTCTCCACAGCGGAGAACCCCTTTAATAGAGGGGAATCCTTTTCTCTTGACTAGTGTTAAGGGTATTTACAAAGAGCATCTTGCTCTAGAGGACCTGTTCTGTATTACACAGATGACCATTGATGTAAAGGAAAACTGTGTAATTTGCAAGTGTGAACAAGTCCTAGTAAGTGAGTACTGCTATGTAAAGGGTGAAGTCCGAGGTGACTAAGCCATGCTGTGGGTTTGAAACTTGCAGAATGCCCTGAAATCAGTTTTTGGCTATGTGTAAATTGTACTTTGAAGATGCCTCCTGGACTGTCTGCGTTAGATTGAAGAATTTTATTCACATTGGGCCCTATTAATAAGAACCATGAAGAATAACTAGCTTTGTTGGCATAGCAACCGACTAGAGCTATGCTTGAAACATTAGGGGAATGTTCACATGTACAGGATCTGCTGCATATTTTTTCGCCATCTTTTGTGCAGCTGATTTTGCTAGCCATTAACCCCTTAAGGACTCATCGTTTTTCCGTTTTTGCATTTTCATTTTTTCCTCATCACCTTCTAAAAATCATAACGCTTTCAATTTTGCACATAATATTCCACATGATGGCTTATTTTTTGCGCCACCAATTCTACTTTGCAGTGACATTAGTCATTTTACCAAAAAATCCACGGCAAAACGGAAAAAAATTTATTGTGCGACAAAATTGAAAAAAAAATTTAATTTTGTAAATTTGGGGGCTTCCGTTTCTACGCAGTGAATTTTTTGGTAAAAATGACACCTTATCATTATTCTGTAGGTTCATATGGTTAAAATGATACCCTACTTATATAGGTTTGATTTTGTCGCACTTCTGAAAAAAATCATAACTACATGCAGGAAAATTTATACTTTTAAAATTGTCATCTTCTGACCCCTATAACTTTTTTTATTTTTCCGCGTACAGGCCAGTATGAGGACTCATTTTTTGCACCGTGTTCTGAAGTTTTTATTGTATGATTTTTGCATTGATCTGACTTTTTGATCGCTTTTTATTCATTTTTTTATGATATAAAAAGTGACAAAAATACGTTATTTTGGACTTTGGAATCGGTACGTACGCCATTGACCGTGCGGTTTAATTAACGATATATTTTTATAGTTCGGACATTTACTCACGCGGTGATACCACATATGTTTGTTTTTATTTGCACATTTTCTTTTTTATGTGAAAAGTGGGGTGATTAAAACTTTTATTAGGGAAGGGGTTAAATGATCTTTATTCACTTTTTTTTCCACTTTTTTTTTGCAGTGTTATAGCTCCCATAGGGACCTATAACACCGCACACACTGATCTTTTACCCTGATCCCTGCAAAGCCATAGCTTTGCATGGATCTGTGAGATAGGATCTGTAGCTCAGGCTTGGAGCAATCAAACGCCGATCGGACGTGACGGAGCAAGGTAAGGGGAACTCCACTCGTGTCCTAGCTGATCGGGACATCGCGATTTTATCGCTATAGTCCCGATCAGCCCGACTGAGCTGCCGGGAAGCGCTTACTTTAATTTTCAGCGCGGCGATCGGTGCTGCGCGCTATTAGCCCAGGGTCCCGGCTATGAATAGTAGCCGGGACTGACCCGGTGTGACCCCGTTTTAAACCCCGGGACCGGGGGCAGGGCGTACAGGTACGCCCTGCGTCCTTAAGAGGTTAACTTCAATGGGTAGCAAAATCAGCTGCAAGAAATATACAGCAAAAATATGCTGCAGATCCTGTACGTGTGAACGTACCCTATAGCCGCACTTACAATGGGCAACAAGGCCAGTTTCTCGGCTTTCCAATATTGATCAATGAGGTCCAGTGCATTATATTTGACACAAATTGAAGCTTCTCCTGATTTTTTTTTCTTCAGTATTTTTTTTTATATGTTTGTTTTGTTTTTTCTTCTTCTGTGCCTTCTTCAAGCCAGACTGTTCTGCCTCATGGCATCTGATAATTTATATGGTGCACTGAAGTCCTGACAGTAAGAGCTCATACATCTTGAAGATGACAGACCTGTCTTTATCTTTATACCACAAGCCAAAATCAACAAATAATATGTTATCAAGGAAGAGCTGACGTTCTGCCTCCCGCTGATTGAGAGTGATGTTCGGTGGATGAGCTTTGACTATTTTTCCCTCGTGCACATTTGTCTGGAAAACCAACCTGAAGACCGAAATGGCGAGAGAGCATTTAAATCCGCCACGCTTCATTACAGGGATAATTTGTTCTTGCATCTTCTAGTTATTTTCCTCAGGTTTATAGACATCATACTCATCGTCTGTAGGAGAGGTTCTGATTAACCCTAGGAACCTGTGATCATTTGTTCTGTTCCTTAGAGACTCACACGACAGATCCTTGTTTCCTAGGATTTATGATGACAGTGGAACAACATTATTGTCTAAATTGATATTAATGTCTTATAAATCATCATCAAGGAATGATATGTTTGCAGCATTTACCCTTAAAATTGTAATAAACTACTTATTTCCTTTACTGACTCATATTTAAATGTAAGGTGAGGTGTATATATTGTGGAATAAGCAACAGCTGTTTCTGTCAGGCTGCAAGTGTTGGCGATACAGCCATCACCTGTTCCACTGGAAAGTATATACCTCACTCCATATTTTATTATGCAATAAGAAAATATTTTGTTTTACTATTACACTAGTGATCGTCACATGTGACTTTGTGAATGGACTATTTACGTGTTTCCCTCCTGCTATGTTCTATTATCCTGTATGACCCTTACACTTAAAAGGGTACTCCGCTGCTCAGCATCTGGAACATACTGTTCCGAACGCTGGTGTCGGGAGCTCGTGATGTCATAGCTCCGCCCCCTCATGCCGTCACGCCCCACCCCCTCATGCCGTCACGCCCCGTCCCCTCAATGCAAGTCTATGGACTTGCATTGAGGGGGCAGGGCGTGACGTCATGAGGGGACGAGGCTATGACGCCACGAGCTCCCGGCTCCAGCATTCGGAATAGTTTGTTCCAAACGCTGAGCAGCGGAGTACCCATTTAATGGGAATGTGTTATCATACAATGATCTGTTGCTTAACCTCTTAAGGACCAGGCACGTATGAGTACGTCCCTGCACCCTGGTACTTAAGGACCAGGCACGTACTCATACGTCCGTGGGAATTTTGGTCCCCGCCGCGCCGGGCGGGGACCGGACCGGGGTGTCTGCTGACCCCAGGTGCGTCATCAGACCCCCCCATGTCGGCGATCGGTGCAAAGCGCAAGTGAATTCACACTTGCGATATTCGCGATTCCGGGTCATTACGGGTCTATGTTGACCCGGAATATAAGGGGGATCGCGGATGTCTAAGACACCCACAGCCCTCCTAAAGAAATAGGAGTGAGGTGGCAGGGGTGCCACCCCTCTTATCCCTGCTATTGGTGGTCTAGACTCGACCACCAATAGCAGATCATGGGCGGGGGGGTTAACTTTCATTTTCCCCGTCCTGCCCACACACAATAGGCGGGGCAGGACGGGGAAACGACTGAGGCCCGCGCCGGAGTCCACTTAACCATCTGCGGAGGCTGCGGGCGACGATCGGCGTCGGAGATCGGCGGGCGGCGATGTCGTGCAGCAGGCTCCCTGGATCCGACGGAAGCCGGCAAGTTGCCTAGCAACATCTGGAGGGCTGCAGTCCGAGACCACTATATAGTTATCTCTATACTGTAGCACTCCAGATGTTGCAAAACTACAACTCCCAGCATGCCCAGACAGCTGTTTGGGCATGCTGGGAGTTGTAGTTTTGCAACAGCTGGAGGGCTACAGTTTGAGACCACTATATGGTAGTCTCTGAACTATAGCCCTCCAGATCTTGCAAAACTACAACTCCTAGTATGCCCACACAACTGTTTGCTGTCTGGGCAAGCTGGGATTTGTAGTTTTGTAGCATCTTGAGGGCCACAGTTTGCAGTGGTCTCTATACTGTAGCTCTCCAGATATTGCAAAACTGCAAATCCCAGCATTCTGGGAGTTGTAGTTGCGATCCCTCCAGCTGTTGCATAACTACATCTCCCAGCATGCCCTTCGGTGATCAGTACATGCTGGGAGTTGTAGTTTTGCAACAGCTGGAGGCACACTGGTTGGAAAATATTGAGTTAGATAACAGAACCTAACTGAAGGTTTTCCAACCAGTGTGCCTCCAGCTGTTGTAAAAGTACAACTCCCAGCCTGCATGGTCTATCAGTACATTCTGGGAGTTGTAGTTTTGAAACAGCTGGAGGTTTGCCCCCCCCCCCCCCCCCCCCCCCCACATGTGAACGTACAGGGTACATTCACACGGGCAGGCTTACAGTAAGTTTTCTGCTTCAAGTATGAGCTGCGGCAAATTTTTCGCTGCAGCGCAAACTCAGGGAACTCGCTGTCCTCCGCCAGTGCGAATGTACCCTAAAAACACTACACTACACTAACACATAATAAAGGGTAAAACACTACATATACACCCCCTTACACTGTCCCCCCCAATAAAAATTAAAAACGTATTGTACGGCAGTGTTTCCAAAACGGAGCCTCCAGCTGTTGCAAAACAACAACTCCCAGCATTTCCGGACAGCCACTGACTGTTCAGGCATGCTGGGAGTTTAGCAACAACTGGAGACACCCTTTTTGGTAATCACTGGCATAGAATACCCCTATGTCCACCCCTATGCAATCCCTAATTTAGTCCTCAAATGCGCATGGCGCTCTCTCACTTCAGAGCCCTGTCGTATTTCAAGGAAACAGTTTAGGGCCACATATGGGGTATTTCCGTACTCGGGAGAAATTACACTACAAAATTTGGGGGGCTTTTTCTCCTTTTACCCCTTATGAAAAGGAAAAGTTGGGGTCCACACCAGCCTGTTAGTGTAAAAAAAAAAACATTTTTAACACTAACATGCTGGTGTTGCCCTTAACTTTTTATTTTCACAAGAGGTAAAAGGAAAAAAAGACCCCCAAAATTTGTAACGCAATTTCTCCTGAGTACGGAAATACCCCAGATGTGGGCATAAAATGATCTGCGTGCGCATAACAAGGCTCAGGAGTGAGAGCGCACTATGTACATTTGAAGCCTAAATTGGTGATTTGCACAGGGGTGGCTAATTTTACAGCGGTTCTGACATAAACGGGGAAAAAAAAAATACCGACATGTGACCCCATTTTGGAAATGACACCCCTCACGGAATGTAACAAGGGGTATAGTGAGCCTTAACACCCCACAGGTGTTTGACAAATTTTCGTTAAAGTTGGATGGGAAAAGTTCTTTTTTTTTTCACTAAAATGCTGGTTACCCTAAATTTTTCATTTTCACAAGGGAAAATAGGAAAAAAGTCACACAAAATTTGTAACCCCATTTCTTCTGAGTAAGAAAATACCCCATACGTGGATGTAAAGTGCTTGGCGGGCGAACTACAATGCTCAGAAGAGAGGGAGCGCCATTGGGATTTTGAAGAGAAAATGTGTCCGGAATTGAAGGCCACGTGTGTTTACAAAGCCCCCATAGCGCCAGAACAATGAACCCCCCAACATATGACCCTATTTTGGAAACTACACCACTCATGTAATGTAATAAGGGGTACAGTGAGCATTTACACCCCACTGGCATTTGACAGATTTTTGGAACAGTGGTCCGTGAAAATGAAAAATGTAATTTTTCATTTGCTCAGCCCACTGTTCCAAAGATCTGTCAAATGCCAGTGGGGTGTAAATACTCACTGCACCCCTTATTAAATTCTGTGAGGGGTGTAGTTTCCAAAATGGGGTCACATGGAGGGGTCCACTGTTCTGGCACCACGGGGGGGCTTTGTAAACGCACATGGCCCTGACTACCATTCCAAACAAATTCACTTTTCAAAAGCTCAATGGCGCTCCTCCTCTTCTGAGCATTGTAGTTCAACCGCAGGGCACTTGACGTCCACACATGGGGTATTTCCATACTCAGAAGAAATGGGGTTACAAATTTTGGGGGGTATTTTCTGCTATTAACCCTTGCAAAAATGTGAAATTTGGGTGGAAACACATTTTTGTGATTTTTTTTGTTTTGTTTTTTTTACATATGTTAAAGTCGTGAAACCCCTGTGGGGTATTAAGGCTCACTTTATTCCTTGTTACGTTCCTCAAGGGGTCTAGTTTCCAAAATGGTATGCCATGTGTTTTTTTTTTTTGCTGTTCTGGCACCATAGGGGCTTCCTAAATGCTACATGCCCCCCCCCGACCAAAATTTGCTCTCAAAAAGCCAAATATGACTCCTTCTCTTCTGAGCATTGTAGTTCACCCGCAGTGCGTTTCAGGTCAACTTATGGGGTACTTCCATACTCAGAAGAGATGGGGTTACAAATTATGGGGGGTATTTTCAGCTATTAACCCTTGCAAAAATTTGAAATTTGGGGGGAAACACATTTTAGTGAATTTTTGTTAATTTTATTTTTTTTTTTACATATGCAGA
Source organism: Hyla sarda (assembly GCF_029499605.1). Taxonomy (NCBI): domain Eukaryota; kingdom Metazoa; phylum Chordata; class Amphibia; order Anura; family Hylidae; genus Hyla; species Hyla sarda. Next base: position 82,205,129 of record NC_079198.1, read on the forward strand.
AGTCGTGAAACACCTGTGGGGTATTAAGGCTCACTTAATTCCTTGTTACGTTCCTCAAGGGGTCTAGTTTCCAAAATGGTATGCCATGTATTTTGTGTTTTTGCTGTTCTGGCACCATAGGGGCTTCCTAAATGCAACATGCCCCCCAAAAACCATTTCAGAAAAACATACTCTCCAAAATCCCCTTGTCGCTCCTTCGCTTCTGAGCCCTCTACTGCGCCCGCCGAACACTTTACATAGACATATGAGGTATGTGCTTACTCGAGAGAAATTGCACTACAAATACAAGTATAAATTTTCTCCTTTTACCCCTTGTAAAAATTCTAAAATTGGGTCTACAAGAACATGCAAGTGTAAAAAATGAAGATTGTGAATTTTCTCTTTCACTTTGCTGCTATTCCTGTGAAACACCTAAAGGGTTAAAACGCTGACTGAATGCCATTTTGAATACTTTGGGGGTTGCAGTTTTTATAATGGGGTCTTTTATGGGGTATTTCTAATATGAAGACCCTTCAAATCCACTTCAAACCTGAACTGGTCCCTGAGAAATAGTGAGTTTGAAAATTTTGTGAAAAATTGGAAAATTGCTGCTGAAATTTGAAGCCCTCTGGTGTCTTCCAAAAGTAAAAACTTGTCAATTTTATGATGCAAACATAAAGTAGACATATTGGAAATGTGAATAAAAAAAAATGTATTCGGAATATCCATTTTCCTTACAAGCAGAGAGCTTCAAAGTTAGAAAAAAGCTAAATTTTCAATTTTTTCATCAAATTTTGGGATTTTTCACCAAGAAAGGATGCAAGTTACCACAAAAATTTACCACCATGTTAAAGTAGAATATGTCACGAAAAAACAATCTCGGAATCAGAATGATAACTAAAAGCATTCCAGAGTTATTAATGTTTAAAGTGACAGTGGTCAGATGTTCAAAAAACGCTCTGATCCTAAGGTGTAAAATGGCCTGGTCCTTAAGGGGTTAAATTATGTTAAGAAATCTTAATTAATATAATTCTGCAATCTTGCCGTTTTCACTCTCACCACTAAGCCTTTTCAACTATCTTCTCCTTATCATTACAGACAGGAATACAAAGAAAGGTGTGACACCATTAGATAGATAAGACGGGTTAGGTCATTCACAATAGGTGATGGTCACAGCTCTTCTTCTCCTCTTTGCACAATGACCTCTGCACAGGTCACAAAACATGTCTTGAACACGCATCCATGATTCAGTTTCAGATGATTGATTCATTTGTCCTTGTGGCTGTCCAAATAATGTACAAAAGAAGCAGATAAGAAAACAAAATGTAGGTGATAAATTAATTTTACTCTGCAGGTGTTTGTACATATACACAATCATGTTGAATTATTATATATTTTTTTAAATATTTTATATATTTATTGTTGCTTAGGTCAGTAACCAATAAGCAAGAAGTGAAGCTGAGAAAGTCTTACACTTCTGTCGCTATAGAATCGCTACCATTCATTTTTCATTTATTTTATTAAAGCGATATCAAAATGAGATTTTCCAACTTGTTTTCAGTGCTAGCTATTTTCCAATCAAAATAGGTCTAGCTGTCTAAAATGTCGTCTTAAAAAAAAAAAAAAGTTTATTTATTTATTTATTTTTGGAAACTTTCAGAGAAGGTAACTAATTGTCCAAGTTCTTTGTTTTCCTTCTTTTCAACACATGCTTTTTACCTTTCACAGCTGCTTTCACAACCAGGTTTCATTTGGCTGCCATGCCAATAGAGGCCATTGTGTTGTCCATTGACTCCGATTCTAAAACATGTTTTTACCCTGTTTTTGTGGTGTTGATTTGTTGCAGTTGCTAGTTCGAGACTTTTCATTGCAACTTTTGCTTTTTAGAAAACAGTGTAGCTATGCTCTAGTCTGGTCTAGTCAGTGGTAATGGATTTATTATATGTGAAGTCGGACGATTTGTTTCAAATCTATACCATCCTAGACCTGGATTACAAAACTGGCTGTGGAAAACATTTATAAAAAGTCACACATATTGGTGCAACGGATTTGAAAGTCCTAGGAAAAGTCAGAGGAAAAACTATACTATAAAGTGGTGTACTGAAGTGTAATTAAATAAATGTTCTAGCACCATATTTATCACATGCAATGTGACCATTTAATAAATTTGTTGCACGTACACATTACCACCACACAAATTAAAGGTGTAGAAAAATCCTTCACCTACATCACCCCTGAAAATTCCACCCTAATCCCTTGTATTGAAAAGTATAGTAGGCTAGACATTTTTAACAATAAGGGTTAAAAATGTAAAAAAAAATTGCCAGCACATTATAGCCATAAGGCACTTGTACATTGGGTATATGTTGGGCCTATTATAGGTTATGGATATGTTCATCCTATATGCTGGGAGTAATCCCATGTTATAAATTACTCTAAACCAGGGGTCTCAAACTCAAATGATCTGGGGGCCACTGGAGGTAGCGGCTGGGTGAGGCTTGGCCGCATCCGCCCCTCACATATAATGCCCCCATCATCCGCCCCTCACATATAATGCCCCCATCATGTGCCCCTCATAATCCACCAGCAACAACAGCAGTAGCACCCTCATAATCCGTCAGCAACCCCCCCATTCCCCCTACCCCCCCCCTGTGGTAATAGCATGAGCTGACGGATGATGGGGTGCTACTGCTGGGGGGAAGCATTAGGTAGGTAGCAGTTTCCCCACATTAGGAAGGTAACGGTTTCCCCACATTAGGTAGCCATAGCACAGTTTCCCCACATTAGGTAGCCATAGCACAGTTTCCCCACATTAGGTAGCCGTAGCACAGATTCCCCACATTAGGTAGCCGTAGCACAGTTTCCCAACATTAGGTGGCCTTAGCACAAATTCCCCACATTAGGTAGCCGTAGTACAGTTTACCTACATTAGGTAGTTGTAGCACAGTTTCCCCACATTAGGTAGCCCAGCACAGACTCCCCACATTAGGTAGATGTAGCACAGTTTCCCCACATTAGGTAGCCTGAGCACAGATTCCCCACATTAGGTAGCCTTAGCACAGATTCCCCACATTAGGTAGCCGTAGCACATATTCCCCACATTAGGTAGCCGTAGCACAGTTTTCCCACATTAGGTAGCCGTAGCACAGTTTCCCCATATTAGGTAGCCTTAGCATAGATTGCCCACATTAGGTAGCCATAGCACAGTTTACCTACATTAGGTAGATGTAGCACAGTTTCCCCACATTAGGTAGCGCAGCACAGATTCCCCACATTAGGTAGCCTTAGCATAGATTCCCCACATTAGGTAGTCTTAGCACAAATTCCCCACATTAAGTAGCCATAGCATAGATTCCCCACATTAGGTAGCCGTAGTACAGTTTACCTACATTAGGTAGTTGTAGCACAGTTTCCCCACATTAGGTAGCCCAGCACAGACTCCCCACATTAGGTAGATGTAGCACAGTTTCCCCACATTAGGTAGCGCAGCACAGATTCCCCACTTTAGGTAGCCTTAGCATAGATTCCCCACATTAGGTAGCCGTAGCACATATTCCCCACATTAGGTAGTGCACGTACACATTACCACCACACAAATTAAAGGTGTAGAAAAATCCTTCACCTACATCACCCCTGATAAATGCCACCCTAATCCCTTGTATTGATAAGTATAGTAGGCTAGACATTTTTAACAATAAGGGTTAAAAATTTAAAAAATTGCCAGCACATTATAGCCATAAGGCACTTGTACATTGGGTATATGTTGGGCCTATTATAGGTTATGGATACGTTCATCCTATATGCTGGGAGTAATCCTATGTTATAAATTACTCTAAACCAGGGGTCTCAAACTCAAATTATCTGGGGGTCACTGGAGTTAGCGGCTGGGTGAGGCTTGGCCGCATCCACCCCTCACATATAATGCCCCAATCATCCGCCCCTCACATATAATTCCCCCATCATGCGCCCCTCATAATCCACCAGCAACACCAGCAGTAGCACCCCCATCATCCACCAGCAACACCCCCCCTCCTGTGGTAATAGCATGAGCTGAGATCTGTGAGATCTGGCTGGGAAATTTCAAAACCAAGTGCTCCCGTATCTCAGCCGGACCAGCGCAGAATCTCTAATTTAACCCCTTAAGGACTGAGCCCTTTTTCGCAATTCTGACCACCGTCACTTTAAGCGTTAATAATTCTAAAACACTTTTACCGAATATTCTGATTCTGAGATTTTTTTTCGGGACATATTCTACTGTTTTTGGTGGTAAATTTTCGGCGTTACTTGCATCCTTTCTTGGTGAAAAATCCCCAAATTTCATGAAAATTTTGAAAATTTTGCATTTTTCGAACTTTGAAGCTCTCTGCTTGTAAGGAAAATGGATATTCCAAATACATGTTATTTCTATTCACAAATACAATATGTCCACTTTATGTTGGCATCATAAAATGGACATATTTTTACTTTTTTTAAAAATGAGAGGGCTTCAAAGTAGAGCAGCAATTTTCAAAAATGTCATGAAAATTGCTAAATCTGAAGGGACAGATGTTACAGATCTACAACTCCCAGCATGCTGAGAGTTGTAGTTTGGCAACATCTGGAGGGCTACCGTTTGGGCACCACTGTAACAGTGGTCACCAAACTGTGACCCTCCAGATGTTGCAAAACTACAACTCCCAGCATGCCCAGACAGCCTTTGGCTGTCTGGGCATGCTGGGAGTTGCAGTCCGGCCTTCCTAGTGGTTGCCACAGTAAAGATCACATTACTTTCACTTTCATTTCTCCCCCCCACCGACGATTCCCTACCTGAGCCGTGATCTCTGCTGGATGTCTGCGATGATCGCTGGGCCCCACGCATCTTCTCCTCAGGTTCAGGACTCCATCTTCTCCTCAGGTACAGGACTCCATCGTCTCCCCCCCCGTTCTGCCCGACATCCAGGGGTGGGCAGAATGGGGGGTTTCCATGGCAACCCCCTGTCCTGCGCTTCCATTGGTCAGAACTCAGTTCTGACTAATGGCACGGGATAGGAGGAGATCGCAGCACTGCGACCTCACTCCTATCCCTTTAGGCTGATCGGGGCTGTCACTGACAACTCCGATCATCCCTATTTTCTGGGCGATCGGGTCACCAGAGACCCGATCAGCCCGGTATTGGAGAAAATCGCATGTCTGAATTGACATGCGATTTTCTCCGATCGCGGACATGGGAGGGTCTCAGGACCCCGCTGGGCGATGTGCCGGGTGCCTGCTGAATGATTTCAGCAGGCATCCCGATCCGGTCCCTAACCGGCTAGCGGCGGGGACCGGAATTCCCACAGGCGTATCCATACGCCCTGCGTCCTTAACAGGTTAAATGCGCTGACCCATTTTTGCCCTGTATCTGGTTTTGTGGCCAGCCTAAAGACCATAGCATACCAAGGTTTTCGGTCTGGTCACAAAGCTGGATACAGTTTGGAAATTTCCCAGCCGGTTTCGGCAGCTGTATCTCGCAAACGTGGTGTGAATGCACCCTAAGTTTGGTTCCACAGCTGTCATTCTCCCTTCAAAGTTTTTAGTAGCGAAGACTTGAATGGCCAAGTTCTGGAAATTTCAGGCTCCTCCTCCATCCTCTGATTTTCTAGCCCATATTTGGGAGATCAGATCTTTCAGGTATCTTACGGTCTTTTTGAATAACAAAGTGGATTAGTTCATGTCTATTTGGGACCTTTGGGATACTGTTTGACCAATGATTATATTTAGCATCCCCTTTCTCCCCTTACCTCTCCCCCCCTTTGCTTTTGTGTGTGTCCTCATGTCTCGTTGTTGGTCTTGTCCTCTTTTTTTTTATTATTTAGCCTAATTTATTTCTAGTTTTACTATTAGCATTCTTGTTGTCTAGCCAATGCTTTTATGTGCTCATTCACTCTTAGGCACCTATGAACTTTGCCCTAGTACAGATGTAATTTTCTTTCTTTTGTTCTCATTAACTTGCTGATATTGTTACTTTATGTGCTTTACTGTTATTGTTTTAATTTAATTATTTTTACTTTCTCTTACTGTAAAACTTTAATATAAAATACAGTTGGAAAAAAAAAGAAAGTGGAGCAAGATAAGTAACACAAATTTAAATAGTGAAGTGGACCTGTTAGCAGGAAGAAGAGTGTAAATAAGTACATGGCTAAATAGGGCTTGTCATCAGGATTCCAGGCAAACCTTTTTTTGTATCTCCATAGGCCTTTCCGGTGTTCAGATATAAGCCTTTTTGATGTCAATGAGGCTCAAGAGCCCTGGTAAGTCCATCCCATGTCCTCTGTACCTGCTTGCATTCATCTAGCCTATTTTGCCAAGAGGCTTTTTCTCTGCGATGGAAAGGTCTATGGTGGTATAAAGTTTTCCTTCTATCTGGTCCACTTTACCTGTGTTTCAATGCAGACATAAGCTGAAATATTGTACATTGTTGTGCCTGATCATTGTTTTACATATCTGTTCATGTGTTCTTCAGGGAAAGATTGAGCAACTACCACTGAGTATTATTAGAATGTTCTTGCATATCAATCAAAAGTAGACTAAAGTGGTTTCTGGAAATGATGACCTATCCTTAGGATCGGTGGTGGCCTGTCTTTCTGCCACCACCAACGATCAATCCAGTGTAGGAGCCACAGCGCTTGCATATAGTGGCTGTGCCTGGTACTGCAGCTCACAGCAGACTAAGCTGTGGTACCAGTGCCTGCCACAACTGAATATTGATCCACACTGATAGCATATCCTTTAGTATAGAATCTTAATATGTAATCAATATTACACCAACAATATATGTACAGGTATATGATCAAATGACAAGGAATTAAGTTGAGCAATATGAACCACCCAAGAGATCACATAGTGCAAAATCATAGTGATCAATCGTTATACCGGCATGGAAAAATATTTATAACATCAGTGTAATATAGGTCATCCCTGTTTTTTTTGTAGGTGGACATTGCCAAGTGTCACTATTTGGTTGATTTTGATACTTCCACCAAGACACCACGGGAGCCACGGTACTCAAGTAAGGAGGAATGGATGGTTATCGCTTACAAGCCATTTCTGGATGTTTCAAGGTAAGACCACTAACCCCTTCTTGACCAAGGGATTTTTTTTTTTTTGCTTCTCACATTCCATAACTTTTTTATTTTTCCACTGACAAAGTTGTATTAGGGCTTCTTTTTTTGTGATACAAGTTGTACTTTTTTATTGGCCCACTTTATTTTGTCATATAATGTATTACAGAGCCAGAAAAATATATATATGAAAGGCAAAATTGAAATGATATGATATTTTGTGGGGCAACAATTTTTTTCAGGGTTTGCAATTTGGAAAACCTGATATGCTATTTTTATTCTGTTGGTCAGTATGATTCCAATGGTACCAGACTACGGTAATTTTTAGGTAAAAAAATATAAAAATAAAAAATGGAAAGAAAAATGAAGTTTGTTCAATGCCATGTTCTAACCCCTATAACTTTTTTTATTTTTTCACCTATGGAGCTATGTTAGGGTTTATTTTTTTGTGCTATGAGCTGTAGTTTTTAACAGTACATATACATACGTCTCACCGGTGTATAGCCGCTGGTCCTGTACTGTGACGGACCTGAATGGATATCCTGTGGCTCTTTCCTCAAGCTTGCTCATTTCAACGTTGGAGCTGGGAGATCTCTCAAGAATGCAGCTAGAAATGAGTGTTGTGTGTGGCACGCCAGCAGGAGTGTGATGTCTCTCGTGTCCTGTGGCGGGTGACGTCAGAGGATTGAAGCAGATTTCCACTACACCTGTTAGATGCAAATCATTGGCGGATGCAAGTTTACAAAGGCAGGTAACAGTGCGTCTAGTGCTGTATTCAAACAGGATCTAATCTAGACTCGTTTCAGGGTACTCAAGGTAATCATACGACCCTTTCTTCAGTAGATAAAATATAAGTGTGTATGTTGAATGAATATGGTGCTCTGTTTAAATAGCCGGTCTCCATGTGTTTCTCATTAGATGATAGTTATACCTAACATATGAAATGGACTAGTTGGCAATCAAGTGGGGATAGTTTAACATTGAATGAAAACCATGGAGTAGATCTTCCATGTTATCTTATTAGATGTATCCCCCTCGGATCCTATTCACACTGACATACAGATGGAAACAAATAATATTAATAGAAAAGAGAAGGGAAAAAAATTATAATAAAAAATATTCACAAATTAAAAGGATGTAATTCTATGTTTCTAATAGCACAGAGTATATAATATAACAAATTTTGTATATAAAATATAATAATATAAATTATAATTAAAAATAAAAATGAAAATGTAAAAATAAATGTAAGAATAGAAATAAAAAATGTAAATAAATATATAGAAAATGTAAAAATTAAGATAAAACAAACAATTCGAAACTGGAATTTAAACCTTTTGGCTCTAATGTATCAAATTCATATATCTTCTTGCTTTCTGCCTTCTATATCTTAATCATGTATCTCCCTCCCCTCCAGTCTTTTTGATCACCTGGAAACCTGTAAATTTCAAACTTAATGGATCTCTTTTATGTACAGTTAAGAAGTGGATAGATAATGGATGTTTAAATCTCCTTTCTTAATGTTATTAATGTGTTCTGCCACCCTAACCTTCAGTGGTCTTTTAGTCCTTCCTATATATATATATATATTGCTTATTGCAGTTGCATTCTAAAATGTATAATACACCCTTGGTGTTACATGTGATACAATCCTAGATTTGCCATTTAAAAGCATTTGATTGAGAATGCGCTTCCCGACTTTTCCTTGGACCTGCAGTAATTCACAATTATTGCAAGATCCACAATGAAAGAAACCTTTTATACTAATCCATGATTGTGTGTTGTTGAATTTAGCAGGGGGCTTCACTGAAGGGGCTACTGTAATACCTAGGTTTGGTGCTTTTGTGTAAACTATCGGTGGATGGCATGGAAGTAGTTCACCTATTGTTTTATCTTGTTTTATCACACTCCAGTATTTATTAATAATTTGCTCTACTTTTTGTTTGAATTATTAAAAGGCAGAATTATCTAGAAGTCAGGTTCAGAATTTTGTATATTTCTGGAGGAGTAAAAATGTTCTGTCTAATGAGTTTACTTTTCCAATGACTTGGATAGCATGGTATCTGGATACCCTTTAATTTGGAACTGTGTAGTTAATTGCTCAGCCTCCTCCAAAAATATTTCATCTTCTGTACAATTGCGTTTTTTTTTTTTTTTTTAAAGTATTTATTTAAAACCTTTTCAAATAACAACAATAGACAAAGACAGTACCGGACTAGTACAGAGCTCCTCCGGCCATTGTGACCAGTAAAGAAATGTAGAGAAATTTATATAACAAGCATATAAAAGAACGATCAATCGTGAGCCCCAGCACTAGGCTGCACCGTAACACAACATACAGACACCCAGACACTCCCCATTCACACATCCAGAGAAGCACCCGACCTCACCCCTCAACTTAAGGAGAAAATGTATTACTGTGGAGAACTAACGTGCTCCTGAGGGCTGACCAAAATCAGCCACGGAATCCACACTTTATCAAATTTCTTCGGGCAACCACTACTGATATATAACAATCTATACCAGGGTATGTATTGTTAACCATGTGAAACCAACTAGAAATAGGGGGGATGCTAGTGTCCTTCCATGCCATGATTACAACTTTTCGAGCACAGAACAATAGGAAACAAATCAGCAGGCGTCTGTGGGAACCCGGTTCCAGGTAATTAATGACTCCCAACTAAGGCTGGGTTCACACTACGATTTGAACTACGGTTCCCCTATACGGCTGGAAGGAGGGGTGGGCGGGGCTTAATCACGGCACCCGCACTCAGCCGTATACGGGAGCCGTATGCGGTTTCCTGACCGCAGGCAAAAACGTGGTCGACCACGTTTTTGCCTGCGGTCAGGAAACCGCATACGGCCGAAAAAGCAGCCGACCGGAGGCTGCGGTTCACTCCGTTCGGCTCATAGACATACATTAACTACGGTTCCCGAATACGGCTGAGTGCGGGCGCCGCGATTAAGCCCCGCCCACCCCTCCTCCCAGCCGTATACGGGAACCGTAGTTACAAACCGTAGTGTGAACCCAGCCTAACAAACTACCGGGGAAAACACATAGGGGAATTTTAACTGATCAGACAGGAACTGCATAACAGCTTTCCAGAAGGGTTCAACACACCGACAACTCCACACATCATGAAGAAGGGAGCCCACATCCTCCGTATCAGAAGTATTAATCTAGTCTGTATAAGCATATCCCTGGCACTTAGTATAGTAGGATCATTTGTTTTAAGATCCTCCTCCCATTGGTCCTCTGTCAATTACGGGATGTCACCCACCCACTTTACAAACGCTAAAGCAAAGGGATCGGGACCCACCGACTGTAGAAGCTCATAAGCCTGTGTTAGGGGTTTGGTGAGGTCGGTACCCAACAGTAGCTCCACTTCGGAAAAAGCTGGAGTCACATAAAGAGAGCCAAATTGCGCCACAATTGCATGTCTCAATTGGAGGTACCGATAATAGGCACTCCGTGGAACATGAAAATGCTCACACAATTCGTGAGACCACCGCCCACACCTCCACCACCATTTTAATAGGAGATGGTAACCTAGAAGATGGAGTGTATCTATACAGGGTGTTAGTGAGAGTCTCATATGAACCCATAATGGCTCCCGCCAGTGCCATAGCTGCATTCTCAAGATCCAGGTCGATCCACCAGGCGGCAAGACCACCCCTCTTCTTTGGCGTCTGGAGCAGCGCCCGACCCGGTCTTGTAGGTTTATCTTGCATATAGAAGGATCTCAGGATACCACCCAGCTTCACAAAAAATCGCTTAGGGGGGATCAAAGGGGACATATGGAAGACATATAGAAACTTAGGAAGATAGATAATTAAAAAAATATTAATTCTACCCACCAACGACAAAGGCAAGGAGTTCCACGACTGCAATCTATTAGCTGTAGAGACCAGCATAGGGTCCAAATTTGGTGCCATGTAATCCCCCAGGCATGTACTTGAATTAAGTAACTGCCTGCAACCCATGAGGGAGAGAAGGCACAAGTTCACCAGCCACCGACATCATTGAAGCAGGTTTTTCTATATTATGTTATATTATTATATTATTTTAAATGAAAAAGTACCAACCTTTATATGCAAAATCTCAGTCCCGGGTCTCGGCTGGTGCATATTTCAAGGCAGGCTACTCCTATACTCCTCTCCCTGGGTAGCACATGCACTGCTAAACAGGGATGAGGAGACCCCGGAGTAGCCTGCCGTGCGATTCGCTGATCATCGATGCGCGCTCCCATAGATGAAGTGAGGGCAGAAGTCCCGCGCCCAGCAGGCGTCTGTGATGTCACGCCTGCTGGGGAACTTGGCTTCCGGGAGAGGACAACCCAGCAACACAAGAAGAGCTGAAGATGACAACTTTGTAAGTGTTAAACAATTTTTTTAAAGGCAGGGAAGGGGTTAGGGATAGATTACCAATAGGTAGGGACAGAAGAAAAAAAATGGTGGGAGCTACTCTTTAATATCAATATTGAGGAGAGAAATCGGTCGGTACGACTCCGGTAGAATCAGATCCTTTCCTGGCTTGGAAAGAACTACTATAAGGGCCTCCCGCATGAAGTCCGGAAGCCTCCCAGTCTCCGCAGCACCGCTAAAGAGATTTTGCAAGAGAGGGACCAGTCGCTCCTCATTCACCCTGTACCAGTCCCCAGCCATACCATCCAAACCAGGTGTTTTCCCCGACTGTAGTGATGCAATAGCTCGAGAAACCTCATCAGCGGGAAAGGGGGAATCTAAAGAAGATGCCTGTACCTCGGTTAAAGCTTTAAGGGCAAGTCCCTGCAGAAATGGAGTTAGGCCCTCTGGAACTGCTGATAAACGGGAGGCATATAGACTACTATAAAAGGCCCGAAAAATACCATTAATAACTAAAGGGTCTGTCTCCAACACCCCAGTATCCCCCTTGATACAAGGAATAGATATTAACGGCCTACTCTCCCTAGCTAAATATGCCAACAGTTTGCCATTTTTATCTCCCAATTCAAAAAGGGCCGCCTCCCTGTCCACCAACATCTTTTGAATGCGCTCCTTTTGACTAATGAATAAAGCCCTCTGTGCTTTAGCCCACTCCCCTTCCATGTCAGGGGTTAGGTCCCTCACCATCTCTGCCTCCAAAGTCCCTATCTAAACCTGCAATGCCCTCTGCCTAGCAGAATAAACAGTTCTCTGCCCCGCAACCCCTGTCATGAAAGCACCCCTTACATGCACCTTCTAAGCATCCCACTGCACCAGTTTATCAGGGTGACACCCATTGTGCTCCCAAAAACAATTGTGGGCTTCAAGCAAAGATGCCGCTACCACCTCCTCCCGCAACCAGCCAGAGTGCATGCGCCATAGTTTAGAAGAACAACAAGGTCCTAACGATAAGGTAAGTATAAGAGCTGAGTGGTCTGAGATCCCCTTAGTGGTATATGTGACGTCTCTTACCATGGACAGAAAATCGCATATGCCAGATCAATTCTGGAGAAGGTTTTGTGGTCCGCTGAATAGAAGAACACTGGGTCAGACGGATGCTTCTAGCGCCATACCTCAGTAAGAGACAACGCCATACTCCAGGTAACAAGACAGCATTTTAACAGCATTAAAGTCACCTATAATAATAACAGGGAGAGGGAAATGTAAGCAATTTAGTTTAGTAATGCATTCCAAGACATCAACACGGAACAGAGGGGAGGACATACACAGACACTAGCAGAAAATTAAAAGCATGGCGGGAGCAGTGGACAATCACAAACCTACCAAATTGGTCACAAGACACCTGTGCAACTTCTGTGGGAAGGGATTTAGACACCAGTACATACACCTCCCTAGCAGAGGAAGAGTAAGTGGAATGATAACCTCTTGCAATCCAAGCCCTCTAAAGAGCCAAGATTTTTTGTTCTGTGATGTGTTTCCTGTAGATAGATCACATGCGGGGCCTGACTTTTGACATAAGCAAAACATTGAACTTGGAGTTAAGGCCTAGGGATCGACCGATTATCGGTATGGCCGATATTATCGGCCGATAATCACGATTTTGGGCATTATCGGTATCGGCAATTATCTTGCCGATAATGCCCCGCCCCCCGCACCGCCCCCACCGCACCGCGACCGCCACCCCCTCGACCCGCCGCACCGCACCTCCGACCCACCGCACCGCGTCGCACCCCCACCGTGATGCTAGGCGGTATACCGGTATGGATTTTTTCCCATACCGCTATACCGGTCAGGCCCCTCCCCCACCCTCCGAGTGAATAAAAAAATTAAACTTACCCGTAATGGGGGTGGTCCAGGCCATCCTACCTTCATGTAGTGTCCGGGGGCGTTCCGGGTGGAGGGTGGTCCGGTCCGGGCTGTCCTTCTCCCACGGTCTTCTTCTCCACTCCGGGCAGGCTCCGGCCTAGTACGCTGCATAGACGCCGCTACGCCGTGACGTCAGGTGCGTCGCTGCGCACGGGCGTCACTGCGCAGCGACATCTATGCAGCGTACTAGGCCGGAGCCTGCCCGGAGTGGAGAAGAGGCCCGCCGGAGAAGAAGGACAGCCCGGACCGGACCACCCTCCACCCGGAACGCCCCCGGACACTACAGGAACGATGGATGGATGGCCCGGAGCACCCTGGCAGGTAGGGGAGAGAAGCGAGTGGTGGCGGCGGCGGCCTATGGACCCGCAAAAGTCACTGCAGATCATTGATTTAAAGCGCCCGCTTTAAATCAATGATCTGCAGCGGTGTCGCAGGGGGTTAAATAGCCGATAACTTATACCGGAATATCGGTATAAGTTATCGGCTATCGGCCCTAACCTGCACCGATTATCGGTATCGGCCCTAAAAAAAACTATATCGGTCGATCCCTATTAAGGCCCCTAACATTCCAACTCATTACATTAAGTGACCCCATAAACCCAAGAGAAAATAAAAAAAACAGGAGGAAAAACCAGCCGGACTGATACCTCTTACCTGGGGGGGCTCTCTGGGAAGACCAACCACACACATAACACATCAGACAAACAAACAGCAGACCAAGACAACACAGAAACAAATGCCGAAAATAACTTTAGCATCCCTGAAAAACCCTCTCTAACACTGGGAACTTGTGCAGACCTAGACCATAAACTCAAACAGATGGGCAATAGCAAGAACTCAAGCGCTTAAACCATCCCACTCCCTCCCCCCCAGCCCAACCCCCAACTGAGATAGCTAAAAGGGCCAAATCACTATGGAGCCCTGATAACAGTCAAAGAATAAAGGGAAGCGTTTGTAAGTAGTCCCTCAGTAGTAATATCTAATGGACAGGTCCTAACCCTCTAGCCTAACGAATTTAACTAAAATGAGAGGAGCAACAAGAGTCTCTACAGGAAAGTCAATCACCCACTGACATAACCCTCTGCTTCCAGAGTTCAACAGAGAAGTCTGGATAGAAGGCTACTCTGAAATCATTGAAGCATACCTCTCCTTTAATGCGGACCACCCTCAGGATAGCGTCCCCATCACGCTAATGAAGCAGTTTTGCCAAGAATGGTCTGGGAGGCGCTCCCGGCAGAGGGGGTCTACCCGGGACCCTATGTGCTCTCTCCACCATAAAATATGAGGAGAAGGTGTCAGCAGGTAGGATTGCCTTCAGCCAAAATTCCAGAAAGCCTACAGGATCCGAGCCTTCCACATTCAAAGGATGGAGGGTGTCCTCAACAGTCGATAGTCTGTGCTCCACCTCCGTCTCATGACGGAGGGTAACAAATTCCTGTCATCCACCTTGGACACAATCATAGTTTGACAGGAGGTGAATGCAGTCAGCAGTTGAGTGAACTTCTGATCAATGGACTCTGCGTGGAAGGAAGCATACGGGGGGTGAACAGCGCCCCTCTGGGCTCGGGCAACCGGAAAACATAGGGGGAGAACTCCACCAGCCCTCAGCGTGCCCTCAGGCAGCGTGGGATCCACAAACAGGATAGGGTACACAGGAGCTGCTTCTTCCGTTCCCCTGTAGCAGCCTCCAAAACCAGGATGCCTCTCAGGTATGACAGGGGAGGGGGGGGGGGGGCACAGCACCAGGGGTCCACAGGGCGCTCAAACAACCCCAGCAGCCTATGTAGGGAAAGCCCGGGTCTGTATCCGACCACGGCAACAGCAGCAGCTCCCCACAGCAGGTCTCTCCCCTCAGGCGCTGAAGTATCTATGGAGACTGCCAGGCCCGCCCACGAAGCAAGCTCAATGGTGGCCTATCTTCTGGGATCCCTTTCACCGGGAAAGACCTCTTCCACTAATCCTCCGCTCCAGGCTCACGGCACCGCTCCTTGCCTCTTCTCCCCTCTGGCAGATACTGGGCTCCATCCTTCGTCTGGTCCCCGGCAGCTCCACACTCTGCCCTGTCGCGCGCCAGCTCCCGACTCCAGACGCAGCCACCAGCAGCACCAGCCGACTCACCCCTACTTCTGCAGCATGGATTTGCACTTGATGGGGGAGTTTGAGGCCCACAGGATTGTTTTACAGGGTAAATGGAGCTGGGCTAGCGGGAGTGCTGCGAGGTGCAACAGCTCAGCTCTCCATCCAAGCCACCTACAATTGTGCTTTAACCGGCGATACTGTCCGGTGGAAACGTTTTAACAGCAAATGTGGCAGCTCTTAAAAATTAATATAGCTATTCTTGGCTGTTGGTTTTATAAATGTATTATATGTCAAACGGTCTTGTGTAGCTCTGATCTCTGAATCCAGAAAATATATATGTGTACTACTGATAGTGGATGTGAAACTTTAAAAATGTCATCAATATACCTCCTCCAGAGCACCAGGTTCTCACCAAATCTGGGAATAATGGTATCTTCTTCCCATGATGCCATAAAGAGATTGAGAAAAACAAACAAGAAAAAGTCCCTGAGGGTCTCAGGGTAATTGTGTATAGATCAACCTTTAAGGGGTTGCCCCCTCTCGGGGATAAGCCCTTACTAGATACCCTCCCCTAAAAAACAACTTTTATTCAATTCGTATAAAATCTAATAACCCCTACACACGTTTTAAAATTATCAGCAATGCAGTGCTGTACTTCAGAGGGGGTATTGTTATGACCCCCTACTGTGTCCGGTATCACTGGAGCTATGGTACTTGATTATTGTATATAATTGGTGTGCTTAGTATCTGCAACACCTAACCATGAACTACCAGTCCTCTTATAATTCAACCTGCCGCTGGTTAAAACTCATTCAGAACCTCCCCGACGTTTCGCGGAAAAATCCGCTTTGTCAAGGGTAGCCATAAAGAGATTGGCATAACTTGGTGCGAACCTGGTGCCCATGGCAGTACCAGTCTGCTGTAAATAATTGTGAGTTAAAATAAAATGGATTGCCTGTGTTATAAAGTCTACCTGTTCAGATTTAGTCTGGCCATCCTCCAGAAATCTCTTAATTGCTTTGAGGCCTAACTCATGTTGTAGTACAAAAGGCGGCTTCACACGGGGCAAATGGTAGGATCAATACAGCGCTGACCAGACCACAGGAGACAATCGGGTCAGATGCAGGAGGGTTTACTTCACAGAATGCAATGCGTTTCGCTGCGCAAGTGCAGCTTTCTCAAGCATAGCAATACAGATACTAGTAGGGTTTATATACCCCAGGATTAACCCTTTCATATCCAATAAAATTACATGGTTAAAAAATATATGTATCACAGTTTAACAAATGTAATTCATATGTAAACAATTATATATTGCCGTTGCATATGAATACATAACAAGTAATTACAAAAAATAGATACACATTAGAAGAGAATGGCAAAAACACACTAAAAGGACACAATCTGTGCTGTATTTAGCCCACGAGGTCTGAGAAATATATAGAAAAAGAAGATAGTATGAAAGAACAAATATATGTTGTTTATGTTCTGTAGAAAGTAGAAAACTGTTTGGATCTGTGTTTGCCCATCCGCGATCGCACCGTTTGCATGGTGCGACCGACGTATTGCAAACGACAGTTACAGTATAAAAGACATATGGCAAACTGAGTATCACAATTCATAGTCTGAGAGAGAGAGAATGTTTTGCCTTTTTGGAAAGATTCAAATACAGTAGATTTCTCTTTGATCATAGCTCAACAATGGCACCGTCTTTTATTGAACAGGGAACATCCATGTGTAGAACAGGGAGTTGTATTATTATGTTTATGTATTAATCTACTCGGGGCAATAAAATTCTGTATGTTTTTGGAGCATCTAAATGTAATTCCAGGGTTCTTTGGAACAATGTCTTTCAAGACTGGATCGTTCAGGACGATCAACCAGTTACCCTTGAGTATCCCTTTAATATCATTGGCAGTGCAATTGTATTTGGTGACAATATTCAACAAACTTAGTTTCAGTATTTTTATTTTTGATATCTTTAGGTTTAGTAAGGTCAGATTGTTTGAGCCTCTTTACTGTGGAAAGCATTTTTTGCATATGCGCAAATACTGTGCGCATTTTGGAGTACTGGAGTTTGTTATAACTAAAAAATCTGTTAACATTCACTTGTTTAAAAAAAATTCTTGTGGAAACAAAATCACCATTGTTAATAACCTCCAGATCCAAAAATTGTATACTGTCAGAAGAGAAGTGTACAGTAAATTGAAGTCCCCATGTGTTTAAATTAAGGTGCTGTACAAACTCTATTGCTTCTTGTTCTGTACCCGTCCAAATCATAAACATATATGAAATGTAGACCAGAGAATATCATTAAATCATTAAAAAGGTATTCACCTATTGTTTTAAGGCCTAAATCTGTACTAATATTTGAATACAGGGAACATACATCCAATGTAAGAAACGGAAAAGAAGGGGTAAAGAAATAGTTTTCAATTCATAAATTAATTGTGTAGAATCTTTAAGGTAAGTCAGTAGTATCAAAACATAAGGCTGCAAAAATAAATCCACATAATGTGAAAGGTTAGCTGTAATAGACCCAATCCACAAAATAATGGGACGACCCGGTGGCTTAGTTTTTTTAGTCATAGCAGCGCCCACTACACCAATTGGCTGGGAAACGTTCCCTACGGACAGTATTTGCGCATACGCAAAAATTTAACCACCGACTCGGACCTTACCAATCCAGGCTGCTGTCCTGAGGGATTGTTTCTCAGCCAAAGAATATCCCAAGAGAATACTTACCAAAGCTTTCCACAGAGTAAAAAGGCTCAAACAATCTGACTCTACTAAACCTAAAGATGTCAATAAAAATACTGAAACTAAGTTTAAGTTGAATTTTGTCACCCAATACCATTGCGCAGCCAATGATATTAAAGGGATGCTTAAGCGCAACTGGTTGATCGTCTTGAACGATCCAATCTTGATAGACATTGTTCCAAAGAATCCTGGAATTACATTTAGACGCTTCAAAAACTTACAGAATTTTATTGCCCCCAGTAGATTAAAACATAATAATACAACTCCCTGTTCTACACATGGTGCCATTGTTGTGCTATGATCAAAGAGAAATCTACTGTGTTTGAATCTTTCCAAAAAGGCAAAATATTCTCTATAACCCAGACTATGAATTATGACGCTCAGTTTGCCATATGTCTTTTATACTGCAGCTGTCATTTGCAAAACGTCAGTCGCACCATACAAACGGTGCGATCGCGGATGTGCAAACACAGATCCAATATGAAAAATAGTTTTCTACTTTATAGTATTTCCAGGCATTTTTCTACAATACATGCCAACAACACAGACTCCTTGTGGCTAATTATATTAGAAATGGTTCCAGAAAAAGTGCCCAATCGATACCAATGCCTCATTAACCTCGAATCCTTCTGGATTTTTAAGTTGGCCATGTTATTCCCACAAGGGCTTAATGAAATAATAGAAAATGTTTGATAACACAGTCTTTTCATAATTTTTATAACTACTATTTTCTATTAGCTTTCATCTCCTGTTCCTTTTCTTTCCCTTTTCTTCTGTTTCTTTTCTTTACATTTTTCTCTACATATTTTCTTTCCATCATATAATTTTTTATTATATATCTATATATATATATATATATTTTTTTTTTTTGTTCCCTCATATTATCTTCTTTGATATATATATATATATATATATATATATCTCCTTGTGGGCTAGTGTGTATCCTCCTGCATCTTACCTGATTGTCTCCTGTGGTCCCGTCAGCACTGTATTGATCCTGCCGTTTGCTCCGTGTGAAGCCGCCTTTTGTACTATAAGATTCCAGGCTGGAAGCTGCAGATGGGACCTTGTATCCACTTATGTGCACATCATTGTTGTGTATGACGGTACACAACTTTACAGGGTAAGCGGTATTTTGTATTTGATTACCCTTACCCTACCTCCGGTGTTACACTATGGAGCGCTCTCCTCTTTTGTTCTAGTAACTCATGTTGTATCACAGTGTACAAAGAAGACACATCAAGAGTGGTCATAATGTGATGTTTCGTCCACGGAAATTTTTCCTCCATTGATATCATCTAAGTGGTGTCTTTTTAATGTGATTTTAGTTTTTTGTACAAATGGTTGTAGAAATGTAACTACATACTGGGATAGGTTGGAAGTCAAATAACCTATCCCAGACACAATGGACCTACCAGGAGGGTCCTTTAGACTTTTGTGCATTTTAGGTAGACAGTAGGACACAGGCAACCTACTTTGAGTGCCTAAAATAAATTTAGATTCATTAACAGTGATAATACCCTTCTCCAGTGCCACATTACATAAATCGTGAAGTTGTGTGGTGAAATTATTAGTGGGATTTTGTCCTAATTTTTTGTATGTGGCAGTGTCATTAAGTTGTCTATAACATTCTTGTTTGTAGTCTAATGTATTAAGCAAAACCACCCCCCTTATCCACGGGGTGAATTGTAATATCCCTATTTTTTTGTAATTCCTTCATAGCTTTATTCCTTCATAGGTTTGCTTAAAGGGGTATTCCGCCCCTAGACATTTTATCCCCTATCCAAAGGATAGGGGATAAAATGTCAGATCGCCGCGGTCCCGCTGCGTGGGCCCACCGGGATCCCCGCTGCGGCACCCCGCTATCATTACAGCACAGAGCGAGTTCGCTATGTGCGTAATGACGGGCGATACGGGGGACGGAGCAGCGTGATGTCATGGCTCCGCCCCTCGTGACATCACGGCCCGTCCCCTTAATGCAAGTCTATGGGAGGGGGCGTGACGACCGCCACGCCCCCTCCCATAGACTTGTATTGAAAGGGGCGGGCCGTGACATCACAAGGGGCGGAGCCGTGACGTAATTATGCTCCGGCCCCTGTATCGCCCATCATTACGTGCAGAGCGAACTTGCTCTGTGCTGTAATGATAGCGCGGTGCCGCAGCGGGGATCCCAGGGGTCCCCAGCAGCGGCACCGCGGCGATCTGACATCTTATCCCCTATCCTTTGGATAGAGGATAAAATGTCTAGGGGCAGAATACCCCTTTAATACATCAGCATATATAATATAATTATTTCCTTCTGTATGTCAGTGTGAATAGGATCCGAGGGGGATACATCAATTAGGATAACATGGAAGATCCACTCCATGGTTTTCATTCAATGTTAAACTATCCCCACTTGAGTGCAAACTAGTCCATTTCATATGTTAGGTATAACTATCATCTAATGAGAAACACATGAAGACCGGCTATTTAAACAGAGCACCATATTGATTCAACATACACACTTTATTTATTTTTTTATCTACTGAAGAAAGGGTCGTATGATTACCTTGAGTACCCTGAAACGAGTCTAGATTAGATCCTGTCTGAATACAGCACTAGACGCACTGTTACCTGCCTTTATAAACTTGCATCTGCCAACTATTTGCATCTAACAGGTGTAGTGGAAATCTGCTTCAATTCTCTGACGTCACCCGCCACAGGACACGCCGCACAAGAGATATCACACTCCTGCCGGAGTGGTGGCTTAGACTGCCGTGCCGGGATCCAGAGAGCCTAGTGCCCGCACACAGTACTCATTGCCAGCTGCACTCTTGAGAGATCTCCCAGCACCAACACTGAAACAACGAGCAAGCTTGAGGAAACAGCCACAGGATATCCATTCAGGTCCGTCGCAGTGCGGGACCAGTGGCTATCTTTAAAAAAAAAAAAGATAAGTTTTCTATGTTTTATTTGTGTTTAAAAAAGCTGCCACTAGGTGACTCCCTACTTTTCCAGAGCACATTTTCGCCCATCGTTTGCACAGACTTTGGACTCCTGCTGGCCTGGCAGGAGTCCAAAATCAAGAAATGTTGAGGACCAGGAAGGACAGATAAATCCCAGTTCTTCCCTGGCAACCCATCTGCAGCCTGCGATTACATCACAGAGCTGCAGATGGCTTCCCTGGACCCCAGGGATTACCGGCATTTAATGTTTAAATGTCATGATCACCATTCATCACGGTATTTAACCGTTTGAATGACGAACATCATGGTAATTAATTGTATTTAACCATTTTTGCTTTTTTTTTTTTAAAGTAAATTGCTAAATATTGTTATTATTGCATTGATAGTATTCCTAGAATTGTATTCACTGTGGGCCATACCATTAGACATGGTCACCAAAACTTACATGTTTTGTGGATTTTTATAGTGGTAAATCGCAATTACTAGCTGTAGCCACTAACACTGTGTTTAAAGGTTCCATACATCTTATACAAATGTCAGCTAAACCTGCTGTAACTGGGGACTGATAATATCGATGCAGTATGAAGGATCGCTACAATATTCCAAAGCTTTATGTCCTATTTGAGCCACATTCAATAAAAAAATTCAAGAGATTGATAATAAATGTGAGACAAGAAATCAGGAATTAAACGAGTGGAGCAGCAGCAGTACACATGTTCATTGCTGCTCCATTGGGGACAAGGTAACCCAATTCTCATGATCAAAGGGGATCTCAGTGGTCAGACCTCCAATTTTTGGATACTTATGGATAAGTGATATATTTTAAATTGGTTTTCATAATCTTACAGAGGCCAATGTAGAACCATATGCAGTAAGTTCCTCTCTGAAGCTGAACAGCTAGGTCTCTGGATGGGGGATATGGAGCTCTGTTGGGGAGACGGGGGGGGGGGGGGGAATATATAAAGAAAATAATCCTCACAGAATATTACACCTATTTAAAAGAAATATATATATTTTGGGGTTCATTTTAATAAACAAAGTATTTAGGAGGAGGTGTGAATTTTATTTGCCGAGAAATGATAATACAGAACCTTGTTATTCTCTGTCCTCTCCAGCATCTGTTCTATAATAGCTCCTGAAATTGATATAGCAGTAGCTGCATGGCTGACTGCTTCTGACGTAGCCAAACCTTCTTCATAAAGGGCACCTTAACTTTCGGCGGCAGTTTCCACACTTCATGAGAGCAGAGATAAGTTATCGTGCTTTACTGTCACAGTAACAGGATCGGTCCCCCCCCCCACCACCACCACCAAGGACGCCATTAAAAGCAAAGCCGTCATCTTCCCTCTGTCTTACATTTTTTTCTTTCCTCACTTGCGTCATTAGCAGCCCCTCAGGTGGAGAGGACAAGATTCACAGTCCCAAGGTTAGGGCATTATCATTCATTACATATGTGCGTCCCAATACGCAGACAGCTCCATGCTCCCCTCCAGAGATCAGACACTCATTTTTGCTTTCTAGTCCCAAGGGCTCATGGAAATAAAAAAAAGAGCTTGGCTCAGCACGGCCCTCATTGTTCTCCTGCCATTTGTCAGGTTAAGTCACACAGCATTGACGTAAAAGCCCACGTCTCCACTTAGGTTAGAATGCAAGGCGGACAGATTTTCAGCTGCAAGGATTCCATCAGTTCCCCTGCTTCAATCCCTACTCCCGCATGCAGAGCTAACTAGCCGCATTAATTCATTTTCTTTGCCTTGGTGCAGCCTTGGGCCTTTGTTACTACAATAGAAAAAAAGTTTATGACCGGAATAATGCGTGCCATATTTCTAGACACCCTGCAGTCTGCTTCTATGTGTTGTGAATATGTATCTCGTACAGGTTTTAATGAATTCAGAGATTTATATAACCCTCTAGTAAAAAAAAACTAAACACATTGATACTTGTTCAACATTAACAGTGCAGGAATACAATATTATAATGTTCTTGTGTTTGTTATATAATAATGTAATAATACTTTACTTGCCAGGTATAACCACAGATCTGCAAGAGATCTCTCACTCCCAGCTATAGAAAAAAACAAGAAATATCAGAAAAATTATATTAAAGGGGAGGTGCCTTAGGCACCTCCCCTTTAATATAATTTTTCTGATATTTCTTGGTTTATTTAATAACATAGGCTGAAAGTAATTCCTCAGAAGCCTAGAAGGTCCACCTAGGGAGATTTATCATTAAAAAAAAAGTAGAGATGAGCGAACTTACAGTAAATTCGATTCGCCACGAACTTTTCGGCTCGGCAGTTGATGACTTTTCCTGCATAAATTAATTCAGCTTTCCGGTGCTCTGGTGGGCTGGAAAAGGTGGATACAGTCCTAGGAGACTCTTTCCTAGGAATGTATCCACCTTTTCCAGCCCACCGAAGCACCTGAAGGCTGAACTAATTTATACAGGATAAGTCATCAACTGCCAAGCCGAGAAGTTCGTGACAAATCGAATTTACTGTAAGTTCGCTCATCGCTAAAAAAAAAAAAGCATGCCCATAGCAACAAGTCGTAGATCTGCTTCCAATTATCTAAGGCTAGGTTCACACTACGGAATTTCCGCCTGCAATTCCGCTTTAAAATTGCAGGCAGAAATTCCGCTTACTAAAATGTACTGTATAGTGAATGGGTTTCCGTTCACAAATTCACACTTCGGAGTTTGTGAACTGAAAATCCGCTTGAAAATTTCCTCCTGAAGAATGGCGTTGCTCATTCTTCAGGCGGAAATACTCGCAGAACACATTGCAGTCTATTAGAGACTGGAGTGTCCACGCAGTCCTAGCGCCGACTGATTCTGTCGGCGCTTGCCGCACTCGGAATCTCCAGGCAAAAATTTTCTGCCCGGAGATTCCCGCAGTGTGAACCTAGCCTTAGGGTATTTTATGTGGGAAAAAACTTTCTCTAAGTTACGGTCATCGAGGGGTGAGTTGGGGTTAGGGCGATTCAGTGGCAGCCCTGAAGCTCCCAGTGGATTTCAGTGGAATGTCATTGTCATGGACATTCACACTGTTCCCAGTCTCCTTTGAAGTGGCACGGTTTCCACATAAAAAACACGCCGTTCTTGCCCATATGAGCATACCCCAAGAAATGAGATATGTAATTTGATTTTGAACAGGTCCTCTATTATTGGTGCCTATAGGATAGAAAATTATAACTGAAGGTTTTGAGAAATATTGAAATAATTTGGCTCAAGAAAACTACATGCAAAATGTGATGTGATGTGTAAAGGTTTGAAGGTCATTATAATATGAAGGTCATTGCTCTTCAGCTTGAGGTCGCTACCTGATGGCCGGATATTCTCCATCAGGACTTTTTGGTAGATTTCAGAATTATTGGGGTTCCGTCAATCCCAGCAGCTCCTCCGGGTCCTAAAGCAGCTAAGCAGCCCCAGACCATCAGATTACCACCAACATATTTGACTGTGGGTATGATGTTCTCTTTCTGAAATGTTGTGTTACTTTTACACCCGATAGGAAACACACCTTCCAAAAAGTTAAACTTTTCTCTCGTCAGTCCACAGAACATTTTCCGAAAAGTTTTGGATCATTAAAATATATATATATATATATATATATATATATATATATATATTATTATTATCATTATTATTATTTTTTTTTTTTTTTTTTTTTTTAAAGTGAGGTAAGCATTTTTTGGTCAGCAGTGATTTTTGACTTAGACAAGTGAGGCCTGCACACTTAGGCAAGTGAGGCCTGCATTTCCTAAGATGTTGTTATGGGTTCTTTTGTGATCTTTTGGATCAGCCTTCGCTGCACGTTTACCATCATTAGCTTGAGTCCCAAAGCTTTAGAAATGGCTTTGTAACTAGGGCTGGGCGGTATACTGGTTCATACCGAAATTTTTGTCCTGCACAATATGAATTTTTCCCCATGCCGCAATACCGGTTTTGCCCCTCCCCCTCGGGAATGAATGAATTATCAGCCCAGCGCTGCGCTGTCCCCACATCAGGGAACTAATCATATGTGACCCGCGAGCGCTGTTATTTTACATGGAATCTTTAGATTGCTAACATGAAATAATGCTATTGCATAGAATTACTTAGTGTTATTGGCAAACAACTAAAAGTGCCTGTTGAGCCAGGCTCTATCAGAAGATCGGACCCTAGACCCGCACGAAGCAGGTGAGCAGCCCTCCAGAGGGTATTGAAACCGATTATGTGGATGCCGATCAGTTGGGGGGGGCAGTGAATGTGGCTTAAGTGCTGTGATCGCTATTGGGATCATGGCGCTTAAGGGGTTAACGACGGATCCCATCAGGATTGCCGTTGTCAGTCATTAACTGTGAGTACACGGCTGCTGATAGCAATTGTCACTCAGTCTATGAAGCGAGGGCAGCTCTTGCGAACGCTTTAAAGTCAGAATACCGCTCAGGATGTAAATAATTGTAAATATAGTGATCATCTAATTTATTACAGGAAAATGGGGAAAAAATATTTAAACCTACACGCTCAACATATTTACATGGTCAGGTTCTATTTTGGTGATTAGTTATTAGGCCTAGGTGGGGATAGTAAAATAGAACTAAGTTTTCCAAAGAGACTGAGGGAGGGCAAAAGATCTCAAAGCAGAATGATACCTTTTGGGCAGTGCCCTTAGGTTTGGATATGGTTTATTTGATGTAAATTCTTCCTGCCCGGACAATCCACAATAAATGATCATACAAACCTGATAAATGTGCTTTTGAAAACCTCTTCTGCATTGCAGTACATTACAATTCATCCATTTTATTGTTGTCTCGTCCAACAGCATAGTCAATAATGTGAACAGTTTAGAGCGTATAGTCTCTGCTATCACTCCATGGTTTATATCGATAGGTGCAGGTGGTCCAGGTGATCCTTTTCTGCTGACAGTCTTCTATGTTTCTATGTTATGTTACCAGTTTTTACACTGCTCTGTAAGAGCCAGTTCACCGCACTATAACCCTGTGTATTTGGTTTAGTGTAAGTGAACTGGCTGTCAGTTTCCCTTTTAAACAGCCGTTTATGTATTTGGTTTTCCTTTTTTTGCTTTGATCTGTCTGTTCACTTGTCTTATGTAACAGTTTTCATAGCTGCTGAAGTCTAATGTGCCTGTGACCTATCCATGTCTATACTTCAAAGCAAGGGTAACATGACAGAAAATCATTTCCAGTACAATATCCAGTTGCATTGCAACTTTTAGCTAGAAGGTCTTTTTAAAGAAGCAGCTAGAAGGTCTTTTTAAAGAAGCACTTACCCTCTTTGTACAGCTATTATTTATTCATATATATATATATATATATATATATATATATGTATATGTATATGTTGAGGTTTCTGGAACTGCAGGTATTTAAGATAGAGATCATAGGGGTCAGATATATTATTGCAGACTGACTTTATCCCTTTGATTAATATTATAGTTAGCGTCTCGTCTTCCTGGTATGGCTGAGAACTATACACTATTGAACTCCACACAAAGTGTATACTTATAGTGGTCATATGTACATGTTTCTTGAGCCTTAGGGGTTGGCATGACCATTTCCAATCAATGTAATATAAATGGAGACCTTACGATTCTGCCCAAAAGCAGATGGTGTGGGAGATAATGATTGAGCTGTTGGGTTACACAGCCTGATTTTTTTGTTCTTTGGGCAATGGCTTCCCCTGCATCCTATTGAAAACACCATGCATGGCTAAGATGAACATGCATGTGTATGTGGGCAAGATAGCTGATGGCTGAACAAGCTATCTTACGTGTATGGCCAGACTCTTAGGCATCTGTAGACGTATATTAGTAGGGGTAACCTGTTGTTTGGGGATCTTTTCCCTTATCTCTACTGATGTATGTAAATGTTGAGTTCACAAGGGAAGGCTACTGCTTCAGCTTTTTCCTTACTTACCAACCTTCTCTGCCTTAGTTAATTCACCATAACCACTTCTTCTCGCAGGGAGTTCCATAGTCTCACTGGTTTTATAGTAAATCATTTAAATTTTTTCCTCAGTATATAGAGGTTGACCCTTTTGTTGTAGATACAGTCCTAGGTATAAATATGTCATGTAAGTAGTTAATAGAGTGATTTCTGTATCTTCCTTTGAGATATACTATAGAGACACCTATCTAGTTGCACATTGGACCTCCTTTTGCCTTCAGAAGCACAAGAATTCATCGTGGTACATATTCCACTGGGCAATGAAATTGTTTTGCAGGAATATTGGCCCATCGGCAAATAGTATTGTATTTTTCCAGTTGCAGAAGATTAATTTCTACCTTGTTGTAGAGATGTTCTATAGGATTAAGATGTGAGGATTGGAAGATCAGGGAAGCAATGCTGTGTTCCTGGAACCAACCAAACTTCCACCAGCCTAAAATGTTAACATCTGACATGATTGATGCAGCGTGAACCAAATTTCTCCTTGTTAGGATCCTCCAAGCAGATTCCACTGCTTCAAATTACTTGTGTGCCATGGTTTTAGCATGGAGAAGTAGAAAAAAATTCAGTGAGGAACTTCTGCTGTGTGAATATAGCCAGAGGCAGAGATCCGCATGATTTCAATGGGATTCTGCAGCTCACATGGCAAAATCCCCATAGCAGTAACATCTGCCATGAAAATCCTGGTTCCGAGGTCCCAAAAACATTGAACCTGTTCAGTGTTTTTGCGGGTTCCGCTCGGAAATTTTTTGCCGTTCATGATGGTCTTTCCAAGCACTCCCAGCGCTGACATGTTTTGGCTTTTACATGGAGAAGTAGAAGAAATGAAGTAAGAAAATCCTGCAGAGGAATTCCACTGAATAATCCTGCAGAAATTTACTGCACATTATGTTCAATGGGATTCCGAAAATGACGCAAAAATATAATACAGTACCTGTCTTTTAATTTGCTGAATTCCGCAGCAGAATCCTATTTAAGTCATTAAGGCTTTGACTTTAGACTGAATTCTATGTTTTCGGCGCACAGAAATTCTGCTGGAGTTCTGTCCAAATTATGCAAAACTGTGAAAAATCCTCAGTCTGCTTTCCTATGCAGAATTTGACAGGAATAGCAGAAATTCCACCGCGTGAACATAGCCTTAGGGTAAAGGCACACCTAGCAGATTTGCACAAGGGTAAAATCTGTAGCTGATGCAGTCATAGCATAAGGGTGCGTTCACACGCCCGTCTGTCCCGTTTTTTTATCACCGTTTCGGTTCCGTTCTTGCAGGCTGTAAAAGGATTAGATGGTTTTAAAAAAATCCCATTCATGTCAATGGGATTTTTTTTACAATCAGTTTACATCCGTTTTTACCCGTCTGCACTCATTTCCGTTTTTTTGACGTCCGAAAAAACTGCACATGCAGTAAGAATGGATACAGTAAATTGAACATTGAAGTCTATGGAAAACGGTTGAGCCTTTAATGTCATCCATTTGCATCCGTTTTTTCAATCCGTTTTTACTTCTGAGCATGCTCAGAACAAAAATAATTTTTTTTTTTTAGTTTATTAACTGAACAATAATGGATACCAACGGATAACATACATTTGCATCTGTTATTGTCCGTTTTTATTTTTGACAGAAGAAGATGTCCATGTGAACGCAGCCTAAACTAACCTCTTGTACTAGATTCACCTGCTATGAGGATTTTCAAATCATCATGTCTGTTACTGTTGCAGAGTATTTCACAGATCTATTGCAGATTGACTTCAATAATCAGTTTTTTGGGGGCTTTCAGTGGGAATGCTGCAAAAATTTTGCGCAGCAGTTTTGTCCCATTTGCATTTACCCTAAAGGAGAACTCCAGCAAAAGTCAACTTATCTCCTATCCTGTGGATAGGAGATAAGTAGCTGATCGCGGGGTCCGACCGCTGAGACCCCCCGCGATCTCTGGTCCGGGACCCCAGCTCTCTCATGAGGAGCATGTGTGTCGTCTGCCAGTAGACCGTATGCACTCCATTTATTTCTGTGGGAGCGCAGATGATGCCCAAGTGCTCTACTCAGGTTTTTTCAGCGCTCCCATAGAAGTGAATGGAGCGTGTGCCGCCTGCATCACATGCTCCTCACAGAACAGGTCCTGTCCCAGAGATCGTGGGGGGTCCCAGCAGTCGGACCCCCTGTGATCAGCTACTTACTTCCTGTGAATAGGGAATAAGTACATTTTTGCTAAAGTTCTTCTTTAATATGACTATACATTAGATAAATGTCAGACAATTGCAACAAAACTGTTGTGTTCAGCTATCAGCCCTGGCAAGGGGGGTCTGCCAGCTCTGTATTGGAAAAAACAAGCATTCCTGGCTTATCTGAATGTGCCTATTTATGGAGGAGCTGGGAGAGATAGCGGTTTGGCTGACAGTTCGTGTGTACGACCAGTTTAAGTGTTGAATCTCTGTAAAGGATACAGTGAACATTAAAGGAAACAGTGAACATTAAAGGATACGGGGAACATTAAAGGATACAGGGAACATTAAAGAATACAGGGAACATTAAAGAATACAGGGAACATTAAAGAATACAGGGAACATTAAAGGATACAGGGAACATTAAAGGATACGGTGAACATTAAAGGATACAGTGAACATTAAAGGATACAGGGAACATTAAAGGATACAGTGAACATTAAAGGATACAGGGAACATTAAAGGATACAGGGAACATTAAAGAATACAGGGAACATTAAAGAATACAGGGAACATTAAAGGATACGGGGAACATTAAAGGATACGGGGAACATTAAAGAATACAGGGAACATTAAAGAATACAGGGAACATTAAAGGATACAGTGAACATTAAAGGATACGGTGAACATTAAAGGATACAGGGAACATTAAAGGATACAGTGAACATTAAAGGATACAGTGAACATTAAAGGATACAGTGAACATTAAAGGATACAGTGAACATTAAAGGATACAGGGAACATTAAAGGATACAGGGAACATTAAAGGATACAGGGAACATTAAAGGATACAGGGAACATTAAAGGATACAGGGAACATTAAAGGATACAGGGAACATTAAAGAATACAGGGAACATTAAAGGATACAGGGAACATTAAAGGATACAGTGAACATTAAAGGATACAGGGAACATTAAAGGATACAGGGAACATTAAAGGATACAGTGAACATTAAAGAATACAGGGAACATTAAAGGATACAGGGAACATTAAAGGATACAGGGAACATTAAAGGATACAGGGAACATTAAAGGATACAGGGAACATTAAAGGATACAGGGAACATTAAAGGATACAGGGAACATTAAAGGATATGGTGAACATTAAAGGAAACAGTGAACATTAAAGGATACAGGGAACATTAAAGGATACAGGGAACATTAAAGGATACAGGGAACATTAAAGGATACAGGGAACATTAAAGGATACAGGGAACATTAAAGGATACAGTGAACATTAAAGGATACAGTGAACATTAAAGGATACAGTGAACATTAAAGGATACAGGGAACATTAAAGGATACAGTGAACATTAAAGGATACAGTGAACATTAAAGGATACAGGGAACATTAAAGGATACGGTGAACATTAAAGGAAACAGTGAACATTAAAGGATACAGTGAACATTAAAGGATACAGGGAACATTAAAGGATACAGGGAACATTAAAGGATACAGGGAACATTAAAGGATACAGGGAACATTAAAGGATACAGGGAACATTAAAGGATACAGGGAACATTAAAGGAAACGGTGAACATTAAAGGATACAGGGAACATTAAAGAATACAGTGAACATTAAAGGATACGGTGAACATTAAAGGAAACAGTGAACATTAAAGGATACAGTGAACATTAAAGGAAACTGTGAACATTAAAGGATACGGGGAACATTAAAGGATACAGGGAACATTAAAGGATACGGGGAACATTAAAGGATACAGGGAACATTAAAGGATACAGTGAACATTAAAGGATACGGGGAACATTAAAGGATACGGTGAACATTAAAGGATACAGTGAACATTAAAGGATACGGTGAACATTAAAGGAAACAGTGAACATTAAAGGATACAGTGAACATTAAAGGAAACTGTGAACATTAAAGGATACGGGGAACATTAAAGGATACAGGGAACATTAAAGGATACGGGGAACATTAAAGGATACAGGGAACATTAAAGGATACAGTGAACATTAAAGGATACGGGGAACATTAAAGGATACGGTGAACATTAAAGGATACAGTGAACATTAAAGGATACGGTGAACATTAAAGGATACAGTGAACATTAAAGGATACGGTGAACATTAAAGGATACGGTGAACATTAAAGGATACGGTGAACATTAAAGGATACAGTGAACATTAAAGGATACGGTGAACATTAAAGGATACAGTGAACATTAAAGGATACGGTGAACATTAAAGGATACGGTGAACATTAAAGGAAACAGTGAACATTAAAGGATACGGTGAACATTAAAGGAAACAGTGAACATTAAAGGATACAGTGAACATTAAAGGAAACTGTGAACATTAAAGGATACGGGGAACATTAAAGGATACGGGGAACATTAAAGGATACGGGGAACATTAAAGGATACAGGGAACATTAAAGGATACAGTGAACATTAAAGGATACGGGGAACATTAAAGGATACAGTGAACATTAAAGGATACAGGGAACATTAAAGGATACAGTGAACATTAAAGGATACGGGGAACATTAAAGGATACGGTGAACATTAAAGGATACAGTGAACATTAAAGGATACAGGGAACATTAAAGGATACAGGGAACATTAAAGGATACAGGGAACATTAAAGGATACAGGGAACATTAAAGGATACGGTGAACATTAAAGGAAACGGTGAACATTAAAGGAAACGGTGAACATTAAAGGATACAGGGAACATTAAAGGATACAGTGAACATTTGTGAAGATACTTGCGTCCCATACTTTCTTTATTGGCTGCTGCAATTTGAACAGTAAAGGGAGAAGTCAGTGAGGTTTCCCAGGTAACAGGGTGATTAGAGAGCCTGGCGTTCACCTTTCCAGCTGGCGCCGTCAGGGCATACGCTTTCGCTAATAGGATTGTGTTGAGGACTACGCTGGTCTGGTCAAAACAGAAACAAGCAGATATTAATACGTAAAGTGGGATTAGCACACATTCCAGGCATCCATTGATTACGGATAATGAGCTGTCTGTGAGCCCTGCCAGGCCATGCTGTAGTGTGGTGCGAATGTGAGCGGCTTGTGGGTTCAACATATTAGTATTCTTACTATAAGATGAAATCTGCTGACTCCAATAGAGATAAACAAACTAAAATGTCATTGTAAGTATGGTTGAAAAAAATGCATGCATGTTGAAGGGAAACTGAAATGCAGTTCATCGGCACTAAACCCAATATACTGGGTTATAGTGCAGGTGAACAGCATTAAAGGTAGTGGTCACTTACTTTAATTGGTGAAGTATTAGCAGAGTTATGCCCGTTTTCATCCATTATTGCTATTGCGCTTCTCTGTGCATTGGACATGAGTAGCGTTCTCGCCATGCTTCCCAACAGAGAGCTCTTTGCTGACATCACGACCACAGTGCTCTCTGCTGACATCTCTGTCCATTTTAGGAACTGTCCAGAGCAGCATATGTTTGCTATGGGGATTTTCTCCTACTCTGGACAGTTCCTAAAATGGACAGAGATGTCAGCAGAGAGCACTGTGGTCATGATGTCAGCAGAGAGCTCTATGTTCCAAAAAGAAGAAAATTTCCTCTGTAGTATTCAGCAGCTAATAAGTGCTGGAAGGATTAAGATTTTTTAATAGAAGTAATTTACAAATCTGTTTAACTTTTTGGCACCAGTTGATTTAAAAAATAAAATAAAATTACACCGGAGTACCCCTTTAATTTGGTGTTTTAGCCAAAACCAGGAATGGAATTGTCACAGAGAAAAACTATAATTAAAAGATCTGCACCTTTTTCTGTGTTTTGGACCCACTCCTGGCTTAAAGGGGTATCCAAAATGTTCTGAACGCTGGGGCAGCAGAGTACCCCTTTCAACAGAAGGAAACAAATAAAAACTCAATTAACCTCTTTCCAGCAGCTCAGCAGTCATTGCATACAGAGCAGGGCTCATAAGCCCTATATGTGGCGGGCATCAGCTGTACATTACAGCCAGCACCTGCCTACAACTGCTGGCATCAGTCTTTAGTCCTGTTTCATCACTTTATCCCTATGCAAGCTATGATCAATAGCCATGGCAGCATGCAGAGGGTGAATGAACAATGTCAAACATGTCTGGTCCGACTTGCTCGGTTCTGCTCAATATAGGCTTAGGATTTCACTGGGCAGTTCAATTACAAATTGACAGCTGTTTCTAGCTCTAGCTATCTCTAGACTACAGTGCACAGAGATTTAAATGATAAGAAGACACAGTGTGTTATGTCCAGCCCACCACCAGGTCATAGGTGCATGGCAGCGTGAGGACAGCATGCGTAGGGAAGCCAAAAACACAGAAATTCCAGCACCACGATCACGGAATAAGAACGCTGCTTTATTGATATATCATCGACAGGAACACAGAGCACAGCATGCACGAACCAAGGAGTGACTCGTTTTGGTGGGCGTATGTGCTACGCACCATGTGCTACGCCTGCGAAAATGCTTCTTCCGTGATCGTGGTGCTGGAATTTCCGTGTTTTTTTTTATTTAGATGAATAATAATTGTTGTACAGATGATTTTACTGCAAAATTATACATGAATCTGCTCAGCCCCTGCTCCCACCCTGCAACGTGACGTCAGTACATTAAACACCATCTTCATGGTGACCTGTTTCTTCTAAGGTAAACACCACTGTTGCTGTTACTTGAACTCCTAGTGATGATAACACTGAAAAATACAGTTATAACTGAAAGGTTTTTAGAGCCCTGGGTGCGGCAAAGCCCCCTAAAAACCTCAAAACCAAACATACTCACCTGCCCCAACTAAACACCACTTTGGCCATTGTAACGGCTTCCAGTCCAAGGTGGGTTACCACTTGTCCAAGAAAAGATAAGTATGTGATTTGTTGGGTTCTGGCTGCTGAGACCATTGCCAACCATGAGAACAGTGGTCTTTACTACGGCTATCTTCAACAGTGCCATGGCAATTGAATGGAGAGCATGTGTACTGCCACTACAGTCACACAAGGGACCTCCATTCTCATGACCACCAGCGACATCTACTGTTTAAATCAGTGTTTCCCAACCAGGGTGCCTCCAGCTGTTGCAAAACTACAACTCCCAGCATGCTGGTAGTTGTAGTGTTGCAACAGCTGGAGGCACCCTGGTTGGGAAACACTGGATTAGATACTTATAAAGGATACTAAAGACACACGATAAGTTATAATCTTGGAATGAAGTCTCTTCTCTGCTTGTAATGTTAGAATCAATATAAGATGAAAGGGTTTATTGTAGAAGAGATTGTGTCACTATACTTATATAAGACGCTGTTCTGGTTTTCCTTGAATCATCTTGAAGATGTCTTTTAATTTCACTGTCTGATGCAGGATAGTAACTATGACATGATGGAGATGATGTTACACTGAAATGATCCTGAACCATTCAGCAATTTTCTTTTGTTGCTAAAGCTAATGAGCATCCACCACCCTAATAGTGTAAAGCAAACTGAAGCTGACACATGGGGCTGGTGCCGGCAAGTTTAATCAACCAGAGAGAGCAGCTATCAAGAAACATTGAGCTGTAAAAACTGTGTGAAGTACATCCCATAGCAGTGCATTCGAGTCATTAAAGGGGTACTCCAGCCCTAATACATCTTATCCCATATCCAAAGGTGTACTTCGCGCACCAGGACGTACATTTATGTCCTGTGTATGACTGCGAGCATCGGAGCGGTGCTCGCGTCGTACACGGCAGGTTTTGGCTGCCATCAGCAGCCAGGGACCCGCCGGTAATGGCCAACATCCGCGATCGCGCAGATGTCCACCATTAACCCCTCAGATGCCGTGATCAGTACAGATCACGGCATCTGCGGCAATGCGCACGTTAAAATAGATGATCGGATCGCCCGCAGCGCTGCCGCGGCGATCCGATCATCTGTAATGGCAGATGGCGGTCCCCTCACCTGCCTCCATCCGTCTCCCAGCGTCTCCTGCTCTGGTCTGGGATCGAGCAGACCAGAGCAGATGATAGCTGATAATACTGATCAGTGATATGTCTTATACATAGCACTGAACAGTATTAGCAATCAAATGGTTGCTAGATAGTCCCCTATGGGGCCAAAAAAAAGTGTAAAAAAATAAATAAATAATAAAGTTGAAAAATGTAAAAAAAAAAAAAAAAAAAAAAGGAAATAATCCCCTCCTCCAATAAAAATGAAAATTGTCCGTTTTTCCCATTTTACCCCCAAAAAGCGTGATTTTTTTAAAATAAACATATTTGGTATCGCCGCTTGCCTAAATGTCCAATCTATCAAAATATAATGTTAATGATCCCATACGGTGAACGGTGTAAACGTAATAAATAAAAGTCCAAAAATGCTGCTTTTTTGTCACATTTTATTCCCAAAAAAATGAATAAAAAATTATCTAAAAGTTTTATATATGCAAATGTGGTATCAATAAAAAGTACAGAAGACGGCGCAAAAAATGAGCCCTCATAACGCCCTAAAACTTTAGATTATTTTTTTTAAGCGGTACAAAAATATAAAAGTATCTAGCCATGGGTATAATTTTTAATCCTATTGACCCACAGAATAAAGAGCGCGTCATTTCTACCGTAAAGTGTACAGTGTGAAAACAAAACCCTCCAAAATGTGCAAAATTGTGGTTTTCATGAAAATTTCCTCCCTAAAAAAATATTTTTTTGGGTTCGCCGTACATTTTATGGTAAAATGAGAAGATTCATTACAAAGTAAAATTGGTCACGCAAAAAACAAGCCCTTATGTGGGTCTGTAGATGGAAATATAATAGAGTTATGGATTTTAAAAGGCGAGGAGGAAAAAACGAAAACGCAAAAATAAAATTGGCCTGGTCCTTAAGGTGAAAATGGGCTTGGTCCTTAAAGGGGTACTCCGGTGAAAACCTTTTTTCTTTTAAATCAACTGGTGGCAGAAAGTTAAACATATTTGTAAATTACTTCTATTAAAAAATCTTAATCCTTCCAGTACTTATTAGCTGCTGAATACTACAGCGGAAATTCCGTTCTTTTTGGAACACTGATGACATCACGAGCACAGTGCTCTCTGCTGACATTTCTGTCCATTTTAGCAACCATGCATAGCAGATGTATGCTAAGGGCAGCATGGTGGCTCAGTGGTTAGCACTGGTGCCTTGCAGTGCTGGGGACTTGGGTTCAATTCCCACTAAGGACAACAATAAATAAAGACTGATTATTATTATTATAACGTCAGCAGAGAGAACTGTGCTCGTGATGTCATCAGAGAGCATTCCAAAAAGAAAAGAATTTCCTCTGTAGTATTCAGCAGCTAATAAGTACAGGAATGATTAAGATTTGATTTAAAAGAAAAAAAGTTGATTTAAAAGAAAAAAGGTTTTCACCGTAGTACCCCTTTAAGGGGTTAAGTGACTTTTAAAGCTTTAGCTCAATACTTGGGGGGATCATTGTCAATAAACGGAAAAGTTTAACACATGAAAATTGAACCGGTTCTGTTCCCCTTAGGCCCTTGAATATAAAAATCATTGAGTACAACTTTGTTTTGCATTATCTGTGGCCATGAATCTATTTAGAGGTATCTCTACCCAGAATCAAGATCTATTGTA
Source organism: Hyla sarda (assembly GCF_029499605.1). Taxonomy (NCBI): domain Eukaryota; kingdom Metazoa; phylum Chordata; class Amphibia; order Anura; family Hylidae; genus Hyla; species Hyla sarda. The sequence goes on from NC_079198.1 coordinate 82,241,996, forward strand.
TTGTGGTGTTCACAATCATTTATGTTGTGCATATTTGGGATGTTTACTCCTTTATCAGAAATGTGTAGAAACAGTGAATCAGTAAATCCGCTATCTAAATCTGGAACTTCAATGATAATGCGTAGCAAAAAGTTAAATGGAATGTTTTATGGAGTCAGGGCAGGGGACTGATGTGAAGGCCTTATACCATTACCATTGTGCTTGGGCTGCTGCAACTAAAATATTAAAGGGGTTCTCCTTTGGATAGGGGATAAGATGTTTAAGCACCGGAGAACCTCTTTAAACCTTAAAGAGCCTTCACCGATCAGGAGCTCCTCTCCCTGCTTCTGTGTCATGTGATCGAGACACGCTCAAAAACTTACATGCAAGTGTGTCTCGGTCACATGACACCGAGCTGAGAGAGCGTGAATGCTGTCCTGATCTGTGGAGATCTGAACACTTAGACCCGTCCGCCAATCAAAACTTTTGACTGACATGTCGCTAGGATAAGTCAAAAGTTTTTCAAAATGACAGTGTTCCCAGCGCATTTAAATAGGAAGTTTCCACTCTCATGATAGGTCTATTTTAGTAAATACTAGCATTTCCCATAAAATAACAGTGATGGAGAATCTTGCAGTTATACCTCCTCCAAATATATTGGGCAGTTTTAGTGTGCCTCTCTGGGCAGGAATTAGTAAAACATCCAGTTGTCATTGTTTTAATCATAGGGAGAACAACATAACGGCAGGACAATGTAGAGTTTAAAGAAAAGATCCTCTAAGATTGTCACTTCAACAGCCACGTCAGAGAAGATGACAACTCCTCTTTAAGTGAATTATGTTGCTTTCTTATTAATAGTCATCATTGCTTTCATACTTGTGTGGATGTACTAGCGGTGACCTACTTTTGGTAAGGGACTGCTTATCCAAGTCTACCTAGTCAAAGGGTAAAATGAGCTCCTAAAGTATGGAGGATGTAAATCTTATGTTCCCAGTATGATCTGAAAACTGCTACACACTGGGGTTTATTTACTAAGAGTGGAGTGTAGGTTTCTTTGTGGGTTTTGATTTCCGACAGGTATTTTCCCAAGGTATTTACGGTTTCCCTACATTTTTGCTTTTTTTTTTTACAACTGTTCTGATCTGTTGGGTTTTCCTCAGCTCAAATCCACCACATTTTCTGTGGGAACCATAGTAAATATGTTGGGATTTTTCAAAACTGTCGGGACCACGCCCACTTTATCCCGTGGCCACACACCCTTTCGGGTTTTTCTTGTAAAATGGAGGGGTTTGGTCGCAAATTGTGTCGCAAGGGACGTGCGACGCAATTTGGGTGCAAAACCCGACAAAAAAAGTGTCAGGATCACATTAGTAAATAAACCCCACTGTGTCCTTGAACACAATACTGCCACACAGTGTGCCCCTGACTATAATACTGCCACATGCTGTGCCTCTATAGTATTGCCAAATACTGTGCCAGCCATGTTGCCCTTAAAACAGTGAATTATTTCTCTATGCCCCCTCAAGCAATGAATGATGCTATTACCCCCTAACAAGCTGCTCCCCAATGACCTGTGCCACTGCTCCCCCAATGAAATGTGCCATTGCCTCTCCTAATAAACTGTGCCATTGCTCATACAGAACTGTGTCTCTGCCCCCCCTAATTAAAGAGTACCTGTCACCAAACAAAACTTTTAATATATTGTTCCTTATGTAATTATAAGACACTTTGCTATTCCCGGCCTGGCAGGAGACCAAACTCAGGAAGTGGGTGCGGGGCATGGCAAGGCACAGCTCTCGCAGGCTTCAGTGATGTCGTGTTTTGGAGCACCCATTTTTTTAAGGACAGGGGGGGTGTTAGGAGTAGTTAGGGAATATAATCTGAGTTAGTTTAGAAAGGTACTCTTTAACCCTTTAAGGACCCAGCCAATTTTCACTGTAGGACCCGGCCATTTTTTGCACATCTGACCACTGTCACTTTAAGCATTAATAACTCTGGGATGCTTGTACCTTTCATTCTGATTCAGAGATTGTTTTTTCGTGACATATTCTACTTTATGTTAGTGGTAAAATTTTGTGGTAACTTGCATCCTTTCTTGGTGAAAAATCCCCAAATTTGATGAAAAATTTTAAAATTTAGCATTTTTCTAACTCTCTCCTTGTAAGGAAAATGGATATTCCAAATAAAAAAAAAATTTTGATTCACATATACAATATGTCTACTTTATGTTTGCATCATAAAATTGACATGTTTTTACTTTTGGAAGACACCAGAGGGCTTCAAAGTTCAGCAGCAATTTTCCAATTTTTCTAAAAATTTTCAAACTCACTATTTTTCAGGGACCAGTTCAGGTTTGAAGTGGATTTGAAGGGTCTTCATATTAGAAATACCCCACAAATGAACCCATTATAAAAACTGCACCACCTAAAGTATTCATAATGACATTCAGTCAGCATTTTAACCCTTTAGGTGTTTCACAGGAATAGCAGCAAAGTGAAGGAGAAAATTCACAATCTTCATTTTTTACACTTGCATGTTCTTGTAGACCCAATTTTTGAATTTTTACAAGGGGTAAAAGGAGAAAATTTATACTTGTATTTGTAGCCCAATTTCTCTCGCGTAAGCACATACCTCATATGTCTATGTAAATTGTTTGGCGGGCGCAGTAGAGGGCTCAGAAGCGAAGGAGCGACAAGGGGATTTTGGAGAGTACGTTTTTCTTAAATGGTTTTTGGGGGGCATGTTGCATTTAGGAAGCCCCTATGGTGCCAGAACAGCAAAAAAAAAAAACATGCCATACCATTTTGGAAACTAGACCCCTTGAGGAATGTAACAAGGAATTAAGTGAGCCTTCATACCCCACAGGTGTTTCGCGACTTTTGCATATGTAAAAAAAAAATAAAAATTTTACTAAAATGTGTGTTTCCCCTCAAATTTCACATTTTTGCAAGGGTTAATAGCAGAAAATACCCCCAAAAATTGGTAACCCCATCTCTTCTGAGTATGGAGGTACCCCATAAGTTGACCTGAAGTGCACTACAGGCGAACTACAATGCTCAGAAGAGAAGGAGTCATATTTGGCTTTTTGAGAGCAAATTTTGCTCGGGGGGCATGTCGCATTTAGCCCCTATGGTGCCAGAACAGCAAAAAGACAAAAACAAATGGCATACCATTTTGGAAACTAGACCCCTTGAGGAACGTAACAAGGAATAATTTGACCCTTAATACCCCACAGGGGTTTCACAACTTTTGCATATGTAAAAAAAAAAAAAAAAAATTTCACTAAAATGTGTGCTTCCCCCCAAATTTCACATTTTTGAAAGGGTTAATAGCAGAAAAGACCCCCCAAAATTTGTAACCCCATGTGTGGACGTCAAGTGCTCTGCTTGCGCACTACAATGCTCAGAAGAGAAGGAGCTTCATTGAGCTTTTGGGGAAAAAATTGTTTGGAATGGAAGTCAGGGGCCATGTGCGTTTACATAGCCCCCCGTGGTGCCAGAACAGTGGACCCCCCACATGTGACCCTATTTTGGAAACTACATCCCTCACAGAATTTAATAAGGGGTGAGTATTTACACCCCACTGGCGTTTGACAGATCTTTGGAACAGTGGGCTGTGCAAATGAAAATTAAAATTTTTCATTTTCACGGACCACTGTTCCAAAAATCTGTCAGACACCTGTGGAGCGTAAATGCTCACTGTACCCCTTATTACATTACGTGAGGTGTGTAGTTTCCAAAATGGGATCACATGTGGGTATTTATTTTTTTGCCTTTATGTCAGAACCGCTGTAAAATCAGCCACCCCTGTGCAAATCACCAATTTAGGCCTCAAATGTACATAGTGCACTCTCACTCCTGAGCCTTGTTGTGCGCCCGCAGAGCATTTTACGCCTAGATATGGGGTACTTCTGTACTCAGGAGAAATTGTGTTACAAATTTTGGGGGTCTTTTTTTCCTTTTTAACACTTGTGAAAATAAAAAGTATAGGGCAACACCAGCATGTTAGTGTAATTTTTTTTTTTTTACACTAACAAGCTGGTGTAGCCCCAACTTTTCCTTTTCATAAGGGGTAAAAGGAGAAAAAGCCCCCCAAAATTTGTAGTGCAATTTCTCCCGAGTACGGAGATACCCCATATGTGGCCCTAAACTGTTTCCTTGAAATACGACAGGGCTCCAAAGTGAGAGAGCTCCATGCGCTTTTGAGGACTAAATTAGGGATCGCATAGGGTGGACATAGGGGTATTCTACGCCAGTGATTCCCAAACAGGGTGCCTCCAGCTGTTGCTAAATTCCCAGCTTGCCTGGACAGTCAGTGGCTGTCTTAAAATGCTGGGAGTTGTTGTTTTGCAACAGCTGGAGGCTCCGTTTTGGTAACACTGCCATACAATACGGTTTTAATTTTTATTGGGGGGGGGAGACAGTGTAAGGGGGTGTATATGTTGTGTTTTACTCTTTATTATGTGTTAGTGTAGTGTTTTTAGGGTACATTCACACTGACATGTTACAGTGAGTTTCCGCTAGGAGTTGAAGCCGCGGTGAAAAATTTGCCGCAGCCCAAACTTGAAGCAGGAAACTTTCTGTAAACCTGCCTGTGTGAATGTACCCTGTATGTTCACATGGGGGGGGCAAACCTCCAGCTGTTTCAAAACTACAACTCCCAGCATGTACTGACAGACCGTGCATGCTGGGAGTTGTACTTTTGCAACAGCTGGAGACACACTGGTTGGAAAACCTTCAGTTAGGTTCTGTTACCTAACTCAGTATTTTCCAACCAGTCTGCCTCCAGCTGTTGCAAAACTACAACTCCCAGCATGTACTGATCGCCAAAGGGCATGCTGGGAGATGTAGTTATGCAATAGCTGGAGGTACGCAACTACAACTCCCAGCATGCCGAGACAGCTGATTGCTGTTTGGACATTCTGGGATTTGCAGTTTTGCAACATCTGGAGGGCTACAGTTTTAGAGAACACTGCAAAGTGATCTCCAAACTGTGGTCCTCCAGCTGTTGCAAAACTACAATTCCCAGCATGCCCTGACAGCAAACAGTTGTTTGGGCATGCTAGGAGTTGTAGTTTTGCAAGATCTGGAGGGCTACAGTTTAGGGACCACTATATAGTGGTCTCAAACTGTAGCCCTCCAGCTGTTGCAAAACTACATATTCCAGCATGCCCAAACAGCTGTCTGGGCATGCTGGGAGTTGTAGTTTTGCAACATCTGGACGGCTACAGTTAGAGACCCCTGTATAATGGTCTCAAACTGTACCCTCCAGATGTTGCTAGGCAACTCACCAGCTTCCGTCGGATCCAGCCGCACGTCATCGCCGCCCGCCGATCTCCGTCGGCCGCAGCCTCCGTCGCCCACCCGGATCGGTAAGTGGATCTTCGGCGCCGGTTCCCGTCGTTTCCCCATCCTGCCCCGCCTATTGTGGGAGGGCAGGACGGGGGAAAAGAAAGTAAACCCCCCCGCCCCCGGTCTGCTATTGGTGGTCGCGTCTAGACCACCAATAGCAGGGATAGGAGGGGTGGCACCCGTGCCACCTCACTCCTATCGCTTCAGGGGGATCCTGGGTGTCTTGGACACCCGCGATCCCCCTTACATTCCGGGTCACTATAGACCCGTAATGACCCGGAATCGCGCAAATCGCAAGTGTGAATTCACTTGCGATTTCCGCTATCGCCGACATGGGGGGGGGGGTCTGATGACCCCCCTGGGCATTTGCACCGGATGCCTGCTGAATGATTTCAGCAGGCATCCCGGTCCGATCTCTGCCCGGTGGGGAACGGAACTGCCCATGACGTAACTGTATGTCATGGGTCCTTAAGACCCAGGGTGTCGGAACGTAACGTTACGTCATGGGTCCTCAACGGGTTAACTGTACAAAAAACCAAAAAGAAAATTAGCCAGCACAAATACCTAATAACTCTTTATCTGTGCCTTAGCTGGTGCCACCAATAAAGTGTGCTACTGCTCCCCTAATTAATTTTGCCACTGTTCCCATAATTAATTCTAGCTCTGCCCCCACCCCCGCCCCAATGAACTGTGCCAATGCCCCCTAATTTTACACTGCTTCCCGAATGAACTGGACTACTGCTTCCCCCCATAGTCTGCCCTAATGAACAGTGCCATTATGATGGTGCCATAACAGATCTGTCATTCCGCACCCACTTTTGTGACCTCATTGCAGCGCCGGAGGCTCAGAGTGTGAACGTGACACCCCCTCCCATAGATTTGCATTGAGGGGGCGAGGCGTGACGTCACGCAGGTGCGGAGTAGTGACGTCACGATACTCCGGCCCCGTGGTTGTCACGTTTTTAAAGGTGGGTGCGGAACGACAGATGGCGGGGGTCCCCAGCGGCTGAGAATAATTACCTGTTTCCAGCTGCTGTGGACTCTTTTAGTCAGGGCTGTCCAGAGCATAATGATGTAGAAAGCATAGAAAAAGTGTTCCCATGTGCCAGCCAGCACTCGGCTATTACGTTGTATGGTGTCTTAAAGACACATATAGTTTTATGCAGAACGTGTTGGAGGCCCCCGGGTGCGCTCCATCTGCTGCTTGCCAGTCCAGATAACTGCCAGTCCACCAGTTGAGTACCCTTGTACTAGAGGATACTCTGTGAAACTACAGTGTTTTTTTTTGTTTTTTTTTTAATACCTTTGACTGATAATATGACATCCATAGCCTTCTGTGGCCCCATACTGTACCTCCATCTCCCTACCATACTTAAAGGGGTACTCCACCCCTAGACATGTTGTCCCCTATCCAAAGGATAGAGGATAACATGTCTAATTGCTGGGGGTCCGGTCACTTGGACCCCCTCGATCTCTGGGCCAGCGCTGTGGCATTCATGAACCTGGAAGCCTGGGGCTTCCGTGTTTGTGAAGTCATGCCACGCCCCCTTCATTCATGTCCATAGGAGGGGGCGTGACGGCTGTGTACTAGCCATCACACCCCCTCCCATAGACATCACCCCCCCCGCCCAAGGTGTCCTGGGGGGCCTAACATGTTTCTTTTAAGTTACAGTAGCCAATGTTTCTTTTGTTGCAACTTAATCTGAAATGAAACGCAACTATGTTGGGTCGAGAAGAGGGAGGGAGTGTAGAGAACAGCTCAGGAAGAGCACCGCTTTGCTTTTTGTATGCTGTAGTAGTACTATGCTTGTGTGTGATAGAGCAGTATGTATGTACATTACATTTTGTAGACTGTACACAAATTTAGTTAATTTTTAGGTGTATGTGTATACATTTGGTTGCACCTAATATTGTGTGTGTGTGTGTGTGTGTGTATGTATATATATATATATATATATATATATATATATATATATATATACACATACATACAACTTGTAAAGTTTTTTGTAAATGTGAGTGGTAGCTGAGTGCAAAAGCATTAGCGATGACTGCATCTACCTCAGTCAGTAATATCCATATATATATGTATATATATATATATATATATATATATGTGTGTGTGTGTGTTGTGTGCGTTATTCATATCCCCTTTAGCATTACACCATAAGACACACGTCTGCAGAAGGCCTATGCCTCATTAATCACTTGTCACAGCCAGGCTCCCTTGTAGGCTTTGTGCTTCAGCACCACAAGATGCCCCAGTGTTCTCCATCCTCTGCAGGCAGCTGCGCTCCCTAATCCCTTCTGACGCACTTGCTTACGTACACTATCTTTCCATGGACGAGATATACACTCACTCTAGGCTGCTCTCAGCAGAAAAAAAAAAAGAACCTGACTTCAGACAGATTTAACCTCTAGTTCTTCTCCGCAGCTATATTTTTGTACCGGAATTTAGCATCAGTTTCCATAAACTGTTTTCAGTAGAACCCGGCTGACAAGTGACCTGCAGTTTTTAAATATTAACTCTATTTTTAAAATGAACTTCAGTGCACGGCCATTTTTAGTCATTTGTAGAAATGACTTGGATTCCTTAGTAAAATGTTAGTATGGGAAATGTTAGCAAGTTTTACTATCCCGATGATAACCTGGCAGCAGGCTGCAAGAAGACCCTGATTCTCTACATTTGCCCACCTAATCTTACGGTAGAATACAGAGGGCATGCACAACTTTGAGCTGACAGGCTTCAAGACAGCCGGGTCTGCCGGACAATGAGACCATTTTGTCACTAGCTCTACCAAAATAGTCCAAGCAATTTTTAGATCTGTCTGATGGTACCTGGTGGTAATGTTACAGAAAGGCATTGCTACATATGCAGTTTTCCATTTGCTACTAGATTTTGACTATAGTAGTGAAATCTCTCTCCTTAAAGTGGTACTCCACTGGAAAAAAAAAATTTAATCAACTGGTGCCAGAAAGTTAAACAGGTTTGTAAATTACTTCTATTTAAATATCTTAATCCTTCCATTACTCATAAGCTGCTGTATGCGCCACAGGAAGTTCTTTTCTTTTTGAATTTTCTTTCTGTCTGACCACAGTGCTCTCTGCTGACACCTCTGTCCATGTCAGGAACTGTCCAGAGTAGAGGTGTCAGCAGAGAGCACTGTGGTTAGACAGAAAGGAAATACTTAATGTGAAGCATACAGCAGCTGATAAGTACTGGAAGAATTAAGATTTTTAAATAAAAGTAATTTACAAATCTGTTTAACTTTCTGGCACCAGTTGATTTAAAATTTCCTGTGGAGTACCCCTTTAAATAACCATTATTCCTATTCAGCTCATTTTTTCTGAATATGTTCTAAACAGCAATGACAATTTTATTTAGTACGAGCTGGATCCAAAGTGAACTAAAAACTCACATTTGTTGCAATTTAATCTTTTTGGGATTTGTTTAGGCCAGTAGTGCCTAAACTGTGGACCTCCAGATGTTGCAAAACTTCAACTCCCTGCATGCTTGAAGTTGAAGTTTTGCAACATCTGGAGGTCCACAGTTTGGACACCACTGGTTTAGGCCAATTTGCTCAAACAGGAGAAGGGACTCCTATCAAAAGCAGAGGTCCCAACTCCCGTACACAAAGCAGCCCAGAGATGAGCAGTAAGGTTTATGCATCTCTGCTTACTCTCAATACATTCAGCCCAGCAAATTTTCACCCCCACTCAATGTACTGTACATTTGACAGGAGTTCCTGCTCCTTTACCTACTTTGCATGAACAGTTGCAGGGCAATTGAGTTTTTCCGAATCCGAAACGAATCAGATTTATCGAAATCGACCCATAACAGATCTAAGGAGATTTGCTCATCTCAAGTTGTATTTCTTTACTTCTGTTACACATTATTTATTGTAATTGTGTCTATTAAACAGGTTATGGTAGACAGCCCTGCCTTATTTCAAGATTTGCTCTTTTTTTGTAGAAAAAATCTAATAAAAATGGCGGAAGCACATCTTGACCCGTGAGCAGATGTTGTACAGTTATGTCAGTGTAATAATGAAACATTCCGAGTTCATAGATGAAAGTTCCAGTTTCCGCAAATGTTCGCTGTATCTTTGTATGCCATTTTGTCTATCTGCAATATGCCCTCCTTTAGTGCAAAGCACTGATTTCCATCTCGTAGCTCTCCTTCGGTTGTTTAAAGGGGTATTCCAGGAGAAAACTTTTTTTATATATATTATTGGTTCCAGAAAGTTAAAAACAGATTTGTAAATTACTTCTATTAAAAAATCTTAATCCTTTCAGTACTTATGAGCTTCTGAAGTTAAGGTTGTTCTTTTCTGTCTAAGTAATCTCTGATGACACGTGTCTCGGGAAACGCCCAGTTTAGAAGCAAATTCCCATAGCAAACCTCTTCTAAACTGGGCGTTTCAGTTCAGGTGTCATCAGAGAGCACTTAGACAGAAAAGAACAACCTAAACTTCAGAAGCTCATAAGTACTGAAAGGATTAAGATTTTTTAATAGGAGTAATTTACAAATCTGTTTAACTTTCTGGAGCCAGTTGATATATAAAAAAAAGTTTTTTCCTGGATAACCCCTTTAACTATTGCTCCCAGTATGCCATTACACCTACTGAAGTGGAATAACGCATAATATTGATGCCAGGACAGCTATGACATGATAGTCCATGTTCCAGCCTGCCCCCGACACTACGTCAGCACCCCCATGCCTGGAAAGCTGCAATTGTGGTCATGGCAACCACATGAAGCAAACCGTGCGAAGCTTACCTTATGGAACAAAGCGCCTTGAATTGTGCCCTAGCCTCCGCTAGGTAAATAAATCTATAAGGGAGCATTACCCTGTGGAAAGCTTAAGTATAAAAGAATAAGTAATTAAAAGGGGTGGGTAGGGTTTGGTGCGCCGCAACAACGTTGCAGATGAGCAGGATCCCTGCAGCTTTTATAAAAGATCTTTCTGATAAAGCAGCCTTAAAGGGGTATTCCGCTGCTCAGCGTTTGGAACAAACTGTTCCGAACGCTGGAACTGGCACAGGAAGCTCGTGATGTCATAGCCTCGCCCCTCATGATGTCACAGCCCGCCCCCTCAATGCAAGTCTATGGGAGGGGGCGTGACATCCGTCACGCCCCCTCCCGTAGACTTGCATTGAGGGGGCGGGGCTATGACGTCACAAGCTCCCTGTGTCGGCTCCAGAGTTTGGAACAGTGTGTTCCAAACGCTGAGCAGCGGAGTACCTCTTTTAAATACTTGTCAAGGCACCAGCCTACCTGTTCTTCAGTTCCTCCTATGGTGCTACACACATTCTGGTCAATGCTTTGCTTCAAAGAGGACAGTGAGGTCATGTATCGTCAGGCTGATAAGTGACACAATACAACACAGATAAATAAGATAATCCGGTAATACCATACGGCTTTCTACCCCAAATAGTAGATCTGGCTGAACCATCAGGATTTGGTCTTCTTCTGGGTTCATCATGAACAGTCTTCCATGTTGGTTCACAATGGGAGGGGGCACCCTTTAGAATGCTCATCAATGTCCATCCACATTGACCTGAATGGCGATAGATAAACTATGTACAGTACGGTGATGTGTTTCTGATCTTTGGTGTTGCCTGTGTAAGGAGAGTTCTCCTTTTAATTGTGCTTTTTGTATTTACTGCGTATACATTTTCTTATTTCTCATAAGATGCTATTGTTTTTTATGATGCAATTCTTTTGTGATTCAGGCCAAAAGTAGTGACGTTAAATGGTATTTATTGGCCTAAAGCAGTACAGCATAGGAAAGGTTAAAAATGTAGAGGATTCAGCAGGCACGCCAGCCCTACTTGATCCTCTGGGGGTTTCAGCTGAATTGACGTCAGGTCCTGTACAGTCAGCGATGAGCTCCTGATACATGGAGATGGTAATTGAATTAGAGAGCAGCCACCTAATTACACCGAGCAGACACTTCATTGTCAGGAACCATTTCATTACAGATAAGGCGAGAGCTAGGATTTCAGCATATCATGGAGTAGACGTTTCTGCTCCCGGCTATGACACACTCTTCCCTTGCGTAATTGGTCCCATGAGATGCAGCTACTTAAACCACCCCTGCTATTCAGTGATGTATAGATATTACTGGAGATATATCAATATTTCATTCACCTTTTTGCCTTGATTGTAGCATACAGTTTATGGGACATTTAGGACGTATTAATAGGCTAACAATGGGTAATTCATCATTGCTTTTACCAGAAAACTAGTGTAAAAAGTTGCACATTTTAGGGCAGAGCTATAATTTTTTGGGCAAAACATAGGAAATTTCTCATCAAATAAGTGAGTGCTCACAAATCTGCGACCAATTCACAAATTCCTCTAACATCTTTATTTATTCCTGACGAATAAGAGCACAATAAGTTGGTCACTAAAACTTTGCATATACACTGCTCAAAAAAATAAAGGGAACACTTTAACAACACAACGTAACTCCAAGTCAATGACACTTCTGTGAAATCACACTGTCCACTCAGGAAGCAACACTGATTGACAATTTCACATGCTGTTGTGCAAATGGAACAGACAACAGGTGGAAATTATAGGCAATTAGCAAGACACCCCCAATAAAGGAGTGGTTCTGCAGGTGGTGACTACAGACCACTTCTCAGTTCCTATGTTTCCTGGCTGATGTTTTGGTCACTTTTGAATGCTGGCAGTGCTTTCACTCTAGTGGTAGCATGAGACTGAGTCTACAACCCACACAAGTGGCAAGAAGGTTTGCTGTGTCTGTCAGCGTAGTGTCCAGAGCTTAAAAGCACTACCAGGAGACAGGCCAGTACATCAGGAGATTTGGAGGAGGCTGTAGGAGGGCAACAACCCAGCAGCAGGACCGCTACCTCCATCTTTGTGCAAGGAGGAGCACTTCAAGACCCCTGCAAAAGAACCTCCTGCAGGTCACAAATGTGCATGTGTCCACTCAAACAGTCAGAAACAGACTCCATGAGGGTGGTATGAGGGCCCTACGTCCACAGGTGGGGGTTGTGCTTACAGCCCAACACCGTGCAGGACATTTGGCATTTGCCAGAGAGCACCAAGATTGGCAAATTCGCAACTCGCGCTCTGTGCTCTTCACAGATGAAGGCAGGTTCACACTGAGCACATGTGACAGACGTGACAGAGTCTGGAGAAGTCGTGGAGAACGTTCTTCCTGCAACATCCTCCAGCATGACCGGTTTGGCAGTGGGTCAGTAACGGTGTGGGGTGGCATTTTTTGGGGGGGCCGCACAGCCCTCCATGTGCTTGCCAGAGGTAGCCTGACTGCCATTAGGTACAGAGATGAGATCCTCAGACCCCTTGTGAGACCATATGCTGGTGCGGTTGGCCCTGGGTTCCTCCTAATGCAAGACCATGCTAGACCTCATGTGGCTGGAGTGTGTCAGCAGTTCCTGCAAGAGGAAGGCATTGATGCTATGGACTGGCTCGCCCGTTCCCCAGACCTGAATCCGATTGAACACATCTGGGACATCATGTCTCGCTCCATCCACCAACGCCACATTGCACCACAAACTGTCCAGGAGTTGGCAGATGCTTTAGTCCAGGTCTGGGAGGACATCCCTCAGGAGACACCACCTCATCAGGAGCATGCCCAGGTGTGGTAGGGAGGTCATTCGGGCACGTGGAGGCCACACACACTATTGAGCCTTATTATAACTTGTTTTAAGGACATTACATCAAAGTTGGATCAGCCTGTTGTGGGGTTTTCCACTTTGATTTTGAGTGTGACTCCATATCCAGACCTCCATGGGTTGATAAATTTGATTTCCATTGATAATTTTTGTGTGATTTTGTTGTCAGCACATTCAACAATGTAAAGACTGAAGTATTTCATACGATTAGTTCATTCATTCAGATCTAGGATGTGTTATCTTAGTGTTCCCTTTATTTTTTTTGAGCAGTGTAGAACAACAGGTTTGATAAGTCGTCTAGTGAACATTATCATATACTTTTCTACCATTATATGGAATGTGAAGCCACCCTAGAATGTTTTTACTTTACTTTTATGTCACAGGTTAACGAAAATTATTTGTTGGAAGCATCCCCACGGGACATGGCGCAAGCTGAGCCAATTATTGTGCCAGGTCTGGTTGATGTATCTATACATGAGCAGCTTTTTTTGCCTAGAAAAGTGCTCAATGCAAAGAGAAAATGTAGTGTTACCACATCGTTCTGACAGTGTGGAAGCTTCTCTTTGCTGCATCTTCCAACTTGGTCTAATGGAAGAGCAAAATAAACAAGTGGACTTCTAAGATTATGTCTGCTTTATCACTATATTCGTATTATTTGATAGTAGTTTCAGTGCATATGACTAATTGTAGTTGACAAGATATGTTATTGGTTTTTGGTTATTGGTTTTTGTATCTCAAATACTTGGCATAGTCTAAAATATTTAATATGTTGTCATAATATCACAGGAATAATCCAAAAGGAAGTAAAATAAGGCAACGTTTAGGCAGTCCATTCACAGACATGGAGGATATCGAACACCATGTAACAGTCACATTGTATCTGCTCAGGCTACCAAAGTAACAACGCCAAATTCAGAGATTAACACAAGATCTAAGTCTTCTGGTATAACCCACATTGCGAGAGAGCTAGATATCTTCCTTCTCATGGTTGAAAGCTATTGTTGTTATAAGGACCACATTCTATCAAAGATTCCTGTCTGGTCCACCACAATAGATGCCAAATTACTACATAGGACCAAGGCTAGGTTCATACCTAGCGAAATTATGCTTAAAAATTATGTTACGGCTGCTAAAATTCTGCCACCGAAAGAATGATCTTGCTCATTCTTTTGGCGGAATCCACGCAGAATTCATTTCCGTCTATGGGGATAGCAATCTCCGTGCAGTTCTACCACTGACTGATTTAGTTGATACTAGCTGCCTTCGAAGTCTTCGGACAAAATTTTTCTTGGCCAGAGATTTCTCATCTAAATCCAGTCTTGGCCAGACATTTGTCAGTATAAACCCAGCGGTACCTCAATGGACTATGCTTGTATTTAAATAAAAAATGTATGGACATTGATAGTCCATTGCGAAAAAAATTGTTCTAAATCAGGGGTGGTTGTTTGAAGAGGTCCTATGTAAACCTTTATTTTATCTCCAAGAATTTGTTGCAATGTTCCCCAACCTGTGGCTCTCCAGCTATTGCAAAAATACAAATCCCATCATGCCCTAATTAAATGCTCCTATTGATTTTTATATACTATTCTTTGTCATACATGCATGACAACCTTTTCATAGGTCACTTTGACTAAAACCCATTCCAAGACATTCAGCACAGTTCAATATTTAGGTTATGTTCTATTGACCTGTCGTGAAACATAATATTTGGAAAATCACTTTAACTTTCATAAGACCTTTGTACATTTTGGCCGACATTTATCATTGTCTTTAGACAGTTTTTTGTGTCTATAAAAGACGCAAAAAGGCACAAGCAGGGCTTATTTGTGCCTTTTTTTGCACCTTTTGGTTAACATATTTCTGTTAATTTTGAGTTGTAATCCACTGATTTTGGCAATACACGATATGGAAGGGTTTTATGAACTGCGCATTTTTGTGAAAAGGCTAAAGAAAAAAAAGAAAAAAGTCTCCAAAAAGCTAAGCTAAGTCTGGGCTGGTGTAGTTTTAGTGTATGTGAACAGTGAAATTTTTTGAAAATATGGGCCTGCCAAAAAATTTATCAAATGCTCTGCTACTTTTTAATAAATTTGGTGCTACTACACATTACCAGCACACATAAAAAGGTGTAGAAAAATGCTTCACTTACACCTACAATGATAAATGTTTCACTAACACCTACAATGATAAATGCTTCACTAACACCTACAATGATAAATGCTTCACTAACACCTACAATGATAAATGCTTCACTTACACCTACAATGATAAATGCTTCACTTACACCTACAATGATAAATGTTTCACTAACACCTACAATGATAAATGCTTCACTAACACCTACAATGATAAATGCTTCACTAACACCTACAATGATAAATGCCGGCCTATATTTGCGGTTTGTGAATACTTATTATTACATTACCACTTGTCATGGGTGATATTTTTATTTTACATGGGAAATTTCCCTTGTCTGGACAGTTTTATTTCTTATCCCTTATGGTTATATTTTACATTGAGTGAACACTTTATTTATCTTTTTCAGGTCCTCCAAGCTGTTTAGAGCATTTTATGTCCCCTTTGTATCCAGCTGGCACACAACATACTCGAATTACACTATTTTGAAAACCCGTCGGCCCAAGCAGATGATGAAGAAGAAGAACTTGGGATAAGGAAAGACCCAGTATAAACATGGGAACCCACTTGGTCCTGCTGTGAGATATTCTCCTGTTCCAGTCACAGGGGCCTTTCATATGTTTTGGCAGTATGTGTGAGCCTTGCTGCTTTCTTACTGTATAGAACAGTCTTATAATATGTTCTGGTCAGCTCTTCTTTTAATATGACCAAAACAAACAAGTTGTTGAGAGTTGTAAATTTTATGTTCTCCATGTATTAACTTTATTCCTGGATTCTGATTAATGATGTATATTTAATGTTGTCAATACATTCAAATGTAATTTAATGCCTGATGTCTATCTATGGGGGTCGAAGAACTTTTACATTTACCTGGAATGGGATTTTTTTTATTTGATCACGTAGAGCACTCTAGCCATCATGTTTGTTTTTAGTTATTTCTTGTACTTTTCTTTGGAATAGGGTACTGGAACAGGTTGCCTATCATTAGACATTCGGAAGGTCCACTAGCTCAGTAGATAGATACCCTTAATCACCCTCCTTCAAATATGCCTAATATGGTGTAATAAAACACCACGAGTATTATAGTCTACCAGAATTGCTTGCACAGGGGACAGATATGGTTTTGTGGTCTACAAAAAGGTTTGTGTAGCAAGCTTCTTCAGTGGTTTTATGTCCAAAAGTGGGTAATCCTTTTAAGGTTTATAGAGAATGGCTAATGCCACCTTATAGCAAAGTCAATGTTTTATGACATATTGTATCTCATATAACCTTTCCTCTGGATTTTTCATTTTACCCCTTCGGTTGTTATTGTCTCCCAGACTGAAATGCAATATCTGTTTGGTCCACTCCACTCTCCTCGATCCTCTGCTTTGAGTCCATTTGTTGTTATATGGTTATTTTGCTCTGAGACCAAAGATGAGTATGTTGGTGTGTCACAGTGTGACTTCACATGAACCAACTGCTGATGATGAAGTCTTTTTATTGTCCTCATCTGTACATTAGCATAGATATGCATTATATAAGGTATACATAGAACTGCTTTTACAGGCATAGTCTTTAAGTCCAGCAATAGTATTGTAAATAGTGTATTACAACACAGGTACATGCATGTACAAGTGCAGGATATATGGGACACAACCAATAAATAGGGGTTAAAAAGGGGGTGATACTAAAATTGTATAATTGCTTAAAGGGGTACTCCGCTGCTCAGCGTTTGGAACAAACTGTTCCGAACGCTGGTGCCGGGAGCTCGTGACGTCATAGCGCCACCCCTCAACACATCACACCCCGCCTCCTCCATGCAAGTCTATGGGAGGGGGCGTGACGGCTGTCACGTCCCCTCCCATAGACTTGCATTGAGGGGGTGGGGTGTGACATGATGAGGGGCGGGGCTATGTTGTCCCAAGCTCCCGGCACCAGCGTTTGGAACAGTTTGTTCCAAACGCTGAGCAGTGGATTACCCTTTAAAAATAGTTGATTTGTAAAATTCTTGTGTTTCACAGAAATATTGGACTTAAAGGGGTACTCCAGTGGAAAGCTGCTATTATTATTTTTTTTTTTTTATAAACTGGTACTAGAAAGTTAAACAAATTTGTAAATTACTTCTATTGAAAAAATCTAAATCCTTTCGGTACTTTTCAGTCTGACCACAGTGCTCTCTGCTGACACCTCTGTTCTTGTCAGGAACTGTCCAGAGTAGGAGCAAATCCCCATAGCAAACCTCTCCTGCTCTGGACAGTTCCTAACACGGACAGAGGTGTCAGCAGAGAGCACTGTGGTCAGACAGAAAATAACTTCACAAATTGCTCTGCATACAACTAAGTAAAGGAAGGGTTAAAAATGTTCAATACTAGTAATTTACAAATATGTTTAACTTCCTATCACCAGTTTATTTGAAAAAAATGTTTTACAGGAGTCAATGGGGGAGATTAATCAAAACCTGTGCAGAGGAAAAGTTGACTAGTTGCCCATATCAACCAATCAGATTTCTTCTTTCATTTTGCAGAGGCCTTGTTAAAAATATAAGAAGCGATCTGATTGGATGCTATGGGCAACTAGTCAACTTTTCCTCTGCACAGGTTTTGATAAATCTCCCCCAATTATTTTTTTGTGAGGGACAAACCTTTTGGGGTCTTTAAAATACAAATCTCAAGAATTGTGTTGGTTGGGCAATGTTTGTTTACAGAATCTTTCCCATAAGGTCTGGTTTGGATACAGTACTGTTCATTGGATAATGTGTTACCCTTTCCAGAACGAATGTCTGGATGTAATGAAGATGGGTTGGCTGATGAAATGTGTGTGTCAACCCACCATCATGGCACCAATGTTCTACTGTTGTGTAATCCTAATAAATTGGGTGATTTAGAAAAGGTCTTGAAATTATAAAAACAAAACATTGAAGACTTATGTGGAAAATAATTTGTGGCCGTATTTTTATGTAATGAACACCAGGAGCTTCCAACAAAGGGAATTCCCAGCACTCTGGACTGCAGCTTCTTTAAAACATATCAGTGTTATTTATTATTCATGCTTCCATTATTCCAGATGGACAATAAATGTATGTAAACTTTTGGATTCCAACTTAATGCCCTGGCTAAACTGGACACTCATCTATTTAATCTAGTTAAAGCAAATGTATTATTGGCATATCAGAAATGACAAATGTAACAGTATTTTATATGCTTGGGCCATGAGAATCCTACTGTATGGAACAAATGAAAATGATATGTGTGTCCATATAGTAGACTGATGAATGTAGACAATTGTTATAGTATATTGCTTGTTGTGGTTAGAATATTTGAAGTATAAAGGTGCCGACTGGTTTAGACTTTGAACAAGTATAACGTTTTTAAATACTTTTTCAGTTAATACTATGCACTACTACACAGGGCCAGATTCTAGTCTATTATAAATATCAATCATTTTGATTTATATTTGAGATAAGGAGTTTGTTTAGCCATTTGTGAGATTCAACTTGCAGTGCATTGGTGTTCCAAAAATCTACTGATATTACCAGTGATGTATCTTTTAGGCCTCTCTATATACTGATTTTAAGGACCAGTCTCCTCCTCAAAGTGTAAGAAGTCAATCATTCTTGTCTCTTTCCTTGTGTTTTGTGATAAAAGTTACAAATCGCATCAACTATGATCTGATATTCTAAGTTAACTTATTAAATAGTCACTGCTGTTTCTACATACTTGGTAAAAGACAATGGTATAAGCTGATATATAAAACATTGTAATCCACTTAGAAATAATGGCTTTTTTTTACAAGTTATCAGATTCCTTTCCCGCTCAAGTCGGATCAGCTCACTGGAAGATTGTTACAGCTGCTCATATAAGTCTATGGAGAAGGGATGGGGGAGTGGCTGGAAAAAAAGTCAGACTTAGCTGAGCACTGTGTGGTGTGCACAGTGTACAGTACAGTGTTGATAGAAAGGCGTTAATAGCAAATTGTGACTTTTTTTCATAGTAGAAACTGTTGCAAGACCATATATACAATCCCCATAATCCAAGGTTTTTTGAGGATTTTGTCACTGGAATCGGCATTAGGTATAAAAACGAATTAACCTGAATTTTTAGGCCATGCATGTACATTTGTTTGTCTTTGTCAAATTCACAGGTTCCTGAACTGGATTCTAGGCTGAAAAGCTGAGCTTCTTTGAACTTCAGAGATTTCCATACGGACCTGAATATTTGCCTGGTGCGAATTTTAACAGTGTGAACACTGCCCAAAGGCTATATCCACTTTTGTATTTAATTATTTGTTCTTGTTACACTGCAAATAAGAACCTATCAATAGAAATTCCGGAGAAATCCGGTCAACCTGGTTGCAGTGCTCCTGGATTGCACTTCTGTATGGTGCTGCATAAGTGTGTGCTGGGATTGTGTGTGTGTGAGTAGGGGGTTGAGGGTGATGTTATGTACCTGGGACTGTATATTGAATGAATGGAGGGGTGGTGTTATTTATTTACACCATGTTGGCAATCCTGAAGGGAGGGGAGTAATGTTATTTACATGGGGCTGTATGTTTGGTTGAAGGGAGGGGAGATGGTATTTATGTGGGACTGTACATTAGAGGATGAAGCGGCTGGCTTGTCGCAATGTCCGCCCATTATTTAAACATTAATCATTATTCACTCACATGTTCTAGTGACGTGAGAGCCTGCAGCCACGTGGGCATTCTGCTCGCACAATAGAGTGCTAACAAGAATGAGTATTCGAATTATGGGCGGGCAGTGTGTGGCATAGAGGAGGAGGCTGGGAAGCGCCAGCAGCTGCCATTGCACAGCAATCCTAATTTTTCTCACAGCAACAGGGAGGGTCATTACTTAAAAACTACAGTACCAAATTAAGTAAGTGATTCCTCTTTTTACTCCAGTTCACCTGCACTATAATCCAGTGTATTGGTTTTAGTGGGGGTCACCAGGCTGTCAGTTTCTATCAAAACTTTCTGACAAAGTCCCAGGGACATATGAAAAGTTTTAATTGGCCAGGGTCTGGGTGTCCAAACTTTACTTGTCCCATAGACTTATATTGCAAGACTGTCTGTCATGTGACACAAAGCCAGAAGAAAACATGCCTAGTGCAGTCTTTTCTCAGTCTGCCATGGGCACTATTTGTACCATGAAGTACATTTTGCGTTTGGTTTGGTTTTATTTGGACGTATGATTACAGGTCTACATGAACTGAACTTACAGGTCTACATGAACAGTGGAAGCTTGTGTCATACACTTGTTAATCAGGATTGGCAGCCTGTGACCCAAGGATTGTAGGATCAAGCACACTTATATTCAATGTATAGAATCCACATAAGATTTTCTCAGAAGATTTGTATCTGTCAGGGTTTGAGTGTTCAGACCCTGACTTATCTCTAGAATGAGGTGGTAGAAGACTGCACTAGGCATGTTTTCTTCTGGCTTTGTGTCACATGACAGACAGTCTTGCAATATAAGTCTATGGGACAAGTAAAGTTTGGACACCCAGACCCTGGCCAATTAAAACTTTTCATATGTCCCTAGGACTTTGTCAGAAAGTTTCGATAGAAACTGACAACCTGGTGACACTCAGTAAAACCAATACACTGGGCTATAGTGCAGGTGAACTGGAGTAAAAAGAGGCATCACTTATTAATTTAGTACTGTAGTTTTAAAGTAATGACCCTCCCTGTTGCTGTGAGAAAAATTAGGAT
Organism: Hyla sarda; assembly: GCF_029499605.1. Lineage (NCBI taxonomy): Eukaryota > Metazoa > Chordata > Amphibia > Anura > Hylidae > Hyla > Hyla sarda. Next base: position 82,262,820 of record NC_079198.1, read on the forward strand.
TGCTGTGCAATGGCAGCTGCTGGCGCTTCCCAGCCTCCTCCTCTATGCCACACACTGCCCGCCCATAATTCGAATACTCATTCTTGTTAGCACTCTATTGTGTGAGCAGAATGCCCACGTGGCCGCAGGCTCTCACGTCACTAGAACGTGTGAGTGAATAATGACGAATGTTTAAGTAATGGGCGGACATTGCAAGGCACAGATATTGGGAAGATTGGGAAGTGCTAGCAGCCTCCATTGTGCAGCAATCCTAATTTTCATCACACAAAAATGATAGGACCAAATAAAGTAAGCGATGCCTCTTTTTACTTTTACCTCTTTTTATCCGCACTATAACCCACTGTTTTGCGTTTATTGTGGGTGAACAGCCTGTCAGTTTCCCTTTAAAATAAAAATTGGCACCTTTCAACCCAGTATATCAGGGAACTGGACGGTCACTTTACTGGAATGATGGTAGTTTTATATGTAGTATCTCATAACCTTGTGACTGTCGTAGATTGGGGTCCCCTGTTTCTGTCTTGGTCAAGTCATGGTTGCCCTGGTGAAGGGGTCACATTTCAGCCCTGAAAGGCTCAGTTTCATCTCTTCATTGTTCTTCCTCCTAGTATTTGTAGTCTTCCCATCTACTGATCTCGATGACTAGAAGCTTTAAAGACCCGCCAGACAAACTATATTTCCCAAAATGCTGCGCAACTTTATCAACCCAACTGTGTGTATTTGCTTCAGGTACCAAAGCTGATTTTTGGTTTGGCATATGGCAATTCTAATTATTTTCTTAGTGCTTAGATTTTTTTTCAATGATAAATTTGTTTTATATTTTAAAGAGGTATTCCAGGATTTTTTTTTATTTGACTATGCTACAGGGGCCGTAAAGTTAGTGTAGTTCATAATATAGTGTCTGTACCTGTGTGTGACGGTTTTCTCACAATTCTTCTGTGATTTTCACTCTAATATTTATTTTTAACAGCATACAAAATGACTGTTGTCTCAGATTTTTCCCAGCTTGCAATGTGGCCGAGACCTGACTCACTAGTCACCTGATGACAGGGAGAGAGAGCAATCTGGTACTAATGCAACAGCTGTAGACACCTTGATTGAAAACAACAGGTCTTTTGTTTCAATCGGTGGGGTGGCTGATATGTGGGAGGGAGGAAAATGGAATTGCGGGATTCTAGTCAAAAAAAGAAAAGTCAAACAGGAAATACCAGTTCACAAAAAGCTAGCCACAGTGTTAAGGTAATCTCACAGCATAGCCATTTAGCCCCAAGACAATCACAGATCCTTCCTAAGCATGTCCATTACTGTCTGCCAGGTACATACTTAAATCACCTTATGGTGGATAACCCCTTTAATAAAGAGTGCCTCCAAATAGGGGAAATTAGAGGACATGACAACCAATGTGCCTCAATTACAGAGACAACTTTCCTACAAATTTCTGTCACAGCACCTTTAACCCTTTCCACTATAGGACATATGGTTATGTTCTGGGATGGGGTGACCAGCTTCAGAACAGGGTTGAGTTGTCTGGCTGAAATTGCTAGCCAGAGGCTGGGCTATCAACCCTTTAGATCCCGCGATCAAAGACGATGCAGTACTCCTTTAATTATACATTTTTTTGTAAAATAAGTGATGTCATAACAAAGTTCAATTAGTTCCACAAACGGCAAGCTTTATAAATGGAAAATTGATGGGAATTTGGAATTATGGATTTTAAAAGGCGAGGAGAAAAAAATGAAAATGCAAAAAAAAAATAAACATTGCTAATAAGAGGTTAATGATTTCCAGCCACTCTCCGTCCATTAGTGCCATCCATAATTCCTTCATGTGTAAATGGTCCTTCACAAATGCCACCTGTATGGCAAAAAAAGATACACTAGATCTATATATCACGTCCAAACGGCTGAAGATATTAACATGAAACTTGCCACACGTTACTTATATGTCAACAACAAACATAGGATAGGTGATTTAACCCTTACTCACCCCCATTTGCCAGGGTCGGGGTTTTTGTTTAAAGTTCCATACAAGTCTATGGGAAATATATGTTACTGCATAATTTCCAAACAGCTGGAGATATTTCGATAATACTTGGTCACATGTTACTTATATGTCAAATAAAAATATATAATAGTTAAATTAACCCCTAACCTGCCTCCATATGTGAAGGATGGGATTCTTGTTTCAAGTCCCATGCAAGTATATAGGACTTCTGGTGCCTTACTCCACAAGCTCCACTCTGCATCTCCTGGTGAATGTGTCAGTCCGGCTGGTAAGCCACACCCCATCTCACAATGTCACGCTCACCTTTTAAGCCACACCCTTTTTTCATTTTCAGCTTACAATATGTTTACCACAACGCAGCCCCACCAGAGGACAGAATATGAGTATTAGAAACGAGGATTAGCTATGGGGACGGGATATGAGAAGGAGATATGGGGTCAAGCTATCGGGGACAGGATATGTGGATGGGATATGAGAACAAAATTTGAGGATGGGATAAGAGGACGGGATACGAGGAGGGGATTTGGGTTTGTGATATGGGGTCAGGATTTTGGAATGGGATATGAGGACAAAAGCTTCCTCCTTTGTTGCTTTTCCCCCACAAGGATAAGGTAGCAAAAACCGGGCAGCGCCGGGTACTCAGCTAGTACAAAGATAAACTTGAGACTTGTTATGGGGGGAGCCACAGTCCCACAATCCAATGTAGATCTGGACTGTGTATTATAAAAGAGTTGAGAAATAAAATAACCTGACTGTAAAGGAAGCTTGGATTCCTAGTGAATAGATGTCCCCCCTATTATATGCTACTGCTACTTATATGCTCACCTTCATGGGTCAATTCATGTATTTTTTTATTTAAATTCTGACAGATAAAACTAAAAGCAGCAGAAGCTGAGATTTGGCTGCTGGACATCAATACATCAAGTGCCAAATGACCGTTGGTAATATAATCCAGACACAGCAGAAAATCAGCAGCAAAATATGCACCTGAAAATGAACCCTTAGAGGAGTACTGCACTGGATAAATGTCTAATTTTCTGTTCCGACGTCTGGGACCCCCCACAATCTCTCGTACAGGGAGCCAGCACTGCTGCAGCTCTTTGCGGCTAATACTCGTGTCGTCAACCTCACTAAGAGGTCGACAGACACACCCCTCCATTCAGCTCTATGGGAGAGCCGGGGATGCACAAACGCTGCATCTCCACCTCTCCCATAGAGACACATGGAGGGGGAGTGTCAGCCAACATGCATCCTGCATGGGGAGAACCATGGACGGGGGGGGGGGGGGTGGCTTTGTACAGGAGATCCCCCATGATCAGACACTTATACGTGTTCTACGGCTGCATTACTCCCTTAATACCTTAAAGCGTACCGATCATATCTCAAAAAAATAAAAAGTTATATGTTACTCAGTACCTCATCCTGATCATGTACATATAACTTTTGTGTGTCTAGCTTCTGTATTTCTTTTAATATCAGCTTATATAATTTCAGACTGAATTTTCATCTTCTCACAGGCAGGGGGCGGTCCCTCTCTTGCCCTTACTGTACATGACTAAACTTCCTCCCTCACTGTGTCACTGAGCTGTCAACTGTCATCCTTATGTAATCTCCTTAATTCTGGGGTACATGTTGCTGTATAAGGCTGAACATGCTGTCACACTTCTGCTCCTTCTCCTCTATGACATGGACTGAGCTGTGTCATTCTCTCACTCCATACTGCTGAGATCTGGGGAAGTGTGAAGGGGTGTGACCACCTCTCAGCCAATCACAGCAGCTCACACACGGCCAGCTCTCTGTATTCAGAGATCTTCACACAGGGAGTGCACACAGGCTTGTAAAGCCCCCCCTCCCCCCTTTCACTTCCTGTACTCCAACCGACTAGCTGATGTTGCTAACGTCAGAAAGACCATAGTAACAGGTGGAGGACATTTTATGAGGACCTCTAGTGGCCGCTTTTACAGGAGCAGTTTTCTAAGGGAAACTGTGGAAAAAATAATGAAATAGTATTAGAGAGATACTTATTTTCTACGGCTCTATTGTTTTCAAAAATATAGTTTTGGTGATAGTGACATTTAAGGACATCGGTTGTACATGTATGCCACAGTCCCGCTCCCGTTTTATGAAGCGTGCTCAGGAGCTAAGTGCACCTTATACCCGCTGGGTGGTTGCTGTCAGCTTGGGCCGATGTCCAGCATTAACCCTTTAGACGCCGTGATCAAAGGTGATTGTGGCATCTAAAGTGGCATCTGATCCCGACTAGGTCAATGAGCTGATCGGAACCATCACAGCGAAATTCCTAATCGGCTGGGTGCACAGATGAAGCTCTCGTCTGTGCAAACAGCACTGAGTTAATACAAAAAAAAAAGTTAATAAATGTGAATAAGCCCCATCCCTAATAAAAGTTTGAATCACCCTCCTTTTCCATTTTTTAACCCCTTAACGACCATGGATGTAAATGGACGTCATGCTGCCATAAGGTAGCATGTAAATGACACCAATAAAAAGGACAGCTTGTCCCGCATAAAATAAGCCACTCAATGGCGTCAGACAAAAAATAAAAAAAAGTTACAGCTGTTGGAAAATGTAACTCAAAAAAGGGAAAAAAAGAATTTTGCTCAGAAAAGAAAAAAAAAAACATAATAAGCTATATAAAATCGCCATAATCGTACCAACCCACAGAATAAATAGAACATCACTTTTACCGCACTGTGAACACCATTTAACCCCGTAAGGACCACGGGTTTTTCCACTTTTGTTTTTTCCTCCTCACCTTTTAAAAATCATAACCCTTTCAATTTTGCACCTAAAAATCCATTTGATGGCTTATTTTTTGCGCCATCAATTCTACTTTGCTGTGACATCAGTCATTTTACCAAAAATCTACGGCGAAACGGAAAAAAAATCATTCTCTGACAAAATTGAAGAAAAAACGCCATTTTGTAACTTTTGGGGGCTTCCGTTTCTACGCAGTACATTTTTCGGTAAAAATGATACCATGTTCTGTAGGTCCATACGAGTAAAATGATACCCTACTTATATAGGTTTGATTTTGTTGTACTTCTGGAAAAAGTCATAACTACATGCAGTATACATTTAACCCCTTAAGGACGCAGGACGTAAATGTACGTCCTGGTGAGGTGGTACTTAACGCACCAGGACGTACATTTACGTCCTAAGCATAACCGCGGGCATCGGAGCGATGCCCGTGTCATGCGCGGCTGATCCCGGCTGCTAATCGCAGCCAGGGACCCGCCGGCAATGGCCGACGCCCGCGATCTCGCGGGCGTCCGCCATTAACCCCTCAGGTGCCGGGATCAATACAGATCCCGGCATCTGCGGCGGTTCGCGATTTAAATGAACGATCGGATCGCCCGCAGCGCTGCTGCGGGGATCCGATCATTCATAACGCCGCACGGAGGTCCCCTCTCCTTCCTCCGTCCGGCTCCTGGCGTCTCCTGCTCTGGTCTGTGATCGAGTAGACCAGAGCAGGAGATGACCGATAATACTGATCTGTTCTATGTCCTATACATAGAACAGATCAGTATTAGCAATCATGGTATTGCTATGAATAGTCCCCTATGGGGACTATTCAAGTGTAAAAAAAAATGTAAAAGTAAAAGTAAAAAAAAAGTGAAAAATCCCCTCCCCCAATAAAAAAGTAAAACGTCCGTTTTTTCCTATTTTACCCCCAAAAAGCGTAAAAAACATTTTTTATAGACATATTTGGTATCGCCGCGTGCGTAAATGTCCGAACTATTAAAATAAAATGTTAATGATCCCGTACGGTGAACGGCGTGAACGAAAAAAAAAAAAAGTCCAAAATTCCTACTTTTTTAATACATTTTATTAAAAAAAAATTTATAAAAAATGTATTAAAAGTTTTTTATATGCAAATGTGGTATCAAAAAAAAGTACAGATCATGGCGCAAAAAATGAGCCCCCATACCGCCACTTATACGGAAAAATAAAAAAGTTAGAGGTCATCAAAATAAAGGGATTATAAACGTACTAATTTGGTTAAAAAGTTTGTGATTTTTTTTAAGCGCAACAATAATATAAAAGTATATAATAATGGGTATCATTTTAATCGTATTGACCCTCAGAATAAAGAACACACGTCACTTTTACCATAAATTGTACGGCGTGAAAACAAAACCTTCCAAAATTTGCAAAATTGCGTTTTTCATTTTAATTTCCCCACAAAAATAGTGTTTTTTGGTTGCGCCATACATTTTATGATATAATGAGTTATGTCATTACAAAGGACAACTGGTCACGCAAAAAACAAGCCCTCATACTAGTCTGTGGATGAAAATATAAAAGAGTTATGATTTTTAGAAGGCGAGGAGGAAAAAATGAAAACGTAAAAATTAAATTGTTTGAGTCCTTAAGGCCAAAATGGGCTGAGTCCTTAAGGGGTTAAAATTGTCATCTTCTGACCCCTATAACTTTAATTTTTCCACGTATGGGGCGGTATGAGGGCTAATTTTTTGCATTTTTCTATTGATCTGACTTTTTGATCGCTTTTTATTCATTTTTTCATGATATAAAAAGTGACCAAAAATACGTTATTTTGGATTTTGGAATTTTTTTTTTTGCCCATACGCCATTGACCATGCGGTTTAATTAATTATATATTTTTATAGTTTGGCCATTTACGCACGCGGCGATGCCACATATGTTTATATTTATTTTTATTTACATGGTTTTTTTTATGGGAAAATGGGGGGTGACTTAGACTTTTATTAGGGAAAGGGTTAAATCACATTTATTAACCTTTTTTTTTTTTTACACTTTTCTTTTGCAGTGTTATAGGTCCCATAGGGAGCTATAGCACTGCACACACTGATCTTATACACTGTTCACTGCAAAGCCATAGCTTTGCATTGATCAGTGTTATCGGCGGTCAATTGCTCAAGCCTGCATCTCAGGCTTGGAACAATTAGTCACCGAAGGGACATGCCGGAGGAAGGTAAGAGGACCTCCGCTCGTGTCCCAGCTGATCGGGACACCGCATTTTCATTGCGGTGGTCCCGATCAGCCCCACTGAGCAGCCGGGCAGCTTTCACTTTCATTTTAGACTCGGCATTCAACTTTGAAAGCCGCGTCTAAAGGGTTAATAGCGCGCGGCACCGCGATCGCTGCCGCACACTATTAGCCCCAGTTCCCGGCTTCAGATACATGCTGGGATCGATCCGATATGACGCGGGGTCACCGCGTGACCCCGCATTATATCGCGGGAGCCAGCCAAGGCTGTAAATATACATCCTTGGTCGTTAAGGGGTTAAAAAAAAGCCAGAAATTTTCCAGTTTTTCACAAAAAATGCTGCATGTGTCAACAAAAATGCATCACTTACCGTATTTTTCATCGTATAACACGCATTTTTTAGGCTAAAATTTTTAGCCTAAAGTCTATCTGCATGTTATACGCCGATAAGCCGATGCAGTTCAATGATTTTAAGCGGGCGCTTTAAATCAAGGAACTGCAGCGGCTTTTGCAGGTCCAGAGACCTGCCGTCGCTGCCCGCTTCTCTGCCCCTGCCTATCCTGGGGTCCAGAGACTACCGCCGCCACTGCCCCATTGCCTCCCCCATCCCCGGTTTTATAATTATCTGTTCCCAAGGTCCGCACTGCTTCTGGCTCTGGCGGTCTCCTGCGTTATTGCTCGGCGCTGCGCAATGACGAGTGACATATTCAACGCAACGTCACAGTCAGTGGCCCGGCGTACTGTGACAGCTAAGGACGCCTCCGGAGCCAGAAGCAGCGTGGACCCCAGGAACAGGTAATTATAAAACCGGGGATCTGGGAGGTAATGGGGCAGCGGCGATCTCTGGATAGCCAGGTGGAGAGAAGCAGTGGCAGCAGGACTCTAGACCCCAGGGAAAGCAGGGGGAGAGAAGCGGGCAGCGACGGCGGTCTCTGATCCCGCAAAAGCCGCACTTCTGCGGGGTCAGAAACAGTCTATCAGGGTATACACATGCACACACACACCCTCATTTTACCAAGGATATGTGGGTAAAAAAAGTTTTTTACCCAAATATCCTTGGAAAAATGAGGGTGTGTGTTATAGGCCAGTGCGTGGTATACCCCAATAAATATGGCATATAAAGTATAATATGTTACAAAAAAAACTATCTCAGAATCGCTCCACTCATGAAAAACGTTCTAAAGTTATTACCATTTAAAGAGACACATGTCAAATAAAAAAAATAAAAAAGAGCCTGGTCATTAAGGGAAAAAATGGGTCCATCCTTAACCAGTTAAGGACCCAGGCCGTGGGAATTTCGGTCCCCACCGCGTGCCGGGCGGTGGACCGGACCGGGGTGACTACTGATATCTATCAGCAGGCACCCCGTGCAAATGCCCAAGGGGTCCTGAGACACCCCCCCCCCCCCCCCATGTCGCCGCAAATTCCGGGTCATACGGGTCTCCGGTAAATAAGGGGGAAAATAAGGGGGATCGGGGTTGTCCAGGTCACCCAAGATCCCCCTGAAGGCCTGCTTTTGGTCGTTCACAAGCGACGACCAATAGCAGATCGGGGGTTAACTTTCGGTTTCCCCGTGCTGCCCACCCACAGTAGGCCGGGCAGAAGGGGGAAACCGACGAGGAACAGCGCCAAAGTCCACTTACCCATTGGCGGCGGCGGTGATCGGTGGCAGCAGAGGACAGCGATGCGGCTCCCTGGATCCTACGGAAGCCAGTGAGTTGCCTAGCAACATCTAGAGGGCTACAGTTTGAGACCACTATACAGTGGTCTCTAAACTTTAGCCCTCCAAATGTTGCAAAACTACAACTCCCAGCATGCCCAGACAGCTGTTTGCTGTTTGGGCATGCTGAGATTTGTAGTTTTGCAACATCTGTAGGGCCACAGTTTGGAGATCACTGTGCAGTGGTTTCTAAACTGTAGCCCTCCAGATGTTGCAAAACTGCAAATTCCAGCATGCCCAAACAGCAAACAGCTGTCTTGGCATGCAGGGAGTTGTAGTTGCGTACCTCCAGCTGTTGCATAACTACATCTCCCAGCATGCCCTTCGGCAATCAGTACATGCTGCAACAGCTGGAGGCACAAGTTGGAAAATACTGAGTTAGGTAACAGAACCTAACTGAAGGTTTTCCAACCAGTGTGCCTCCAGCTGTTGCAAAAGTACAACTCCCAGCATGCACGGTCTGTCAGTGCATGCTGGGAGTTGTAGTTTTGAAACAGCTGGAGGTTTGCACCCCGTCCCCATGTGAATTTACAGGGTACCTTCACACGGGCAGGTTTGCAGTAAGTTTCCGGTTTGAAGTTTGAGCTGCGGCAACTTTTTGGGATGGGAAAATGAAGAAAAACATCTTTTTTTTCTCTAAGATGCTGGTGTTACCCTAAATTTTTAATTTTCACAAGGGAAAATAGGAAAAAAAGGCCCCCAAAATTTGTAACCCCATTTCTTCTGAGTAAGAACATACCCCATATGTGGATGTAAAGTGCTCTGCGGGCAAACTATAATGCCCAAAAGAGAAGGAGCCCCATTGGGCTTTTGAAGAGAAAATGTGTCCGGAATTGGAGGCCATGTGTGTTTACAAAGCCCCCATAGCGCCAGAACAATGGACCCCCCCCCCACATGTGAACCCATTTTGGAAACTATACCCCTCACAGAACATCTTATCCCCTATCCAAAGGATAGGGGATAAGATGCCTGATCGTGGGAGTCCCGCTTTGTAATCAGTCCCCGGAGCGTGTTCGCTCCGGGTCTGATTATGGTCGACCGCAGGGCCGGCGGCGTGTGACGTCACACCTCCTCACCCGTGTGACGTCACGCTCCGCCCCTCAATGCAAGCCTACGGGAGGGAGCGTGATAGCTATCACGCCCCCTCCCGTAGCCTTGCATTGAGGGGCGGAGCGTGACGTCACACGCCGCCAGCCCTGTGGTCGACCATAATCAAACCCGGAGCGAAGACGCTCTGGGGACTGATTACAAGCGGGGTGCCGCGTGCATGATCACGGGCGTCCCCAACTGCAGGACTCCCGCGATCAGGCATCTTATCCCCTATCCTTTGGATAGGAGATAAGATGTGTAAGCACCGGAGTACCCCTTTAAGGCTCACTGTACCCCTTGTTACGTTCTTTGAGGGGTGTAGTTTCCAAAATGGTATGCCATGTGGGGGATTTCTTGCTGTTCTGGCTCCATGGGGGCTTCTTAAATGTGACATGCCCCCCAAAAACCATCTTAAAAAAACTCACTCTCCAAAATCCCACTGTCGCTCCTTCCCTTCTGAGCCCTCTAGTGCACCCACCGAGCACTTGACATACACATATGAGGTATTTCCTTACTCAAGAGAAATTGAGCTTCAAATTTTAGGAAGATGTCTCTCCCCTTGTAAAAATTCAAAAACTGGGTCTACAAGAACATGCCAGTGTTTTCTCCTTCAATTTGCTGCTATTCCTGTGAAACACCTAAAGGGTTAACACTTTCTGAATGTCATTTTGAATACTTTGGGGGGTGCAGTTTTTATAATGGGGTCATTTGTGGGATATTTCTAATATGAAGACCTTTCAAATCCACTTCAAAACTGAACTGGTCCCTGAAAAATGTCAATTTTGAAAATTTTGTGAAAAATTGGAAAATTGTTGCTGAACTTTACATCATAAAGTTGACATGTTTTTACTTTTGGAAGACATCAGAGGGCTTCAAACATAAAGCAGACATATTGTATATGTGAATCAATATATAATTTATTTGTAATATTCATTTTCCTTATAAGCAGAGAGCTTCAAAGTCAAAAAAAAAAAGCAACATTTTCATCCAAATTTTTGAATTTTTCACCAAGAAATGATACAAGTATCGAAAAATTTTACCACTATCATAAAGTAGAATATGTCACGAAAAAACAATCTCGGAATCACAATGAAAGGTAAAAGCATCCCAGAGTTATTAATGCTTAAAGTGACAGTGGCCAGATGTGCAAAAAATGGCCGGGTCCTACAGTGAATATTGGCTGGGTCCTTAAGGGGTTAAAGTGGTACTTTCAACTGGTGCCAGAAAGTTAAACAGATTTGTAAATTACTTCTATTAAACAATCTTAAACCCTCCAGTACTTATTAGCTGCTGAATTCTACAGAGGAAATTCTTTTCTTCTTGGAACACAGCTGAATTATGAGCACAGTGCTCTCTGCTGACATCATGACCACAATGCTCTCTGCTGACATCTCTGCCCATTTTAAAAACTGTCCAGAGTAGGAGAAAATCCCCATAGCAAACATATGCTGCTCTGGTCAGTTCCTAAAATGGACAGAGATGTCAGCAGAGAGCACTGTGCTCATGATGTCAGCAGAGAGCACTGTTCCAAAAAGAAAAGAATTCCCTTTGTAGTATTCAGCAGCTAATAAGTACTGGAAGGATTAAGATTTTTTTTAATAGAAGTAATTTACAAATCTATTTAACTTTCTGGCACCAGTTGATTTAAAATAAAAAAGTTTTCCACCGGAGTACCCCTTTAACCCCTTAAGGACCGAGGGCGTATGGATACGTCCTGAGCATTTCCAGCCCCCGCCGCTAGCCGGAGGGGAGCCGGGGCTGGATGCCTGCTGAAATCGTTCAGCAGGCATCCCGGCATATCGCCCAGGGGGGTCATTATGTCCCCCCATGTCGGCGATTGCCGCAGATCACTGGACAATTCAGTCCAGCGATCTGCGGCGGATTCCGGGTCCATCGGGTCTCCAGTGACCCGATGACCCGGAATTACTGGCTGATCGGAGCCGTCAGAGACGGCCCAGAACAGCCAGAGCCAGCAGGGGTGAGGTGGCACTGGTGCCACCTCACGATCGCCCTGATTCGTCAGGGCGCCTGCTGCGGGTGTCACTCCCGCAACCCGCTCCACCCCTCTTCCAGAGGGGGGATGCGGGAAGACGACCCCCGGTGCTGGGGACCCCGATCCCCGGCGTCCCTGTTGGGATCGGGGCCCCAGGAGCGACGGTGGCGGCGAGGGACTGACCTGTGCGGCGGCATCGTGGAGCAGCAGCAGGAGGTGAGTGACAGCCTCCTGCTGTTGCTTAGCAACAGCTCCCAGCATGCAAAAAGGGCATGCTGGGAGCTGTAGTTATGCAACAGCAGGAGGCAGACCACCACAACTCCCAGCATGCCCTTATGGGCATGCTGGGACTTGTAGTTTTGCAACAGCTGGAGGCACATTCTTTCTATGGAAAAGTGTACCTTCAGCTGTTGTATAACTACAACTCCCAGCTTGCACAATCAGCTAAAGTGCATGCTGGGAGTTGTAGTGGTGCATCTGGTGGTTGCATAACTACAACTCCCAGCATGCCCGTTGGCTGTCGGTTACTGCTGAGAGTTGTAGTTTTGCAACAGCTGAAGGCACACTGAGTTAAGTAGCAAACCAGTGTGTCTCCAGCTGTTGCATAACTACAATCCCCAGCATCCCCAGCCAATGTAGTATGCCTCCGGCTGTTGCATAACTACAAGACCCAGCATGCCCTTCCGCTGTCTGTACATGCTGGGGGTTGTAGCTTTTGCAACAGCTGAAGGCACACTGGTTGCAAAACACTGAGTTTGTTACCAAACTCGGTGTTTCACAACCTGTGTGTCTCCAGCTGTTGCAAAACTACAACTCCCAGCATGCACTGATAGACCGTACATGCTGGGAGTTGTAGTTTTGCAACAGCTGGAGGTATTTCCCCCCCCCATGTGAACGTACAGGGTACACTCACATGGGCGGAGGATTACAGTAAGTATCCGGCTGCAAGTTTGAGTTGCGGCAAATTTTCTGCCGCTGCTCAAACTGCCAGCGAGAAACTACTGTGAACCCCCGCCCGTGCGACTGTACCCTAAAAACGCTACACTAACACAAAATAAAATAAAAAGTAAAAAACACTACATATACACATACCCCTACACAGCCCCCCTCCCCAATAAAAATGAAAAACGTCTGGTACGCCACTGTTTCCAAAACGGAGCCTCCAGCGGTTGCAAAACTACAACTCCCAGCATCCACTGATAGACCGTACATGCTGGGAGTTGTAGTTTTGCAACAGCTGGAGGTATTTCCCCCCCCCATGTGAACGTACAGGGTACACTCACATGGGCGGAGGATTACAGTAAGTATCCGGCTGCAAGTTTGAGCTGCGGCAAATTTTCTGCTGCAGCTCAAGCTGCCAGCGAGAAACTACTGTGAACCCCCGCCCGTGCGACTGTACCCTAAAAACACTACACTAACACAAAATAAAAAGTAAAAAACACTACATATACACATACCCCTACACAGCCCCCCTCCCCAATAAAAATGAAAAACGTCTGGTACGCCACTGTTTCCAGAACGGAGCCTCCAGCTGTTGCAAAAAACTACTCCCAGTATTGCCAGATAGCCACTGACTGTCTAGGCATGCTGGGAGTTTTACAACAGCTGGAGGCACCCTGTTTGGGAATCACTGGCGTAGAATACCCTATGTCCACCCCTATGCAAGTTCCTAATTTAGGCCTCAAATGCACATGGCGCTCTCACTTTGGAGCCCTGTCGTATTTCAAGGCAACAGTTTAGGGTCACATATGGGGTATCGCCGTACTCGGGAGAAATTGGGCTTCAAATTTTGGGGGGGATTTTCTGCTATTACCCTTTTTAAAAATGTAAAATTTTTGGGAAAACAAGCATTTTAGGTAAAAAAAATAAAAAATTTTTTTACATATACAAAAGTCATGAAACACCTGTGGGGTATAAAGGTTCACTTAACCCCTTGTTACGTTCCCCGAGGGGTCTAGTTTCCAAAATGGTATGCCATGTGTTTTTTTTTTTTGCTGTCCTGGCACCATAGGGGCTTCCGAAATGCAGCATGCCCCCAGAGCAAAATTTGCTTTCAAAAAGCCAAATGTGACTCCTTCTCTTCTGAGACCTGTAGTGCGCCAGCAGAGCACTTTTCACCCCCATATGGGGTGTTTTCTGAATCGGGAGAAATTGGGCTTCAAATTTTGGGGGGTGTTTTCTGCTATTACCCTTTTTAAAAATGTAAAAATTTTGGGAAACCAAGCATTTTAGGTAAAAAAAAAAAATAATCACATATGCAAAAGTCGTGAAACACCTGTAGGGTATTAAGGTTCACATTACCCCTTGTTACGTTCCCCGAGGGGTCTAGTTTCCAAAATGGTATGCCATGTGTTTTTTTTTTGCTGTTCTGGCACCATAGGGGCTTCCTAAATGCGGCATGCCCCCAGAGCAAAATTTGCTTTCAAAAAGCCAAATGTGACTCCTTCTCTTCTGAGACCTGTAGTGCGCCAGCAGAGCAATTTTCACCCCCATATGGGGTGTTATCTGAATCGGGAGAAATTGGGTTTCAAATTTTGGGGGGTATTTTCTGCTATTACCCTTTTTAAAAATTTAAAATTTTTGGGAAACCAAGCATTTTAGGTAAAAAAAAAATTATTTTTTTTTACATATGCAAAAGTCGTGAAACACCTGTAGGGTATTAAGGTTCACTTTACCCCTTGTTACGTTCCCTGAGGGGTCTAGTTTCCAAAATGGTATGCCATGTTTTTTTTTTTTTTGCTGTCCTGGCACCATAGGGGCTTCCTAAAGGTGACATGCCCCCCAAAAACCATTTGTCGCTCCTTCCCTTTTGAGCCCTCTACTGCGCCCACTGAACAATTAACATAGACATATGAGGTATGTGCTTACTCGAGAGAAATTGGGTTTCAAATATAAGTAAAAATTTTCTCCTTTTTATCCCTTGCAAAAATTCAAAAATTGGGTCTACAAGAACATGCGAATGTAAAAAATGAAGATTTTGAATTTTCTCCTTCACTTTGCTGCTATTCCTGTGAAACACCTAAAGGGTTAATACACTTACTGAATATCATTTTGAATACTTTGGGGGGGTGTAGTTTTTATAATGGGGTCTTTTATGGGGTATTTCTAATATGAGACCCTTCAAATCCACTTCAAACCTGAACTGGTCCATGAAAAATAGCGAGTTTGAAAATTTTGTGAAAAATTGTAAAATTGCTGCTGAACTTTGAAGCACTCTGGTGTCTTCCAAAAGTAAAAACTTGTCAATTTTATGATGCAAACATAAAGTAGATATATTGTATATGTGAACCCCCAAAAAAATTATTTTGAATATCCATTTTCCTGACAAGCAGAGAGCTTCAAAGTTAGAAAAATGCTAAATTTTCATTTTTTTCATCAAATTTGGGGATTTTTCACCAAGAAAGGATGCAAGATACCACAAAATTTTACCACTAGAATGCACTGCATACCACATCTAGGATTCGTCTTCTAGTAGAGGCTTTGGGTGGTCAGTTAAGTCA